>NW_017306448.1:3524752-3732377 GCF_000935625.1 Nanorana parkeri | reverse complement strand
GGGAGCACAGAAGAGCACAACAGATGACTTTCCTTTCACAGAGCACAGAGGACTTTCCTTTCAAGCATGATCTGTCAGTAATACACTGGATGGGGCTTTTCACAAGGGATTAGTCTCTGTTCTGACGTCTTTACGTGTGTGTGTCATATTCAGATTGAGACGTCCTATGTAAGCAAATAAAGAGAAACTGGAGATGTGAAAAGGAGGGGAGAACTCCACCTGCTGGCTGTCTTTGAAAATATAAACCATTCATGCATTTTTTGTTAATAGAAAAAGTATTTTAAATGAATTGTTTTAGTCCTGGGCCTGGCCATAAGAAAGAAACCAATTGAAATGCCACTATACATTTCCTTAATAGGTGGAAAGCCCCTCAACCAAAATATTTAGACAAACGTGTTTACATTTAAAAAAAAATATATGTTAATATTAGTTAAGGGGGAGTTGGAATCTCCTTTTATATAGTAAGCTGTTTTTTGAATGTGATCATAATTACTATTACCACCAGCTGTATCGCAATCATTTTAAAGTTGCTTTCTTTACAGACTTACTGAACTGGCATTTTTAATGGGCTCTAAGGTACCAGGCTGAAACTAAAAACACCTGCTTGTGCTCCTTTTTCACATTTTTTTCCTTCTATGTGCCGGTAAATCATGACATGCTCCACTTAATGGGGCAGACAACAAAACCATCTGCTCTGTTCTTGTGCTATTACCTGCGTCGGGAATTCATCATTTTACCTTTTAGAGAGGTTTTGTTGATTGCACCTGGCTACTTTGTAGCCTAGATTATTCTTCAGTCTTTAGACTAACGTAGAACAACATAATGTTATATAATAAACATGATAGAGTAATGTGATTTTACAAATGCGACACAGTATCTCTAATATGAGAATTCACCATCTAGAAAGTTACATAATAAAACGTATAATTCAAAGTGAATATGCTGCGTTTATGTTTATACAGAGGCATGCAGTCTTATTTAATTAAAATACCACAAATTGGTAATTAAATGCTTGCCGGTTGAGCTTTGTAAAAGATGGTAACTCAGTGTGAAATGGGTTTGCCTATTGTTTGTACTGATTGCAGTTCAATTTTTTGTTTTTTAATAAAATAAATAGTGCAGATTTTTTATATTTTCTTTATTTCTTTATTATGATTAGGACAAAAAAACAAAATGTAAAACAATTTTTTCCCCGTAAATATAAACTATTGCATCTTAATATTTTGTGTTCATATTTAAAGAAATTTTGCTCCTTTTCACACATTTTTCCAGTCTCTTCTGTTGTTTACAGAGAGCAATAACTTACAGGGTTATTCACAAAGCTGCCAAAGGCAGCCGAGTGAATGACCAAGCCGAAGGGAATAGAGCCGAACGACGTTCGGCTATTCACTCCGGCTCAGTACGGCTGATTTCAGATGTTATTGCTCCGCCCAGTTGTTATTGTTTAATGACAGATCAGCGCCCCCAAGTCATTTGGGGACGCTGCTCGGTTTTCTCAACACTTTGGCTGTTACTTTGGCTCAGTCAAGCTGAAGCATATGCCTTCAGCTCGGCTGAGCCTCTTGGCCGCCGTCGGCTGCTGTACAAGCTATTGTGAATAGCCCGTACAGCAGCCCTTCAGTTCGACTGAACCAAAGGGCAGAGGTCGGCCGAGGAGAGCCGAAGTATCAGCCGAAGCTACGGCTGGATCCTTTGGCTCTTTAGTGAATAACCCCCTTAATAATTGTTTGGTGTTTTTGCATCAGCTGATTATGCCATGATGTGGTACATTGTTTTTGCATTTGAAATATTGACCTTAGTTGTTTTTGGCACCTAATTATTTGTATGTGAGTGAACATTTATCTTTTATACGTATTTTGAACATGTTTGACACAAATAGGAGAAATTATCAAAACTAGAGCAGAAAAATCTGGAGCAGTTGCTATGGCAACCAATCAGCTTTTCTTTTCAGTTTGTTCAGTTACGGTTTTAAAATAAAAGGTGGATGCTGATTGGTTGCCATGACCAACTGCTCCAGATTCTGTCTGCTCCACTTTTGATAAATTCCGCTCCAACTGTACACTGTATATCACTGCTGAAAAACTAACTTTTTGCACCCAAATAACTATAAAATAGGAGATTCTAGTGCTGGGGCTTTGGTTCTGGTATCGTTTGGTAAAGGATAATTAGATTTCCCCGCAGAGAGAGGCAAAGCAGCAGAGGTGTAAGCATACAGTGGGTTATGCTTCATTTGGGAAAGGTTAGTTTTAAGGTTGCAGGCAGGGTGAGAGTGAGGGTTACATGATTTGCTAATGCGAGGATATCTTTGGGATAGGATACCACAAGGAGCTCTAAAAGCTAACATACCAAAGCATAAAGAGCAAATAAGTGACATGCCCTCAACCTAACAAGCACAACTAGACCTTCAAACTCAACCTAACTCCCAACAGTAAATCTTAACTTAACCTAACACCTAAATCGAACTTCAAGGTCATCATACATTATCCTATCACTGGCAATATTTCCGACTATTAAACCAGTTATAGCACCGTGAATATTATTGTGTTGGAAATGAATGCACATAAACAATTGTATCCTATCATATATAAGCAACCAAAATGTGTGTCGACTCGATATAAAAGAAATCAGATTACCAACACCAAAAAAACCTGAACTGAAATATCAGCACCAAATGCAATTGACACAAACATTAAAGAAGAATGGATACCCCGGATTTAGATCAGTGGGGCAGGTTTGATCGCCTCACAGCTGTTTTATGTTGTTTAGGAGCCTTACTCTGCTCCTGCATGGCCTGGGGTCCTGGTTTAAGACTGACAGTGATTTAGGCTATTATGTTCCTATGGGGAATATTAAGGGGCCTTCCTAGCTCCCCTCTATTGTAGAAGAATTGTTCTTTAATTCTTATATTGCAGGTATGGCAAACTTTCTGACTTGACTCCAGATTTCGAAACCAGATCTAAATGGCTTAGATTTATTTTTCTTTTAATTGAATCTCTTATATGATCTGCACATATACCTTCTGAGGTGCAGACCTCACAGCATGGCCTCAGTGTCAGTACAGCATTGTAACATGATCACTCTTCAACTGTCCAGAACCTCATCATGTGTTTCTGTGGGTTTGAACATGTAGAGGAAGTCACACATTTTGGCACTGGAGTCTGGAACACATGTAGGAAATCTGAAAATTGGAGTTCTTTAACTGTCCAAGAAAATCCAGAAATTAGATGTGGGTTGTGCTGTGGTTTTGAATCAACTTTAACTCTTCACTCAGTTTAACCCTGATGCCTATTTTCCTGAGGTGTAAACATTTCCACACTACAAAAGCTTAGTGATATAGCCAAATGTTACAGGCAGCCCAGAGATTACTTGAAGAGTATCTAAAAAAAACAAAGATATTTTTAGGTATTCAAGAGTATGGAAAATGAAATCCCCTGTAGGTTTTTTTGGTTGCCACCAGTCTTCCACTTTGGAGATTCCCCTTCACTTCCTAGAGACGAGAGATTTCACCAGCACACTGAAGAGATAGGTCAAACAAAAATGTCTTTAAATGATGCATATTGTCACAGTGATAGCGACATTTTGGGGCTGTGCAGGGTCCCCTTCATCAGGCTCAGTATCCCGTAGATAGGAGAGATTCCCCTTCATTGTCTGTCCCATACACAGAACAGGAAGAGAGTGAACAGTTTCTCCATAGTGAGGGAAATGGTCTCTTAGACAGTTACAATACTGGAGAATTTCCCCTCTATTTTTGTTCCATTGACAACTTAGAATATTCAATTTTCCCTCACTGTCAGTCCCGAACAAATAGAGAGCATAAATCTTCCCGGCAGGAAAACAGACAGCAGTAAAAACACGACAGGGACTCTGTCCAAAACAATTTATAGAGAGTCTGTGACCAACTTAAAAAAATTGCAGGTAAAAGCACAGAAAAATCAAGTATTCTTTCCATAAACAATTTTATTTTTACTTGCAGTGAGTCTCTGAACTTGCTAAAAAAAATCTAACTAGGAAGAATCTATTCCCTAGCACAGCCACAGTCCCCCCTCCCTTCTTGCACATCATAACCCTGTCCTCTTCTGGGAGTGTCTAATTACTGTATGTGCAGGCCCAGCTCATTGGCCTCTCCACTCACCATATATAGCCTTTTATGCAGCTGCTGGGGATTTCCAAATGGGAATATTGTAGAGCAAGGGTAGGCAAACTCCAGCCCTTCATGCATCTGCCTCTCGGAGTCATGGCAGTGGTTGTCAGAGTTTTTCTAATGCCTAATGGGATTTGAAGTTGCACCACATGGGGGGCCGGAGTTTGCCTACCCCGGCTATAGAGTTTCACTTGAGTGACAGCTCTGAGTCTGCTGGGGCTTCTGACATCACATCCGAATCCTTGGCCTGACTAGATATCTTGTATTGTATTGCAGATGAGGAACACAGCTAAGTGAGAATGTCTTATCCATATTACATTAACACAGAAGACATAACATCTAGCTGTGGGCAAATCAGTCTCTGAGTCCCATTTGGATTACACAGACAGATGTAAACTTAAACAGAACACATTGTTGTACCATAATCATTGCGTTTTAATGGAATCTCTTCCTCTGGCCTGTAAAACACACTGTACTTATATTTTTATATCTGTTTGAAAATATAGCTTGGTAATTAATAGTAACATATACAGGGCTGTTGCAGAAGCAAGGAAAGCAATGGTCAGTAAAAAATAAGTACAAAGCGAGGTACCCACAATAAACTAGTTATTGAAAAACTCCCTTGGCTCTGACTCCCGCTGGCCCTTTGAGGGATTCTAAATGACGGGAGACGAGCTTCTTGTTCATGTGATCGATGTGATTGGCTGTCCCACCGGCGTTCCATTGTAAATGGTGCCCGGGAATTGCAGAGACTGTGCCGAAAGTGCGCGAAAGAGCATGCTCTCAGCACAAAATAGCGGGCCGACAGGGCGCATATGTGTACAGCCGGCGCTAAAGCCCACCTGCCGTGCTGATACATACTTGTGTTATGCCAGTTAGAAATAAAGCTGAACTCTAGCTGAATACACAGTTGCAATGCTCTGTCTTATCTGCCTAAGGACTTGTAATGCTGTTTAGATAATTTTGTGATTAACGGAATCCTGCCAGAAAGCTCAGCCTGAGGGTCATGATATAGTTACAGCAGAACTCTAGAAAAAGGATTAGCCCATTTAAAAATACAATAAAAATAATACAGCTGTTACTGCCATACTCAACTTCAGTCGGGAGTTGTCCCTTGCAGTACTGCTTCCCCCCACTAGATGTCCTCTGTCTTCTGGGTTGAATGATGGCCAATATCATTGTTCACTTCCTCCAGGCTGTCACGAACCTGCTCCCAGCCTGTTACTGAACAGTGAAGGAGTAATGAGCTCATCATAGACTCTCTAAGGTGGGCTCTGCAGGGTCTCAGATGGGCTGGTCACACCCCTGCACACCAGTCTGCCCCGGTCTGCTGTCAGCCTTCTCCACTGCTGGGCCCTGCCTCCTCCTCCAACGCCGCCGGGCCTTGCCTTTTCCTCCCCCTCCACCGCTGCCGGGCCCCACCTCCTCTTCTGCTGCCGCCGCCGGGCCCCGGCCTCCTCCACCACAGCTGCGGCCTGTCACTGAGTCAGCAGTGGCTGTGAGGAGGTACGCGCCACTGCACAGATCACTGACAGATTGTCATTGATCTGGACAGCGGCGTGTTCCTCCTCACAGCGGCCAGTGGTAGCCAGCAGCCTGTGATGCCATAGCAACCCAGGGGGCCCACACCGCATCAGGGAGACCCCTTTGTTCCTTGACCTGCCAGGCCCCCTGTGCCACTGGGCCCATAGCAGCCGCCTGGGTAGCTATGTAGATAGTACTATCACTGAGCAGAACCTGATTTGCTCCTACTACTGCTTCTCCCTCTCCCAGCCTGAGTGCTGTTGTACAGGTTATTACAGGAGACTGATATCGAGACATGTTCAGGTATTTACGCCATCATATGCAGAAATCAAATGAATTGTTTTTTAAATGAATGCACAACTACATTAAATGGTTTTTAAAGTCTACCTGGAGTTCAGCTTACATTCATTGCCTAAGCTGATTTAATGTGAAATCTAATTGCTATATGCCACTATGCTGCTGTTTGCATTATCCTATTATTAAGCCCTTTGTGTGCCTGCACAGGCCTCTGCTATGACTATTAAGCACACTTTCAGGTTTATTAAGTAAGGCTGTGCAAAGAGCAATGACGATTTGCAAAGTACAGTAAGCCATATTAAAGGTCACATTTCACTTAGCTGTATTCAGATCACAGAAAGATGAGTTCTAATGCCGGGCCCGTGGGTGTTCTGTCCTCATGTTTTCTTTCATTTCCATATACATTTTTATTATTTTATCACAAAAGACAAGACAGTTGAAGACAATGCAGTAGTATACAATACATGGTGTTTAGATCATGTTCAAGATCGTATGACAAGGCATAACTCATGTTTTCTTTCTATAAAGACTGTGTTCAGAACTTTCTTAAAGACTTTGTGGTCCTCTGAAATATGTGTGTTCTGGTTAGGCAGGGAAAAGGGGGCACTGCAACTGTGGTGTAATGGCATCACCCTTAACAAAGGCTTAAGGCCCGGTTCGCAACATGCAAAGACCCATGTTTGCCTATGGTAAAACGCCATACGCCCAAAGAAGTACAGGAGCTTCTTTGGGGTGTATTAACACGCATATACCGCTGTATCCATCAGGATACAGCCGGATACCCCCTCGGAAACTCGCGTTTGCCGCGCGTTTCTTTTACAGTAAAACCGCGCAGTAAGAAACGCGCGGCAAACGCAAGTTTCCAATACGCTAGGGTGTGAACCCAGTGTAAGGCTCCATTCACTCCAACAGAGCGTGTGCAATCCGGTGCTGTAAACTGACTTCATAGTAGGCCATTAAAATTCCTTAAGTACTGATCTATTTTTAGTAGAGTGAATTGATTGGTTGTGCTTGTTAATTAGCACCCCTTGTATTGAATATGGCTATGAGATCTTATTCTGCCTAAAAGCCTAATCAAGATTTTCAATACTCCACACTACTGACGAGTCATGTGAAACATTGTTCCTGTTAAGGGTTTTTTTTTTTTAGCTTTCCTTCTATTTATGGTTTGTAGCTACTGTATATATAGACATACGGCAGCCATACTTGCTCATTTTATACACAGGCTCTGTTTTCTGCCTTCTCATAATAGTCTGTGGCTGATTTAAACCAGGACTCTCCTTGTGTGGCTAATATCTTATCAGCTGTTGATAAGCAAGAAGATTGCTTGTGGCTGAGTTCAATACAGAGCTCCATCTATTGGTCACTCTACAGATTTCTCTTTTTAATACAACAGCACACATATGGAAGAGCAGGCATTTACATCTAGTGGGAGTAGCCCCACTGCAAGGGTTAATCATATTTTAGCCTGGAGTTCCTTAAATATAAAAACTCAAGATGATAATTTGCTATACTTCTCCTTTAATGTGCTATAGTCCCAGAAAAGGGATGCAATGTCTCTTTCAACCAACCCTTGCCCCTCTGCCCAATGTTGGGAAAGTGTATAGGCTGTCTGGTCCTGCCCATTGGTAGAAGGTATAAAAAAAACATAAATGTGCCAGAATATAGCAAAGTGTTAGTGCAATTAACATAGTCCTTTTTTTGCCTTACTAACATTTCTACTTTCTTGCTACTACTGATATTCAAAATGAGAATTACTAGAGGCTTGGAAAGGTTTATTTTGATCCAGAGAGTTGATCCAGCTGCCCCTAGGTGGTGAGAAAGGATATAATCCTCTTTGGTTTTGTTTTGCCTTCCTCTAGACCAAAACTGCAGAAGTTGGAACATAGTCATGTCCCAGAAATTTCAGCAAAACCAGACAGATTTCTGCAAAACATTCCCATTTTGGTGACATGTATTGGGGTCAATGAGTAAAGCAAAATTGTGGCAGGTCTTGGTGGCTTTTAAGGGTGCAATGCAATAGGCTCCTAAATGGTTATGGAAACACTTATCAACTATCCTAGAAAAAAGGACCTCGTTAGTCTAATTTTTATATTTATGTATTCACTTGTTTATTTTTTGGCATAGAAAGAAAAAAAAGCCATAAAAAGGTGAAATAATTTTATTTTAATGAAAGAACACTCATATAGATCAGATAAACAAAACAAAAGAAAAAAAATACCCTCCCAAAAAAAAAAATACCCTCTAGTTATTAAAATGAGCCCACAGAAAAATATTTGTCTTCTCCATTCCGTCATTGACCAGTTAACATACACTGGCAACAAGAATGTCTTTATAGACCTGAATGTCAGCAGTTGGGTATTGGATGGGCTATTGTCAGGTACCAGAACTGCTCGATGGCTAGTCTGGGTCTGAACAAGAAGGAGATCCGGGCTCTGCCGTATAGGGTATAAATAGCAGCCTTGGTTTTGTGGTGGACTGCAAACATCTGCAATGAGGAAATTCATCTCAGGCCTTGACTGCTTCTGAATTCCGAGTCTAAGGCTCCAACACAAACAATTACACAGGTAAGGGAAGACTCAGGCTATTGTTTCTTTGCCTAGGCAACAGCCGTAGATGATATTTATAGCGCATTTGTTTAATCTTCATTGGTCTTCAATGTAACTTAAATCTGCACAGTTGTTTCTCAAGATTAAAGGTTGCAGCCATCTGGAATAAATCTCTCCAGCAAGCCAAGACAACGGAGGATGCTGTAATCAATTCCTCCTTTCTCTTTTACAGGAGACGGTGCCTATCATGACAATTAACCAGTTGGGAGCTGATTTTATATACTAATGCACATTCGAGAAATTGAGTATAGGGGTGGCACATCTCATTCTGAGTAAGGGGAAGTGAGCGATGGCCCTGCATTCACTTAGGCTGCCACACCGTCAGGACACGCCATGAATTTTCTCCCTGACTTGCCCTATGGCACCATGCTGCTAATGGGAGGTGAACAGATTCTTCCCTTCTCTTTTGATAAAAAGCAACAATCGCTAACTGGTTACAGAGGTTTTTCAGCATGTTAGGACTCATTCATACAAGAGCTGATTTCCTCAGCGTTGAAGGAAGGAGAGAAAAGAGATGTTTATTTATTTTGCTCCATCTTTGTATGTTTCCCCGAGAATTTCCATGTGTTTAAATGAGTTTGTATGCATTTTAATGTGCTTTAGTTTGTTTCATCGTCACTAAACTCAGGAGTTAAATCTTAAAAATACATTCAAGTATCCTATTAACAAAAATGTATCTTATTTGTGTATCACTCGGCTGTAGATCCTCAAATCATCTCTGAATTGGTGCTGACACTGTCCTTCCTTCTGGGGGGTGGCTACTTTTGTTCCCCATGGTCCATGTGTGTTTTTTGTAAAGTAGCCACCGCTCCAAGCTCACTCCTGTGATGGACTACAATCTCAATACAATTAAGTAAACTAAACTTGAGATTGTAGTCCATCATGGGAGCAGGCTTTTAAGCACTTTGCTTAAAAATTCTGGCAATTTCAGAATTTGTACAGGGAATTGCTCCCTTGTCCTGGTGACTAAAACGGAGCAGCATGGGAGCAAGGAAAGGTGAATATATGCTGCTGAGAAGGGGGAGAGTTACAACATTTTGAACAAAATCTTACTGGTTTATAGCCAGCTTACCGCTTTTGATAGGTAAGGCTGAACTCCAGGATAAGCAAATATCACCTAAATACAAGAGTCATGTATATTCCTACTTGAATCTTGGTGCACTTTGTGTATCTCTTCCTGATCCAGTGTAAAATTGTGTGCAGGAACTACCTATTATAAAGACCAGAAACTTCTGCTCTCCCTCTCCTTGTGCAGAGTGACTGGTCTTGTATTCGCCCCCCTACTGTAGTTATCTATATTGGGATGGGGCATGCAGCACCCCTCCCACAGCTTTGTTCTCTGCATAGGATATAAATGTGGATTTATATCCTTTGTGGCTATTGAGGAATATATGTAAATGAACATTTTTGTGTCCATAGTCCAGCTTTTTTAAAGGGGTCTGTTTATCAAACCACACAGAAGGGCAACTGAGCAGTAAAGAGGGACAGAGGTGTTCAAAAAGAGGAACTGTCATGTTACACATGCATTGTGATATGCCTTTAGTAAAATTTCCCTCTGTGTAGATAGCTCCACCCTTCTTCATTATGTTCCAGTCTGCATCTCATCCACATGTCCTATGCTGAGTTGATAACATTATGATCTTTTGATCTGTTGTAAAGATCTACACAGTTAGGATTAAAGTTCTCAACAATCTTCAAGGTGTCATCTGGATTGAGTCCTGTCCGCTAACCACATCTGAGACTTGTTAGCTATAGCCATCTCGCACCAACTGTAAATTACAGAGATCGCACTGCTTAGATTGGGGAGGCAGAACAGGAATGGTCCCCCAAAAGAAGAACAGTCCCCCAAATGAGGAACAGTTGGAAGTTATGTAAACAGTTTAGCTAAAGGCGATTTTTCTTTGTGCCATGGCTCTCCTTTCAAAGCTGCAAAATGGAATGGCAGCCGCACCATTTGTTGTAAAGATCTGCACAGTTAGGATTAAACTTCTCAACAATCTTTAAGGTGTCATCTGGATTGAGTCCTGTCTGCTAACCACATCTGTGATTGTCAGTTATAGCCATCTCTTCCAAACTGTAAGTTACAGAGATCGCATTGCTTAGACTGGGGAGGCAGAACAGGAATAGTCTCCCAAAAGAACGGTCCCCCAAAATGAGGAACAGTTGGAAGTTATGTAAACAGTTTAGCTAAAGGCGATTTTTCTTTGTGCCATGGCTCTCCTTTCAAAGCTGCAAAATGGAATGGCAGCCGCACCATTTGCAAAAATGAAATAAACAAACAACAAATGTCTGAATAAATGATTGTGCGGTTGCGGTGATTATTGAAATGTAGGCTCTCTAGTGTATTGTCTAGGAAGCGAGATGAAAGGGAGTATGCTTAGAGCTCCCCGGCTGGATCACGTCAGAATCTAATCTCCGCTTGCATGTCAAGGTTTTCTTTGGCTTTCAGTGGCTCCGTCTCCCTCTGCTTGTGTTATGAAAACTGCCTTGACAGTTGTTGCAAATGTGAGCAGGTGCTGTTTCCTATGGGGATGAGGTATCTAAATAAATGAATGGGCTCAGAAAAAAAAAAAGTGGAAAGAATGAGTCAACGGATCGCAGGCTTGTGCTGAAAAAATATTCAACAAAATAAAACTGGAGCCTTATAAATGTTGCACACCCGCATGTAAAATATAACGTGAAAGGTTTTATACTGCGGCTCGAAATTAAATTCTTAATTGCATTCTGCCCTGCTGACCCTCGTGAGCTCGAGTGCAGCGCGAAGGTGCAAGAGAAAAATCCCCCCAAAGGACAGCGATTCTGACTGCTCTGCCCGAGTGCGGTGATCCGTAAAACATATGTGAATGAAAGGCGCACTCACCGCCCTGTCAAAACCTTGTTCTATGTAAACTTTCCACTTGTTATAGCTTTCCCCACTGTGCTACCCCCTGTCAGGCAGAATGTCATAATTTAAAGGTTTCATTTTCTTTTAACTGTGCCTAAGGATCTATACAGCCTCTCCTGACCTGGCAATATACAGGTTTACATGCTATCACTAACTGCAGCCAGGCTTCCTTTCAGTGTGTCCATTTGGTGGGCGGACATCCCAAGCAGATCAGTCTTCTTTGCTAAAAGAGATGTTATCTCTCACACACTAACAATACATAATTGACTTTCTAGAAAATTGCTAAGATATTGTGACAATGTAGCTTTGTAATATTGTAACACCGATTATGGTTAGCACTTCTGACTTGCAGCACTTGGGGTCCATGGTTCTATTCCTGGTCAGGACACTATCTCCAAGGCAGGGGCTGACTGGCAACTTTTAGCCCTGGGGGCAAGTACAACTCAGAGGCCCATGGTGCAGCAACTTGGCCCACCTCCCGCTTTGCCTCTTCTCCCTGCCCCCACTTGCCACTTTTGCCATCCATGTTAAGGTAGGGTGAATGGTCAGGTGATGTGAGGACTCACTAGTCAGTCCATGAAAGGGGTGACTGGCTGGGGGATGGGCTGCTGCACATTATACAGCAATGCAGAATAATACCATCAGCTATAGAGGACTACAAATTCCAGCAGTACATTATACAGCAATACAGAATACCATCAGCTATAGAGGACTACAAATTCCAGCAATACTTTATACAGCAATGCATACTCATTCAATTTGAAAAATTAAAGCACCGGTATCAGTTTTTAGTATCAGGGAACTCTCACCAATACTGGTATCAGTGCGTCTCTGGTCTGAAGATCTTTGTAGGCGTCAAAAATCATGTGTAATAACACTAGCTAGGACTCTGTCACCCAGCATGTGCGCCCAGACTTGCTCGGCTCCCCTTCTGCTTTTTCTGTGAAGAGTTTATAACACAGAGTGCAGAGGTGAACGGTGTAATGTAGAGGTCAGTATGTAACCCAGTGCAGAGGTCAGCGGTTAGTATGTAACCCAGTGCAGAGGTCAGCATTCAGTATGTAACGCAGTGCAGATGTCAATGATCAGTATGTTATGCAGTGCAGCAGTCAGCATTTAACTCAGTGCAGAGGTCGGTATGTAATGCAGTGCAGAGGTTAGTAAGTAACGCATTGCAGCGGTCAGTATGTAACGCAGTGCAGAGGTCAGTAAGTAACCCAGTGCAGAGGTCAGCACGTAATGCAGTGCAGAGGTCAGCAAGTAACGCAGTGCAGAGGTCAGCATGTAACACAGTGCAGAGGTCAGTATGCAACGCAGTGCAGCAGTCAGCATGTAACGCAGTGCAGTGGTCAGTACGTAATGCAGTGCACAGGTCAGTATGCAACGTAGTGCAGCGGTCAGTATGTAACGCAGTGCAGAGGTCACTTTGTAATGCAGTGCAGCGGTCAGTATGTAATGCAGTGCAGTGGTCAGTAATGCAGCGCATCAGTCAGTATGTAACACAGTGCATTAGTCAGCATGTAACGCAGTGCAGCGGTCAGTATGTAATGCAATGCAGAGGTTAGTAAGTAACGCATTGCATCGGCCAGTATGTAACGCAGTGCAGAGGTCAGTGGTCAGTATGTAACCCAATGCAGAGGTCAGCACGTAACACAGTGCAGAGGTCAGCACGTAACACAGTGCAGAGGTCAGCAAGTAACACAGTGCAGAGGTCAGCATGTAGCGCAGTGCAGTGGTCAGCATGTTACGCAGTGCAGAGGTCAGTATACAACGCAGTGCAACGGTCAGCATGTAACGCAGTGCAGCGGTCAGTATGTAATGCAGTGCATAGGTCAGTATGCAACGTAGTGCAGCGGTCAGTATGCAACGCAGTGCAGAGGTCAGTAAGTAACCCAGTGCAGAGGTCAGCAAGTAACGCAGTGCAGAGGTCAGCATGTAACGCAGTGCAGAGGTCAGCATGTAACACAGTGCAGAGGTCAGCATGTAACACAGTGCAACGGTCAGCATGTAACGTAGTGCAGCGGTCAGTACGTAATGCAGTGCAGAGGTCAGTATGCAACGTAGTGCAGCGGTCAGTATGTAACGCAGTGTGTCAGTCAGCATGTAACGCAGTGCAGCTGTCAGTATGTAATGCAGTGCAGTGGTCAGTAATGCAGCGCATCAGTCAGCATGTAACGCAGTGCAGCGGTCAGTGTGTAATGCAGTGCATAGGTTAGTAAGTAACGCATTGCAGTGGCCAGTATGTAACGCAGTGCAGAGGTCAACGGTCAGTATGTAACCCAGTGCAGAGGTCAGCACGTAACGCAGTGCAGAGGTCACATGTAACGCAGTGCAGAGGTCAGTATGCAACGCAGTGCAGAGGTCAGCATGTAACACAGTGCAGTGGTCAGTACGTAATGCAGTGCAGAGGTCAGTATGCAACGTACTGCAGCGGTCAGTATGTAACACAGTGCAGAGGTCACTATTTAATGCAGTGTATCAGTCAACATGTAACGCAGTGCAGCGGTCAGTATGTAATGCAGTGCAGTGGTCAGTAATGCAGCGCATCAGTCAGCATGTAACGCAGTTCATTAGTCAGCATGTAACGCAGTGCAGCGGTCAGTATGTAATGCAGTGCAGTGGTCAGTAATGCAGCGCATCAGTCAGCATGTAACGCAGTTCATTAGTCAGCATGTAACGCAGTGCAGCGGTCAGTATTTAATGCAGTGCAGAGGTCAGCGGTCAGTAACGCAGTGCAGCAGTCAGCATGTAACGCAATGCAGCGGCCGGTATATAACGCAGTGCAGCAGTCAGCATGTAATGCAGTACAACAGTCAGCATGTAACACAGTGCAGCGATTAGTAACACAGAGCCGCAGCCAGCATGTAACGCAGTGCAGCAGTCAGCATGTAACGCAGTGCAGCAGTCAGCATATAACACAGTGCAGAGGTCAGCGGTCAGTAATGCAGTGCAGCGGTCACCATGTAACACAGTGCAGCTGTCGATATGTAATGCAGTGCAGCAGCCAGTAAAGCAATGCAGCAGTCAGAATGTAATGTTTAATGGCAGCAGAAACCCGGACACATGATGTCAGGCAGACAGGGACAGCCAAAATGAAGATAGGGGCTACTGGCCCCCCACAGAAAATATTCTCAACTGGGATATTTACATATGAATAGACGGCGCTATTTACATATGAATAAGCAGCAACTCATTCTCCCCAAAAAATGTCCATGTGTCGCTAGAGTGTTCGGGTTTTGCTTGAAGAAAAGGTGGCAACCCTACTGGTGACATCACATCCAAGATGGTGTAGGCCAGCAGTAGTCTCAGGCCTTATTCAGAAGAGAGGCATTTAGTAGTAAATAACATGCATAAGGTACATTAAATGTATATACAATCCTATGGTAAGGTTGTTGTTGGAACAAATGGTCTTTAAGTGGGGTCTAGAAAATGGCATACTTGACCTTAAGGTGATTTTAAACCACAACCCCATGAGATTTATTTTGCTGAAGCCCAATAAAGTAGGATTCAACTCTCAAACGTTTCTTTTGAATAATGAATCCAGATCAAACAAATACACAATGCCCAGCAAGGTATTTCATACATTTTTTGTGCAAACACTTATAGTCATCATGTTTACGAACAGCTCCAACTCTCTCAGCTCCGCAACCCTGAAGTTCCTGTCCAGCACAAGATCACAATGGATAGCACAGTCTTCAGCGGCTGTCCATCTACTAACTTGGAGAAGGGAGAAAGGAAGAGGGAGGAGAGGGTAGTGGATTGACTTGCTGTGCCTGTATGTTTGTGGAGACACACACAGCTTACTAACACACACAAGGATGGCTCAATAGGACTCTGCAAGTGAAAGATGCCACCTTAAGCCAGGAAATCAGGGCCAATGCTCTGCTGATTATGCAGATAACCTAAACTTTTAAACTTTAAGGAGCAGCTTCTATTGTAAGTTATTTAATTAGCATTTGAAATAGCTTAAACAAATTTGACTTCAATGTCACTTTAACAGCTGCCATTTTTCCCATTAAATACTTGTTTTCACCTTTCATTCCTTTTTTACATCACAGTACTGCTGATCTCCTGCAGACTCTTTCAGCTTTTTCCTATAATCACTCACTCCAGATTTGGCTTCACATCATTGCTCTGGTCTAGCTTTCTGATGGCGGACCATGTCTGTGGAATGTGCGCTTGTAGTTTTAAACAAAGACTCTTGTGATAGGGTGACAATGCAAGAGCACAATTGGGAGACAGTTGCCACCCCCAACACAACATACCTCCCAACTGTCACTCAATTGGAAACAAATCCCTTTGTCCTTCTTTCCTCCTCAGTTGTCCCTCTTTCTGGTCCGATGTACAGATATCTATGAAAAAGTTCTATGTAACTACCAAAAGTATCATGCCACAATAAAACCTTCATCTTATCTCTTCATGATCTTGTTTGCTATTTTGAAAAGCCAATGTAAAGGAAAAGTAATGGTGGAAAAAAAAACAATTCTGGGTTTAACCAATCATTTTTGGTATAAGGTGAAACTCGAAAAATTAGAATATCGTGCAAAAGTTCATTTATTTCACTAATGCAACTTAGCCGTCTACCAGGAGATTTTGGAGCACTTCATGCTTTCTTCCGCAGACGAGCTCTATGGGGATGCTGACTTCATTTTCCAGCAGGACTTAGCACCTGCCCACACTGCCAAAAATTTTCTGAGATTGTGGTGGGGGGGGGGGGGGGGGGTGTCCTTTGCCTAAATACATTGTACAGGAAGGTGTCCTTCTTCATCATCTCAGAAAGTTGGGATGTATGAAAACAGAAAGTGCCTAAACGAGGACCAAGCATTGTTTTAATGAAAGTTGCAGATAAAAGAAGATCGGAATAAACCTATTAAAGTTTATATGATATTTTATGGATTGTGTTTGGATCTTCTTCACTAGTCTTATCAGCAGATATTACAGATATAGGAGGAGGTGACAGGCCAGGATACCCTCTGTTCTGCCTGCTATTTGTGTATGCAGTAAGAACTGAGTGGAGGCTACAGAACTCTTTGTATAAACAGATGACAAGATGTGAAAAACGGAGATAGCGTCACAGAACTGCAGTTTGTAGGTTAGGCCCTTTTCTTCTATAATGGCGGCCTTTCTGGTTGGAGAAAGGCAGGGTGCCAAATAACCGCTGCCTCGGGCGTTAATGTACCCAGCACCCATTAGCACACAGGGAGCAGTACGCAGAGGAAAACTTCTCACATCTGTTTGAGGCCAGGTTCACATTTGGGCGATCCGTGACTGCGCGGCAATCATGCACAGAAACGCACTTTTTTTTGTGATTGCCACGAGGATGTAACCCCATTGATAATCAATAGGGCCGCACAGCAAACGTTGTGTGCAACCGCACACAAATGCATGGTCCCAGGACGCATGTCACGGGATCGCCCAAGTGTGCACCTGGCCTGAAAGGGTGATCTGATAGTCAAACGTGCTAGGGAAAAATTTAAAGGATCAAGGTGAAATGAACGTGCTTTAGGCAACCGGTTACAGATTGACATCGGGTCTCCATAACGAAGACCACCACGCAGTGTGATCTTGAGGGCCAGAGGGTCTGATACTGTTTTTGCAGAGATGCCCACTTTTTTGCAATGATGGCCAGTTTTTCTTTTTATAATGAGTCCCAATAATATATTGGGACAAAAGAGGCGGGGCTTTCTACTAAAGGGCATACACATCGGACACATTAGTCTAGGGAAGTTTGAACCCTATTTAGTGTGTTTGTTTACAATTGCAGTGCTTGCATTGCATTGTGTGCAGCAGACCTATATATAAACATCAGCTCCAAGCTGGTCCTTATTCCCCCTCACCTCCTGTTCTGGTGAAATAAGGACTCACCTCCCCCAAATGGAGGCTACCATTGCTGATGTTCTTCTGAAAAGGCTTGAAAATGTTTCCTGTTTGTCTATTATGATGACCTTGTAAGTCACTGACCTATGAAGATAAGTTGTTACTTTCTTCTGACATCTATAACTGCAAGAGGGTCAGCAAGTGATGTTTGGATATCTTTCAAATATATCTCCTAGTGCAGGTCACCTTTGAGCAGGAATTGACAATGACATTCCCATGTATACAGATGATCATTAGCCGGAGCACTTAGAAACTGGAATAAGAAATACAAAAATCAAAATAATGGAACAGCAAGCAAGTAAAATACAAAGCTCACATAAAAAATTACTTTAGGTAAATGTTACAAAAATAACTTAAAATGTGAGAGCAAGAGTTGCCTATGCCAGCCGGTTCCCATTAACCATTAATCCAGAGAAGATGCCACCGCTGGACAGCAAATAATGGTGATATGAATGGATGCCTTAGCTGAACCACAGAATGGGTGAGGGGCGTTAGGAGGGAGGGATACAGAGGGATACTTTGCAGATAGGCTTCAAAGTAAACGCGAACCCAGAGTAATTTTCAATATTTTTACCTCTGAAGTTTTCAATAAACAATTGAAAGCTTCAGATTTCCTTGTTCAAGCATAAGAGTTTTCCAATTATAGTATGACAACACTTTGTCCCTGTCTCCCAATTGGGCTCCTACATTGTGACCATGTCATTTAAGGTTTACATATCCATCCAAAACAACAGTGAGATGAGAGTTCCCATCACTTTCTGTCAGAAGAGGAAGTGATGGAAAATCTCTCCAATGGAGACAAAGACAAAATTTAAAACACATTTTTAGTAGCATGAGGAAGAGTTAGAAATTGACAATGTTTTTATTGCTGTCTGTCTTTCTTTCTTGGTTACAACTGCTCCCCCACCATTACTGGTATGAGACAGGAGGTGAGGGAAAATCCCCCCAATGGAGGTCACAGAATAATATCTTGACAATCATTTTAGCTTCTATCTAAAACTATGAATAAAACTCCTTTGGCTGGTGTCGGGCTTTCATTAAAGTACATCCAGAGAGCAATGATTTGAATTGAACCATGGGGCAAAAGGGAATTGCTCATTCCCCTTCTCGAAATTGCTGCATCTAAACTACTACTGGTAGATTCAAATGGACAAAGCATCCTTTAGCGGATAGATGAGAAGGTCAGGACATTCATGTTTTCAAGGTATGACACTTGTTAGTCGTGATCATTGGGTTATACCTGACCTTCATGTTAACTGGCGTTGGTAAATGTCAAACACCCGATCACCATTCACCTCTGACACAAAAAGCAATATATGCTACGGTGTGAACTCAAGAAGCCGCAACTAACTGCAGGCTCGTCCTTTGCTGTCATCAGTGTAATCAGACGATTATTTCTTAAAGACACTCTGAGGCAAATGTCAAGAGAAATGAAATCAAACAATATACAGTAGCTGTCTCCTGGAAAATATTATTCTCCTTCTGACATGTCCATCCATGTAATCATCAGTCATCTTTTGAGATGTGAGTTTATAAGAAGAATGAGTTGGATTCTGACGTTGCTTCTATCTCCTGGCATCCTGGTGTACAATTATATAATCAGATAAAATATATTTTTGTGGTTTTTAAACTGTTCTCCGGCACACTTGAATGTGTCTCAGTGTGACTTGGAACCAGAATGAACATTAATTATCCCCGGCTTGAAAAGTCCTCTGTACCTCTTGGTGGGGAGTTTTGTTGAAGTCAGGACGTCTTAAGACGCCCTCCCGCTCTGAGCAGACGTCCATCTGGCCGTTCACAAACGGCCATGGACGTAAGGTAGTTAATTCTAAGGAAAAATATAATTCTGGGATCTGAAATGGTAGACGTGTCACGTTGCCTAAAACGACTTCAAGATCTGCAGGAGGTGCCTCTCCAGCGTCTAGTATTTATGTGGCTGTGTTTGAAGCGAGTTAAAGGCCATTATATCAAACGTTTGGATGTGTCCTGCTCCATGGAGTTTAATTGCATCATTTACCTGCAGGATCAGTTAAAAAACATATACATTTATTGATATGTGACTCATGCATGGTGGGAGGCAGAACAGTCGTTATAAGAAGACAATGATTCTGGTCATGGCAACTAAATGCGCATATATTGTGACTAAAGCTTCCTGGATAAGGCAGAAGGAAAACTTAGGTAGGATTTTAACAATGTCTTAAAGTATAATACATAATCAAATATACTGTAGAAACTGCACATTCCTTAAGAATGTTGCCATTTATTATTTTCCTCATTAAAAAAAGTTTTAAAATGTTCCCGAAATATTGAGATTTACATTGAGGAAATACATATGTGCTTCAGCTGTGACATACTATGCACTGCACTCCATACTGTAGCTGACATACATAACACTATACAAATTAAGTGCGTATAATGCAGTTAATAGGGATAAAGGAAGCAAACCATCTCAGGTTCCTGACATGTTTCCTGTATCAAAATTCAGTCCCTGCCCTCAAGAAGCTTACAATCTAGGGTCCCTTTTTCACATGCATACGTATGGGGACAATTTAAACAGAAGTTATTTTACCTTCCAACATGTCTTTAGAATGTGGGAAGAAACCAGTGTACCTAGAGGAAACCCACGCAAGCACAGGGAGAACATGAAAACTTCTTGCAGATAGTGACCTGGCCGGGATACAAACCAAGGAACCAAGTGCTGCAAGGCAAAAGCGCTCACCACTACACCACTGTTAGAATTTCATTCAAAAAATTGCTCATCAGGACATTCAATCTTGCCATCATTAAGTTGAATAATTTCAATCGAAAGTCCCTAAAAAATTCGTCCAGACCTTCTACTTGAAAGGAATCCCAGATATTTAATATAGGTTTCTTTTCCTAAAATGAAAATCGCATTCACGATTAGAATTTTATTCATACAGATAAGAAATCCATCCTGCTCCTTCAAGTTATCGTCATTAGGGTAAAAAATGAACGTCAGTTAGACCCTACACACTATTAAGAAATCAAATGAATGGTCATAATTTTTTTTTTTTTTTAACAAAATGCTACTGGTGTATGGTCATCATAAGCTACGCCCTTCAAACATTTTAGCAGTCCTCTTAACCTATCAGTTCCTTATCATTCAATAAACTGTCCGAGGTTGACATTGGTATAATGCCCTTGAAGAGGCCTTGCATGGAGCTACATGGGTATATTAATGGACAATTAGCATAAAAATCTGCAAACTATTTTAGACTGTTCCAGGAACGGTAATCCCCTTTTACTATTTAGAAACAGAAAAGCATGACTGCAGTACAGACTTGTATCAAGGTCAAACTTTTTTACAATATTAGCTGTTCATGTTTGATTGGTCAAGGTGGCCATGGCTGATTTTCCCTTCATTCATGGATCTGTAATGTCAAGTATGTCAGGAGCTATGATGTAATGTAAGTCATTGTGGGTCTTTTCATTTGCAGTGCATTGCAGTCACATTGTAAAAAAGCATTTATTTTGAAAAAAAGACTCATCCCTTCCCAGTACACCAGGAACCACTATATATATTTTCTCTATTAAGTTTGTACCATTTTTTAATTTACTAGACATTGTTGTGGATTACTTCTTCATGCCAGATGGAAGTTAAAGGTTGTATTTACCTTTTTTGATTGTACAGGCGTAGGAAGTTTCATCCTCCTGGCAACTAAGTGTGCTGTCCAGTGATAAACTTTGCTTTGTGTTGTACTGTCATTTACAGTTTTGTCACTGGTGGATGGGTGGTCACATGGACATGAACCCAAAACTGATATTTCAGTTTTTGTTAGACACTGTGGAGTTAAACCACCAGAAGTTTCTTATATCTCTCGAGGACCCTTGAGATGGTGAGATCTCCCTGCTTCAGTTTCCAGGTCTACACCCCCCCACCCCGCTGTGGCCAGTATGAGGGGTACCTCTCTTCTGGTTGAACTTTTTTAACTATTTTATATTTTTGGGGAATGTAACGGGAAATGCTGGAAAACGTTAGGGTTAGCAGAGACACCCAAATGTTCCAGAAAGATCTGGACAGGGTATGGATAATGGCAGGGAGGTCTTGTCGTTTGAGTATTGAAGAAATATAAGAAGCCAGAGGCATCCTCAGCTTACTATGCTCAACCTGCAATGAAAATATTACTCCTGGGTAGAATGACCCATTAATAAATTGCTGTGGCTCTTGGTTTTTCTGTTAATGTGTGTCCTGGGATGCTATTTATGGTGCTGTTCCCTGTGTAAAAGGGTAAAGGTTGAGGTTAGCTGTTTTATTGTGGGGTTGATTAGGTTTATGATTCAATTGTTGCACGTGAACACTTATAGTTGTCAGACCAAAAAAAATCCACTGATAAAAGAAAAAAGAAACTAGATTTATGTCATATAATATGTCAGGTTTTAAAAATGTCAAGTTTAATGGTTAATTAAATAAATATATGTTTATCCTATGTACTTAGAGACAGAAATTCCCCCCTTGGTCATATGTTGGTTTGCCTTACTATGTGATTTATGCCCCTTTATGGCTGGGATTCCACAGTTTGGCATTAGCTGAGAACCGTGACTTGACCTTTAACATTTTAATAAAATTTTATGGCTCTTCATCCATTCCCTTAACCACTAGAAATCTAGGATCAAAGATACTTTTATGCTCAGGTCTTAGCTGGCTTAGTGCATAAACCACCATCGTTGTGTAGATATGTCTGCGATGTAGCTGTTAGGAACATAATTCTCTTAACCATATTCACTTAATCTTTAACAATACCGATAAGTGTGAGTTATTTATCTTCAGCAAATAAGCACTGAAATCATCTGTGCAGCGTATTATGTTCAATTAGTGAAGAGAGGACAAAAAAACATTTTCGGATCAAAATATTTTTACAGGATGATATTGTATGGGGAAAACATATTCATAGAGGTACCCAAGTAGGAACATTTTCTCAGTCTAATGCAAATGGGAAAACAGCCTGAAACAATTCTTTTTAATAGATCGGAAAAACATCAGGGGGAGGTTATAGGCTATTCTGTGAAGGGTGGATATAGGGGAGTTAGACGATGTATGTGGTTCTACCAGTGATCTAGGTTTTAGTGCATTTTGGAAGCATTGTCTTTAAGGCCTACTCTTGTCACATGCCTGACTTTTAAAGTGATGTTAAAGTCAAAATGTTTTTAAGCTATTTCAGATGCTGATTATATCCACAACGGGTGCTGCTTCTTGATGTTTATAAGTCTTATTTTCCTGCAGAATCAGCTGGGCTCCTGAGAACTGGCCCTGACATCCTGATTTAGGGTGGCTCCTTTCTCTTGCCGGGTCCTATGGAACCACCCTTGTGTGCTAGTAAGCTGTGCGTGTCTACACAAACAAACAAGCACAGCAAGGAAAGCCACTCCCCCCCATTCCCCCTGCATCTTCCTTCTTCCCCCTCCCTTCTCCTAACTAATAGATGGACAGCTACTGGAGACCTGTGATCTTGTACTGGACAGGAAGTTTAGGGAATTTGAGCTAAGAGAGTTGGACTCAGCTATTTGGAAACATGATGACTGTGAGTGTTTGGGCAAAAATATAAAGAAATACTTTGCTGGACAATGTATAATTATTTGATATGGATTCATTTTTGAATAAAAAAAAGTTTAATACTATTTTAATACCAAAGGTGATCAAAAATAGGTTTTGATAGCATTTGCTGTCTGGCATTCAGCATTTCACAACCATACTATGCTATCAGATTTTGTTGTTCAAATTATCTTGGTTACAGTGACCATATACAAAATGGACAGAGCCTAAAGCTGAACTCTGGGATATGCAAATAATATCTAAATAGATAAGTCATGTGTATTTTTAGTTGAATCTTGTTGTGGTTTTTGTGTTTCTTCCAGATCTGAGCAGTAATCCAGTGTGAAACTATGCCTCTGTGCAGGAGCTTCCTGTAATAAAGACCAGTCATTGGTGCTCTCTCCTTGGGCAGGGTTACTGGTCTTTTATACACCCACCCACCCACCCAGAGTACTGCACCAACGGTATGTTTTTAGTATTTTGAATGAGGCAGGCATCATTCTACCCATAAGACTGAGGCCATCTTGTGGCAGAGGAGTGGTATTGTGTGGGACAGCTCTGGATTGAAGGTAAGTAGTGTAGCCTGAGCTTCTTCTTTACCACTGCTTAGGGAGCCATATAAAAAAATAGCCCAGAATTGGTCTTTAAGTTCTTGAAATAAGCACTCCGGGCAAACCAAATCTTAGCCCTTGCAGACTTAGACTGCAAGGGTTAAGTGCTCGGTTTGTCTAGGGAGCTAAAATAACAAAGTTGCATTCACCTGAACCGTGATCCAGTCTGGCTGTTAGATCGGTCCCATCAGCCTCGCTCCCCTTCTGCTCCAACGTTCCTGTGGGTCATCACATCCTTTATAGTGAATAGGATGTCAAGACACCGAGGGACATTTCTTTGCTGGAGCGGAGGAGGAGACAGGCTGCATGGACTGGTTTAGGAGCTAGCCGGGATGACAGTTCGGGTCAGTTAATCTCTGTTATTGTAGTTCCCTAGACAAAACAAGCTCTTAACCCTTGCAGTGCAGGGGAAGCCCCACTGCAAGGGTTATATTTTTTTTGCTCAGAGTTTTTTAAACAAATTTAGGATTGAGAGATGGCTTCCAGCATTATATTTAACACTACGACAGCACTGACAAACCTGTGTTGGAAGACTCCAATCTACATGTATTTATTTAATTTATTGAGTATTTATTGAATGCAAGTATAGAGAATAAAAACAGATACCTAGAGATACCAGCACATGTTTCTGTATACTGTAGATTGCTTAGACAGCCGCTGAAACATTCAATATGTAAAAATGTCATCGTACAGCCTGAGTTTCCAATTCAAATTTAGTTTTTTTGAGGACAGAAGTCTAAAATATTACAGACAGTGTAAACTTTTTGTAAAAATGTTTCCATGGCAACATTAGAGGGATCATGATGGTAGTATACCATAGCTGCTTGTGTTACAGTAATAGTGTTTTCTTCGTAACATTTGAATGATATTGCATGCTAGCGTTAACCATCTTGTGTGGCAGGATGTAAATCATTCATGATAATTAATGATGTATTGATGAATACATAGCTATATTCATTTTTGTCCTTTATAGCTACCTGGAGTTCAGCTTTAAGGGTATTGTTTTCTAATCTGAAGACATATTTTCTGTACACGATAGCTAAACCTTCACAGGGGATTCTTGCATCTAGTAGTTTGTGGTCTCTAATAACTGCATGAGTGCAGTGTAGCATTAAAATGATTGAATGTGGTTCTGGGCACTTAAGAGATTTAATCAAACAGGCATGTGAAACATTTCTTGTTCTCACTCCTTGTCTACAGCAAAACTGCAGATGCACACTGCCTTACTGTAAACAGAGCAATGTTGTCAAGGGCTGGAGTGGACCCCAATAGCAGAGAACAATGCTGGATACAAGTCCGTAGTGAAGGTACAAGATGGGAAGTCCAAAAGGCATAGTCAGAATACAGTCTGGGTCCAGGCAGGCAGCAAATATCGATAACGAGAAGACAAGCCGGGGGTCAATAACCAGGGAGTCCGAATGGTGGGAAAGGAGATCAGGAGCAGGAAAAGGGAATGACGCTTTGTACTTGCACAGGATTCATGCAGAATAACTCAGCAACAAGTCAGGGTCCCTGACTTGGATTTAAACCCAGCAAGGCGCAGGAATGCCCCCCCCATTATCGTATCAATGAGGAAGCTTCCAACCCCCGGAAGCCAATGGGATGGGAAGGGAAGGTAGGTGTGCCAATGAGGCCCTCACTGTGAATGATCAGCACCTGAACTGACTAATAGGTCGCATGCACACCACGAACACGCTCACGCGCAGCCGAAACCCTGCCGCCGGGCACTAAGATACCAACCAGGTAAGGGGGCACCCCTGGTCCCACGACAAATGTTTACACTGATGTTGACGTGTGATGACAGGGAGAAGGTTACATTTCCAATCTGCCGTGAATCCCTCAATGTTTTAAAAGCATTATCGTGTTCTAAAGTTATTTCTAGTAAATGTGATATAGAAGTACTAGAGTCATGAAAATAAGCTTTTACAAAATAGACATTCCCCAACCCAATGCTCTAACCAGTTGCCACAAGATTATGCTAAAATTTTAGTCCACCAAAAAGAAATATTTCAGTTATAACCTAAGCCATCCCCCTTATTTCCCTTGTGGACTGCTGTAGACTTCCTGCTATTGTTCTGGCACTGTTACTGTCCAACTTGGAGTTTTAGGTATCCCCATGCACTTTGTGCAGACCTCAGGACTCAACAGATCATAACTCACAACATCCCAATAGTGTCCAAAAGATATGAAAAAAATGTCAGGTGGTTTAACCATCAGAAATGTAAAAAATAAATCAATAATTTTGGGTAAAGTTCTTCTTTTACTGTACTTACATCATTTTAACCTTAAGCAGCAGATGGCCAAAAATACAGTTGAATAAACATATGTGAACTGTATCACC
Organism: Nanorana parkeri; assembly: GCF_000935625.1. Classification (NCBI taxonomy): domain Eukaryota; kingdom Metazoa; phylum Chordata; class Amphibia; order Anura; family Dicroglossidae; genus Nanorana; species Nanorana parkeri. The sequence goes on along the minus strand of NW_017306448.1, from coordinate 3,706,542 downwards.
TGCAAAAGAATTGGTAATCACTTTTAACCACTTTATGATTCATATACCTCTGCCATACAGAACAGTCAGGAGGGTGACAGCAATTAGATATAAAATAATATTAAGAGATTTTTAAGCTATTCCAAATGCTGTTTAAATAAATTACAATGGATGCTGCTCTTTGATGCAGAATCAAGTGGTCCCCCGAGCAGTGGCCCTGACATCTTGTTTTAGAGTGGTTCCTTTCCCTTGCAGGGTCCTATGGAGCCACCCTTCTGTGTGTTAGTAAGCTGTGTGTGTCTTTACAAACATACAGGCACAGCAAGGCAAGCCAATCCCCTTCACCCTGCTCCTCCCTTCTCCAAACTAGTAGATGGACAGCTGCTGGAGACTGCTTTGTCCCTGTCTTGTACAGGACAGGAAGTTCAGGGAAGTCAAGCTGAGAGAGTTTGAGCTGTTCAGAAACATGATGACTGTAAGTGTTTAGACGAAAATTTAATGAAATACTTTTGCTGGGCAATGTGTATTTGCTTGCTCTGGATTAATTATTGTAAAACATTTTGAGAGTTTAATACTACTTTAAGGAACACAAAGGAGTCAACTCTGCTCACTCTTCCCTTTTCTCCTGTCAGCTTGTATACTGTCGCCACATGTGCATGTAGCAGAGCCGGATTGGCTTCTAGTGCTGCCCCTCCCAGACTGGGAGCTCCTTTGTTCCCAGGTGATGGCAGAGGCTGATATCAAGACAGATTCAGGGCCCATTCACACCACATCCAGATCATCTCCAGATCAGACCAGATTGTTTCCGGACCCAAAATGCATCCTAATGTATCCCTATGCTATTTCTGGCCTCTGTTCACACCAGCGCAGTTCATTCCGCAACTGTGGGCAGGTTCACACCATTTTTCAGACCAGATCTGGTCCGGAAAATGGTGTGAACCTGCCCTCAGGTATTTATGTTAGTTGTATGCAGCAACATATGTAACTGTTTCTTAAAGGAATACACAGATACATTGAAGAGTGCTTTCTTTTTATATCTGTCTGAAGTGGATGTATTTGTGTAGACTCTGCGGTTATTTAAGCAAAATCATGATTGCTCTTCTCAGACTTGATTTCCCTGCTGAAAACATAAGGTCTAGGATGTTCCCGGAAAACGAGTGACAATATGTGCTGTGTGTATCCGACTTACAGCCTTCACAAAAATCCAGCTTTAGCTTTTGAAAGTGTTGTATCATTCTGTTCATCAGGAAAAGCTGTACAGAGCCTATTCTTTGCATGAATATTTGAAGAACCGTTCTCTCACTCCACTCTGATCCCTTATTCTTTTCCGTGCTGGCATCTGGTTAATGTATGAGCCAGCAGTTTGCTAATCAAGGTCTGCAAGCAGAAAACATTGCGTACCGTGTGATATTTGGGTTCCGCTGATCGAGTGATTCTTTGAAAATGTGTGTTAAGCTCGAAATTAACATCTTAAAGAAATATTATAAGTGTAGACAAGGTGTTAAGTCAATGAATGTTCTCACTGCAAGTTATTACAGCAGGCTTTATGCAAGGCAGCCTGGTGACACATATATAATTGCAGTGACATTTTCATATAGTTTTCATAGTTAAATATTTACTTTGGAGCCTTTGAAAGTCCCTGAAGCCCATATATATCATGGAATATGCTGGGCAAGTGGAGTTGGTTATACAATATTACTTATAAGTATATGAAAATATTTGGGGATGCTTGGTTTACATGTCGAAAGAACCCAGGAATCTGCTCTGTAGGAAAGACTCACTGTGCCATGACAGAAATACTTTGCGTCTAGTTTGAGCTCTTGAGTCAGTGGGCCGTTTTTCAATCCATGTTCACAGCTTGTGACCTTCTTTTGGAAGGACTTTCCCTCTTATGGACCATAGTTCTTGTGTCCATCTTTCCTCAACAACTGTCTATTGTTTAAGCCTGATGCGGAGGACAGAGATGGACAGAGAGTCGTGCTGTTAGCTGCTCTCTGTCCAGACCCGCACAGCTCACTTATGTCACTGGTTTCCAGGAGCTAGGCAGGATGCCAGCCAGAGTGTCCCGCTCACTCAGCTCCCTGGCAACTGATGACGTCAGTGATCTGGACTGAGCGTCACAGGTTACTAATAGCTTTTGGCTGCCCCAGCTCTTGGCCGCCTCAGGCTTCCTTATTACAAGGATGGCCCTGTGTACATGAATTCAATGATGAACTTCCAAGAGTGCTCATTATACTGTTTATATATATCCCGCAGTAATTGTATTACTTATTTTCAAATATTTATACAGTAGAAAGGGTTGGCTACATATAAAACCAACTATATTTGTTTAGATACATGTTGAAATTGACTACCATGGGTAATATCACTACTTTAAGGTTTGCTCATATCAACCAATTTGTTTAGAAACATATTGAATTGGCTTCCATGAGTAATGTCAAGGAAAAGTAAACTTTGGAAGAGTTTTGATTTCAATTTTCGCCATATGGGCTGCATAGGTGAAATTTGCTTGACAATATAATCACATGGCTTTTTTTTTTTTCTAACATAGGCATGCATTCACTATGACAGCACTGATTTGCTCATTACATGACTTTGTTGGCTAACAAAATTTTCAGCCGAAACTCCCAATTTTGCCTATCTCTAGCTATCAGTAGTCTTCTTCTACTTCACCTACTATATTCAGAGAAATGTAACTTTCCGCTGCCTGTGCCATATGGGGTCCACTACCCAACCTGGGGTCATGAAGTGTTTTTACTCTCTGTGCTGCTTTTATCTTTTAAATCCAACATGTGCATCAAGGTGAGTACAGGGGCTGGCCTCAGAGGATAATGGCAGTGCCCTTCTTCACCTGCATACACCATAGGAACTGGAGGTTAAGGATGAGGTTGTGTCAGTGTTCATCTGGGCACCTACACATGAAATTGATGCAGCTTTCATTACAAAAAGCAGTTCCACTACTCTGCCATGTAAAAACATGTCCTCCAAGAGTAACATTGAGGCTGCCACTGATGACTTCCCAATCTGTAAATGCCGGATGTCTGGCTGATATAAATCCAATATAAGATAAGAAAAGCTGCATAAATATAATAACTGTATATTTAAATTGTTGCAGTCCAACTGTGACTGACTGATTCTCTTTAAAGCAAGTCTTTATTTTCCCCCAAAAAAGATATAACTGCCACACAGCCAATTTTATAATGCAATGCTATTTAATATGACCTTTACATTTCAATCTTCAGCCACTTTGTTTTTTTTAAACTGTAAAAAAAAAATTACCTTTTGCATTATCTTGGAGTTTGACGACTTGCAGACTTTATGTACAATGTATGTATACAGAGCTTCCCAATATATTTTATTGTTCAGCTTCTGTGAGTGCCACAAGTTAGACATCCCTCGCAATAGGAGCGTAATTTACATTAAGACAGGGATGGACAAATTAAACCTTTACTAAACTCAGGAGTTAAAGGGTATCTAAACCCTCCGTTTTTTTTGCATATATCTACAGCTAGCTGCAAAACGGTTGCAACTTACCGATGTCTTCGACGCGTGCTCCCATCCAAAAACCCGAAACTGCTCGGGCGGCCGCAAAGCATCTTGGGGCGGGCGCATGTGCAGTTTGGATTTTCATCTGGGAGACGAAGAGAGACGCAAGGGAAGTCTATGGACGCGTTCACCCGCATGCAGACATCGTGGGACAGGAAGTGCCAGCAAGGACAGAGGAGTCAGCGCTGGATCAGAGACCCGCAGCAGCACTGGAGAGAAGGCTGAAAAGAACGGGAAAGAAGAAGAAGATCAGATTAAGAAACATAATTAAAGGTAAGTGCTGACATTAACATTGGGGGGAGGGAAAACATGTTTGCCTTTAATGTCACTTCAAGGAACACACCTCTATATTTATATTAGAATTTAAATGGAAACTAACCAATCTAATAATAGTACAGCTAAATAGTATGCGATTTTATACCTGTCTCAGAGGGATTTGGTTTCAAAAGAGAGACAGTCCCTGCAATTTAGGGACAGTAGGGAGCTATGAAGTTCCAGGTCTAGGTGTATATATAAGAGACATCATTTAAGGTAAGTGTTTTACTTAACATTGGGGGGAGGGAAAACAAATTTTGACTTTAATGTCACTTTAAAACGTAAAAATACATTCATATTAACAAAAACAAATCTTATTTGTGTATCACTCGGTTATAGACCCTCAAATCATTTCTGAATTGGTGCTGACACTGTCTTTCCTTCTAGAGGGTGGCTACTTTTCTTCCCCATGGTCCCTGTGTATGTTGTAAAGTAGCCACCGCTCCAAGCTCGCTCTCATCATGGACAACAATATCATGTTTAGTTTACTCATATGTATTGAAATTGTAGTCCATCGCAGAAGTGAGCTTTGAGCGGTGGCTACTTTACAACATACACAGGGACCATGGGGAACAAACATAGCCACCCTCTAGAAGGAAGGACAGTGTCAGCACCAATTCAGAGATGATTTGAGGATCTACAGCCGAGTGATACACAAATAGATACATTTTTGTTAATATGTCTGCATATGTCTATTTTTGTTAATAGTTAAGGTACTTGAATTTATTTTTAAGATTTCATTCCTTTGTTTAGTGTCACTTTATTATAGATATCAGGAACCAACCTGCCCAATCTAGGAACAAATAGATTTTTTTTAGGGATCAACTCCATTGACAACATCTAGAGAAAACCTCAAAAGGTAGGTGCTAGCTGTAATTTTTGGCACTTTAGATTCTCGTTGAGTTTTTCATTTTACATCCAGTACATATTTTTTCAAAAGGCAATAAAAAACCTCAAAGAACAATGAGCGAGAATGTCAACAGTGGTTATGGTTCTGAATCGTTTGGGGTTGTCATGGAGAGAAAAGGTTAGGAGCTGTGAAAGGAGCCACAAATCAAAAATAACTAAATAAAGTAGGGGGGAGGGAGGGGACTAAACACAATAGGGGGCAATATGATCCAGGGGTAGTACTGGGAGGGAGGAAAGGAGAGCAGGAAAGGTGGTGCACAAGGAAGGAGGGGGGCAGTGGTGCCTCACTTGGCAAATGCATGTAATTTTTAGGGATCATTAGCTACCTGGCTTAAAGTGATGCAGATGATGCAGCTTTTCTCATTACAACACTAAGGTTGCTCTAGATGGTTATAATGAAGGTAGACCATTCCATTTGGAAATCAGTCTGAGAAGGGACAGAGTGAAGCAATCAGCAATATCTCCAGAATGGAGGAAGTTATAAATCTTCAAAATGTTTTCTAAAGTCCCCGCAATGTATATCGTTCACCAGGAAGGGAGAGGATGATTGATTGGCACAACAGCCAGTCTTGACAAAACTCCTTAATTAGAAAAAAATAAGAAAGAATGAAAATTATATTTTCTACTATTTTCTACTATTTTTTATGCAAAGCATTTGATACAAGCTTTGCTCATCATAAAGTGGTATTGTTTCATATTCTTCAAGAGAGAAACAGTTAAAAGCTTGCATTAAAGGGTTCAGTGGGTTGTGTGTTTTGCAGCTGTGGTGAATGATAAGTTGGTCTGCACATTTAATGAGCTGAGGTTCATGCACTTCGCTATCCCGTGGATCCGTCTGAACATTCTTGGCTTCTTTCTCTATCATAACAACAGTCTGGGTCCTATTCAAAACTTGTTTTTCCAGACTTAATGAAGGAGCTGCACCTATGTATAAATGTGTGGCAAGTGTGATTTCCCTTCTTCTGCCAGAGGAGCTTGCAGAGGCCTGTACCACAGCTGACAAGGCCAGGATATTTGGAGTTGCTGAACAAATCTTGCGGACTTCCTCTTGGAATGGAGGCTTGCAGCTGAGCATTTCAATTGCTGTATGCTCGAATTATTTCGTCTTTGGTGGGAAATGTTGTGAAGCCGTTTTGACGCTTCATTTCCTCGTATGAATGAGCTTTCTTCCTCTTGCCAGAAAGGTGCCATGGTTAACACAAAAGTCGCCCGTTAAGTGATGTTTTCAGACATGGCTACCTGTGTCTTTTTATTTGAAGAAATAGAATTGATGGGCCACCGTCACACTTGAACATTTCTTTAGTTGGCAGGGAAAATTCTGTTAAAGTACCACAGTCATGAAAACACTTATATTCTGACATTTATCAAATATCTTTCTGTATCACATACTGCATACAGTTATTATTATTATTATTATTATACAGGATTTATAGATTTATATAGCGCAGTTTGCGCAGTTTGCACAGCGCTTTACAATATATATAACAATAATATATAATATAATAATACATTATTTTTTTCTCCAGTGGTTCTAATATTTCTAAAAATGAACAATTACATTTTAAACATCAAGGATTTATTCTCAATAGTGAATTTTGAAAGAACAGTTGTTTGAGATTTTTATATAAAGTATATTGCCACATTTGCAGCCAAATTGAGATAACACCTACTTTATATTCCTTAAATGTTCCCATTCGTTAAATGTTCCCATTGCATGATAAAAAAAAAAATGAAAAATTCTGCTACATTTTTAGGTGCTTTATACCACCTTAAAAATCCTACCTAGCCCCCCCATGTAATGGTTGGAAGGGGGCTGTGGAAAGTTATGTTTACTCTAATTACCGCTGCCTGTACTGTACTGGCAGATCTCATTATCAGTTTTAAACTAGATTTGATAACTGTCTGCTGTAGCAAAGGGTTACAGACTTAGAAGCATTGTATGTCAATAGGTATGCACCAATACCGTTGCCGATACCGAATACCAATAGCATAAGTCCCATTAAGGAAGCCGGGTGGCATGCAATGACTCGTTGCCCAGCTTCCTGATTAGCCAGTAAGCCATCTCCATGCTCCCTTGTCACCAGGTGACGAGAAAGCATAGAACTGGCTTTTAGGGCAGTCAGGAAGCCGGGGGGCAGGTCACGACTCGCCGCCCAGCCAGCTTCCCGACCAATCAGGAAGCCAGGAGGCGAGTTATTACACGCAGCCCAGCATCTTGATTGGCCGGGATGCCAGCTCCATGCTCCCTCGTCATCAGGTAATGAGGAAGCATAGAGTCTGCTCTCTGGCCAATCAGCATGCCCCAGGACGGGTAGCGACTCGCTGCCTGGCTTCCTGATTAGCCATCTTCCCAACCAATCTGGGAGCCTTATTCCTTATTGGCCGTGAAGTCAGTTCCATGCTCTCTGGTGACGAGGGAGCATGGAGCTGGCTTCCCGGCCAATCAGGAAGCCAGGCGGCGTGCAATGACTCGCCTGGCATTATGATACCGGAAGTTCCGGTATCGGGTAAGTATCAGAGAGCATTTGGGCGGTATCGGCACCCATACTAGTATCACTATCCGTGCATCCCTATATGTTAATGAAAGGAAGCTCAGTCATTCCCTCAGTTTGACACTATAGTTTCACTCTCAAACTGCTCACACTAGCTTGGAATCTGCACAAATGCCAACACTAAAAAGATATCTGAAAGGTATGAAATATATTATTTTTAAATATATAATATATAGTATGCATTTAAGAATTAGGATGTAGTATTTGGCAGAGACAACTGGGGTATGAATGGAACATTGCCAGTCATAGTTCTATTTTCTCCTCTCCTATTTTGTCTTTCTACGGTACTGCTTCCATATAGAATACAGCTGGCCTCTAATCACCAGTATATATTACCTTCACAAGTGAATGCATTTCCTTATATACCACAGTCACATTTATATTGTGCGTCTGCTCCGGTTGGGCTCTAGAACAATTCATATTCTCGGCTTTATATCAGAAGAGACAGTTCTATTATATAGATGTTGACCAGTTGCCCTCAATTAATAGTGTTTGGCAGAGACAGACTACTTTTTTTACAGCGCTTACACGAATTTTCCCTTCGAAAGAGAAAAAACTCTATATACTCAACCAAACATAAAATAGGAAAATCAACTGCAGGATTGTGTAAACCTGACCTTTTAATCCGCTAGCTGTGAATACAGCATATAAATACGAGACACACACAGTTTATACTGCCAGCTGTGCAGCTTAAAGTCATTCTGCGTGTTTGGTTTACTGACAAATGGAAATTAGACGATATTAAGTTGTGTAATTGCGCTTTGTGCCCTATATGTATCTGTGTATCTAATTATATTTAGATTGTTATGGCATTTATCTTCACAGAAAAGACCTATAACCTGCTTTGTTTATGAGTGAAACTCCAGCTAAAACTTTCCTTTTTAGCCTTGTATGAGGTAGAGAAGAATTAGAACCCCTGTCAGCAGGCCGTCCCCAGGGGCGGAACTACCACCAGTACAGCCGGTGCAGCTGCACCGGGGCCTGAGCCTGGTGGGGCCCAGCACACCCAGGCACCAGACCAGTGGCAAGGTAAGGATAGAGATGCTGGGGTCCGTCCGGCCGCACAGCAGAGCAGCCTTCAAGCACTCGGCGAGGCAGCGGTCCCGGCAGTGGTGTTGCGGGGAGGGGGTGGGGGGGACGTCGCCTGCCCCAGGCGAACTGGCCATTCGGCCTGCAATATGGGGCAGTGCAGGATCCCACACTAACCGACTCAGTAAAGGGGCGGGTTCTCCTCTCCCGGCCACGTCCCTAGTAACAGGCGGCGGGAGAGAAGTGGTGTTGCTGATCGGTCCAGAAATGTCACTTCTATCCGACTTTGTGAGTGGGGTGGAATGTGAGATCGCAGTCACAAAGTCAGATAGAAGTGACATTTCAGGACCGATCAGCTGTTTCAGGGCAGATCAGCTCTTCTGAACATACGATTTGCGATGCCGATCTGCCCTGGAAACGGCTGAGAAAGCGTTGGAATGCTTGACCTATTGGCGGTCACACATTACACTCCCGAAAAACTGGACGGGATTACGTTAAAATGTGTGACCACGCGAACGGTCACACATTCTAACATAGTCACAAACTTTGATAGAACACTGCCCTCACAGGGATCCCAACCTGAAGAAAGCAATTTCAGGGAGGTGCCCTTCTCCTTTCAGGGAGGAGTCCTCTGCCCCCCCAATCCGCGGGGGGAGTGGGGTGGGAAGAGAGCACCCCCCTGAAATGATGGCAGATAGCACAGAAAGCAATAGCTTCTTTGCTATCTGCAGGTTGTTTTTTTTAGTATTCTGACAGCTGCTGCCGTCAGAATAATAATAAAAAAAAAATAAAACAGCATAAGAATGAATAGCTGGATTGCTATTTCACTTTGCAATATCCAATAGCAAACTAGCTACTGCACCCACCCTCTGCTGCTGTCAATCACTAGAAGAGGACAGCAGCAGTGGGCGGGTGCAATAGCTAGTTTGCTATTGGCTATTGCAAAGTGAAATAGCCAATAGCAATCTAGCTATTCATTCTTATGCTGTTTTAATTTTATTATTTTTTCTGCTGACTGCCGGCGGCTCCGATGTCAGAAAAAAAAAACAGAGCAGGGAAAGGTTTACTCTGCTCGATCAAGCAGAGTAAACCTTTCCCGGGAGAAAATGTTTATCTCCCAGGCGTCCGGGAGCCGCTATCTAATAGCGGGAGACTCCCGGAGCTTTCGGGAGAGTTGGGATGTCCGCCATCAGGGGGGTATGGCCGGTACCCATGTGAGGGGTCAGGCCAGCCTGAGAGGCCCCTTACAAGGGTAACAGCTGTGCCAGGGGGCAGAATGGCAGAGGTGACAGGGGAGGGGGTGGAGGAGGCCGACCCCAGCAGCAACAGGTAAGAAGAGTTATGAAGAGGTACAGGGAAAGGGACCCTGACGACCAGCCCACCTGGGGCCCTGCAGAGCACGCCCACCATAGAGAGTCTCAGGTGGGCTATGCAGGATCTATGGTGTGCTCTGCAGGGTCTCAGGTTATTCCAGACTCCAGCACGCTGCTGCAACATTAGAGACCGTTGGGCGGGGGGGCTTGGGGGCCAGTGTGATCTGCTCCCGAGCCCGAGCGTCTTGGGAGGGGAGCCCAAGATAAAATCTTGCACCAAGGCCCTTTGGTTATTAGGTCCGCCACTGGCCGTCCCTATAATGATACTTGCAGAAACGTCACCAGCACACGGTAATCCTTATAGGGTCCAAAATCATAGATATAGCTATGCCTGATGAAGGGATCCTGCATGGCCCCAAAAGCGCTTGTGTACCTTACATGAGTTCGCATTAAATCTCCGATTTTGGATTCTATAAGGATTACGGTGTGCTGGTGACGTTTCTACAAGTATCTGTATTTGGCGGTGCCATCTGCAGTCATTTTAAGCACCCCTCCCCGACCACGGGGCTTTACCGGTAAGGAGTGCAACTAGCCTTCTCTTTCATCCCCATAATGAGGTACTTTGAGCGCCTCAGGCGGCATCTCTTTGGGTCACGAGGGGGGCGGCAGGCAGAGCCGCATGGTTAAGGTTGCAGTGTGCCTGTTGCCCCCTTTCCTGCCAAAGCCTCCCAGGTTGCCAAGAGCCAGATGAGGAGATGTATAAGGGCCAAACACATCTCTCCATCCAGCTTAGCAACCTGGGCGCTCTTGCTTGTGTGCCTCTGAGCTTCTGGCAAACCAGTCACATCACTGGTTGCTGGAGCTTGGGGGATACCAGGTTGCTAACTAAGAGCTGGGCAGGGAGATGCAGAGGCCTTACACATCTCCCTACCGGCTCTTCATGCAGCAAAAAAACAAAGGATTCCCCTGCCTGTCAGGTGTATAATTGCACATTAAACAGGGAGCACAAGGAGCACCTATAATTGCACATTAAACAGGGAGCACAAGGAGCATTGGTAAGAGGGTCCACTCCCCCTTCTGGGATTTTGTGTTATATAATCTCATATTTGGCTGGACTCGACTGAAATAATAGTTAGAAAATTATGAATACATATTTACAGTATATATCTTATATCTGTATGACATATGACACATGTTGGTGGCAACATAATGGTTAAGTGTAGATCAAAACAATTTTTATTTTACTTGTAGCACTCTTTACTCCTAGATTTTACCCCTATGTCTTATCTTTTATATTATTGCTCTTTAACCAGCATTAATATCAGGCACTATTTTTCGGTCATGAATTGATTTAACAGATTCTACAGTTGGTGATGAAGGCACTAAAATAAAATGGCAGTGATTTTGCCTCTTTCAATACCACTCCGTGGGTTGTATTGAATTCCATAGATGGAGGCTGGCTGATAGCATTATACCCCGCATGTCATCTCTATTTATTGTTTTGCAAAGCAAATGCCTTTCTGTGTCATGTGACTACATCACGTTACCAAATTGAGCCTCTGCAGCAATCCTTTTAAGCTGCAACTTAAGGAACCAAGACATCACGTCACCTGTTTTTAGAAGAGACACTCTCATTTTACTTTTACCATTTTACTTTTACCTATGAAGTTTTTGAATGCATGTACTGGGGGACACTTCATTGAACTATGACTTCATATGGGTGTGCAGACTTTAAATTCTTAGGTAATATGGTGAAGGTGCTCTCATATAATGAGCACTGAGCTTGGCAGCTCATAGAGACCTGGACTGCACAGTACCAGACCAGATGACAAAATAGACAAATGCAGGCAAGAATGGGGCCCTAGGCAAGGTTACACAAGCAAACGGACGAATGTCCGTACGCACGTACGTAGCAGAATTGGCACAGTTGGAATCTCTGGTTGCTGTGCTCTTCACTATTAAAGGGACATTAAAACCCTTTTCTTCATTTTTTAATCCGTTTAAACGTTGACAGTGCATGCACAGGAACATGAAGTAATGTTTTGTTTTTATCTTCACAAGCTCTTTTTGAAGTCATTATCTTAAATTTCTAATTTAGTTTCTGTTAGGACGAAATTCGTCCTGAATCCGAAATTCCGAATCCAAAATTTCGGATCCAGAATTTTGGATTTGGATGCTTTCGGATGAATTCGGACATGGTACATTTAGGAAATTCGGATGCTCCGAATTGACGAATTTCCAAAATTTCGTCCAAATTTCGATTCGGAACGAAACGAATCGAACATGTCCATAATAAGCGCACTACTTGGTGATAGAGAATGTGAGTGCTGATGGTTGGTGTGCAGTCTCCTTTAACAGGAAAATAAGTCCTGTATGAAAAAGCAAATAAATAGAAAAGAAGGAGCGCTACGACCTAGAGGAATGTCCCAATGTCTATGGAGCAAACTGTGGGTCCTTTTGAACAAGCTCGTTGTGGAGATGGTGAGAAACGGTCTCAGCTGACCAGGCTAAGCCATAACGGCTGTTCGTGCTGGGATGGTGGCTGGCAGGAGGAAGGTGTCACATCAGTAAGGGTGTCCGGGAAGAGAGGACATCACTAATGGGACTGAACGTCCCTGCTCCAACGTTGAAGAAGGGGTAGCAAGAGGTAACATGCCCTTGGGCTCCTGCCTGCGTGCTTGTCTTCGGCTACAGCCCATCTGAGAAGTAGTCTAAAAAACTTGCTGCATTTGACTTTGACAGTATACATAAAACACAGTTTAAGGTTAATTCTCTGGTCTATTTTATACATTAGCATAGGTTCTTTGCTTCCATGATAGTACTAGAGGTTCCCTGAATTATTTCATATGCTGCCTGTGAATTGCTCTTTAAATAACTCAGTTTCTTCATTTTTACTGGAAAGGTGCTTGACTTAAATTGCACCTGCCTTGATATATTCCCCCCTAGTCACTGCAAGCAGAATTGCTTGTTGATCATGTCTGTGTCTATGACATTTTCACTGAAATACAGAAATTATTTACTTTTTTTTCTTTTTTGTTTATCCAGTGTTTGGGGATAATTGGTTACTGGATAACAGATCCCATAGGAATGTAAAACATATATAGCAAGCAAGCTCTATCCTTATCTTTTTTTTTTCATTGAAACAATTGCTCTGTAATGCTGGCAAGTGAATCTGTCAACATAAGACTTAAGATTAGTGTCTGAGAAGTTGCAATGTCCCTTACGCTGTATATTGCAGTGATGATTGCTGGATCTCATCTTTATATTCCACAGTTATACTGACTTGGTGCTTGCTACATTGTAGCCATCTACAAAAGGACATGCGTTATTGCTTCTGAGGAGCAAAGTGCGGCTTATTCTACACAGGGAGCAGAAAATTATATTTGCACTGGTTTTAGAGGCTTCCAGTAATAGTCTTTGGGGGGAATTTATGAACGTGTTTGTGACAAAATTTTTAGGCGCAAAGACCAGTTGTGGGTGTTATGTGTTCTTGCGACATATTCATGTTTGCAACTCCCTGCACATATTTTCCAACATTTCACATAATTTCTCAACTGCGTGGTATTTGCGTCCAGCATTTTTGACCTCCAAACTGGCACACATTCTATGATCCTGTGAGCCTGAGCACTTCTTAAAGTGATACTAAAGTTTTTTTTCTTTAATTTTTTTATGTTTCCACCTAGGAAGCCCACCTTTGCGTAAATCTTCTTTTCGACAATTTTTTAGTTCCTTGTTTTCCTCCCACCAACTGCAGGGGTGCTGCCATCAACCAAGCAGCTGCTGTGGAGGCACTCGTGTGTGCTCATGCCCGCAGTAGCTGTGTGTGTCCATAGACAGGCCATACCTCTCCTCTACACCCAACAGTTTGATTGATGGCAGAAGGAGCATATGGCTCCTGTGGATGCACAGCACACCAACACACCTTTAAACAGTTTTATAGTAGATTTAATAATAACACGATATATATATAAAGCAACTATGGCAATAGTATACTCAACAAACACACAAAATGATATTAAGCAGCAGGCTAAGGCACTCTACAACCCAGTAGCTGCAGCTATCTGCTGTCAGCACTAATGTACGCACAGCCAAATGTCTTTAAATGTCCTCTCTGTAATGGGGTGTGTGTCCCTTTAAAGTTTCCCTTTGGCAATGCCCAACCCTTCCTAGACTACTGGCCAGTAGTGATGTCCTAAGCTAGCCGGCGTTGGGGCCCTTACCGTAATGCAGGTGGGAACAGCAAACTGTTTGTCAACGTGGCCAAAGGCCTCTCACCAATCCTCAACGTCAGTTGGAAAGATATGATGACTGCTAGCAGATGCCGGACGTCCTCTCTCTCTTCAGTTCAGGCGACATAGAGGGAAGTCATCTGGGTCCCCGACAAAAGGTCCTCACCCATCCAGGATGTTCGCAGTCCTCTCTAATGGCTCCGTCTGGCTCCCTCTCTCTCTGCTGGGCTGGCTGGATCACTCCGGCGGACGGTTCAGCCACGCGACTAGGCCTCAGTTCGGGCGCTCGAACACAGTCTCTCCAATTGAGCAGATGAACAGCAGTCCTTCAGAATGCCGCTATACAGAGTCTGTGTGTCCCAATCTGTCAGTGGGAATCACACAGCTCGGCTGCATGCAGTCCTAATTCACCCAGTGCCTCACACACAGGCCTGTCTCCTCCAGATCCCCCAGTCAGACTGAGCATGCTCAATCCCTGCAGTTCATACCCCTCCTCCTTCCTCTCGCACAGCATCCTGGGATGTGTAGTTCCAAAGAGCTCTATTAGCAAAGTTCCAGAGTCAGTTCTGCACTTCAATCCCCATAAGTCTCTGCCTCCAGATCACACACGAGGACAAGTTAACTCCTTACAGTTAGGAACAGAAATCGCTGTGATAGCACATATATGTATATTATAGAGGGGCTACACTACTTTAAAGTATTGCAAAGATAATTCCTTAAATGTTAAATTAGCTTAGCACTTGGACTATTCAGCTGTCATCTAGGGGGTTCGGGAGGCCACCACTCCAAGGTCGCTCCCATGATGGACTATAACCTCAATACAAATTAGTAAACTAAACATGAGATTGTAGTCCATCAGAGGAGTTAGTGTGGAGTGGTGACTACTGTACAACACACACAGGAACCAAGGAGAACAAAAGTAGTCACCCTCCAGAAGGAAGGACAGTGTCAGCACCAATTCAGAGATGATTTGAGGATCTACAGCCCAGTGATACACAAATAAGATACATTTTTGTTATAGTTAAGGTGCTTAAATGCATTTTTAAGTTTTAACTCCTGAGTTTAATGTCACTTTAACATGGCATGTGGCAAGTCCTTACTTGGCTTTTCTCAACAGTTTTAGCCATCTTTTGGACGCTGACACTTCCCAATGTGCCACAACTTAAGTCTAGTTACCTTCTGTGTGATGTGGTTCCCTCTGTGTCCTGTAGTTACATGTAGGTTGGCGGATCGGACCACAACGTGCGATTAGGTCACAAGCATTGAACAAACCTAGAAGGTTATAGCTCTTGCAGATAATGAAGTTGGAGTATTAAGAGTTTTCATTTGTATGGAGGTCTTTTTAGAAAAGTTAGATTAATCGTAACGTTGCTTACAAATGTTGTAGTGATGAATAGATGAACATTTGCTCTTGCTATATTGTGGTTTAATCTTCCTCTAATAAACACTAATGGAACATATAAAGACAGTTGACTTATGATATATTTATTCCTAAAATAGCTAATTTCAGAAGTGAAAATGACGATCGTGAAACATACATCTTACCACAACGGTGTAGGAGCCGCACCAGAAAATGATCTAGGAGTATCTAGCACACGTTGTCGTCTCTAAAGCTAAACTACACTAATTGGCCAATCAATAAAGCATTTTATTAAGTGAATGTGCCAGCATGTTCTAATTTGCCAGAGTGCCGTGCAGTGCCGCAGTACAGTGGATGGAGTTGGACCTCCCATGTAGAAATGTTTGCAGTGAATGTTATATCGGCCAATTATCTCTAGACTAGACAAATGAGCAGATACATCTGCTTGCCATCACACAACTTTATTGCCAAATGTTCTGATTGTGTTTATAACCGATTTAGAAATTCACAGCTACAAACAATACTTCTTTATTAGATAAATGATGCCAAATGAAAAACATATGACTGGGCTGGAATTGTCGACCGCTGATGCATTAGTGATATGCGTTGTTATGCTGTTGGATAGTTCGCCGCGGTCAGAGGCCTTGTGTTGTCAAGGATATGCGAGGATGATGTGTTTAAATAATTCCCAAGGACTTGCCTTTGAAGAAGCATCAAATATTATGTCCATGGAAACTCACAAACAACTGGGAGTTTTGCACAGTGTGATACCGATATTGTTTTTCTCGTTGCTTTTGCTAGAATTAAATTGTTGCATTGTTTTGAAAGGAAATGGGGTAATTGTTCTGACAGCACAGATGGGTTTATTAAAAATATGAAATTAAAGTGGCCATGTGCTTTAAAATGTTAGATCAGTTTGTTAATGGTCTTGTAGGGATGACTAAATAACACATAATAAATAAGTGTAAATAAAAAAAAGTTAAGATACTTGCCTTTTATTGGGGAAAATGCTGCTGCAGTCTCCCTTTAGTGCTTGACCAAATGACTAGGCCTTTGGTCACTTTATCTTTATTGAGAGGGGAAATCAGCCAGTTGGAACTCTGATAATTGCCATTAGTATAGATCATAGGAATGAATGCCGAGACATGCCTCTCCTTTCACCGGGCACTTCCAGGTCAGGGTCACCTAGCTAGCAGCATGTGTGCATACATGTAGCAGGACACCATTTGGGGTAAGTGTTTCTCTCTCTCTCTCTCTCTCTCTCTCTCTCTATATATATATATCAGGGACGTGCGGTTTATATATATTTTTTTTACATATATATATATATACAGTATGACTTTTCATTTGTAATACAGTAAGCTCTTAGGCTCCATTCACACACTAATCGGCAGGCACGTACAGCTCCGTGCTGTGTGCGGGGCCGTACCAAGCAGCTGCCGGGAAGGACAGGTGCTGTGTGTGATTAGTACGCAGCCCCCGTCCTTCTCTATGGGGCTACGCGGCCGTACGCCCCCCTACGCTCACCTCAATTGCAGGTCCACAAGAAACACAAACACAAAGAAGTGTGTACAAGGTTGAAAGCAAAGCATTGTCTCCTCCATGTGAACAAGTCAGCAAAGAAGATTAGGACATCAGAATCAGTACAGTATATCTAAACAACATAATAACATTCAGCCTTGGAGTTCTTAATAATTGAACAGGTGTGTGATTTTTAAATGTACTAATACCAACAGATCTACAACATAACCAGGAAACTATCATTTTCAGGAGTTCATCAATGACAGCCCCTGTATTTATCTCATGGCAAGTTTCCTATAAACCATTAAATGCATACTAGCTTGAGCTCAAGATGTAGTCTCAGTCCTGCATGTGTTATCATGTAACAAGGGTATTAGAAGAGTTAAGCTGGCCATACACTATGGGAATTTCAGCTGGTTCTTGATGAACTAGTTAAAAAAGGATTGGTTAAACCATATTACAGAAAATGGTTACATTTCATAGAAATACATAGGTACCTTTACCTTTTAAATACATTACAATAACCAATTAGCACGGATACAATCTTCATTGTGTTGTAATAGATTTGTTTGTACTTAGTACAGCATTAAAATTGTCTGGCTGGATGCTATCGTACAATTAATGATACTTTTCTGGGTGCACATTTCAATTCATTATTGCAGCTTAGTTAACAGGCTTCTTACTGTCCTTCTTGTGCTCCTGCTAGACTGAATGAACACAATATACCACATTGCCAATTGTATTTCTTAACTTTTAATTTAATGTTGCAAGATGTGCATTAAAGTATAACCTAAGGTTACCAGAGAAGTCAATATTATGCAAGATGTAACAATTGTTGAATTTATAAAAGGACTAAAAGGCTTAGCCCACCGTTTCCAATAAGAATTAAATGCACACACACTAATTAAATAAAAAAATTGCACTTAATAACTTTTTGCATTGGAGCCTATAGAGTATTGCAGCCGTGACCAGTTCATTGCAGGTGCAATGCACAGACTCCTGCAGACTGTCCCCCCAGCCCCAAGTTTGTGTGGAGGTATGGACCTACGGTTATGACTCTGGTAAAGAACTGCGATGACATCACCACATTTGTGCTCCATTGAGACCTAGGTGGAAGATGGGACCTATAGCCTTTCCATTCATAGATCCCTGTGAATGGATCTGTGAATGGATGGCATGGCTGAGTGGATGAAGCCAAGAAAAACAGAGGAGAAAACACGGAGAAGAACCCTGCAATTCAGCTGAGTGGAGGATGGGGCAGTTTGAGGTTGGGGGACTAGGGAATATTACCATGTTTCATGCTATAGCCTAAATATGAGTGTAACATAAAACATGGATAGAAAGGTGGTAGCAAGCTCAAAGTCAGAGGAGCCTTGGTTGTAGCCACAGCATACGAAGTGTGGCGGCCCAGAATTTGTAACATACAGCACTGTGTACAGAGCAGAGTGATCCATATTACTTAAAGTGACATTAAACCCTCAGATTTTTTAACATAAAACAATACTGTAATGTGCGCCTTATTGTAATCCATGGTTCTTTCCCTTCTCTTTGCTGCTTTACCTTTTAAATCCTCATGTCTTCTCATGCTTGGGGAGAACTTCCCTTTTCAGCTCAGGGCCTCTTCCTGTAGTGTTGGCTCAGGTTTCAAGCCTATAGAAACCGATACACAGACACCGTGTATCCATTCCTGAGACAAGGCAGTCTGCTGCAAAACAGAAGTTCTGCCCAGCATGAGAACAGATACAGATTTAAAAGGAAGAGCAGCAAAGAGAAGGGAAAGAACCATGGATTACAATAAGGCGCACATTACAGTATTGTTTTATGTTAAAAAATCTGATGGTTTAATGTCACTTTAATGTACAGTACAGATTGTTCTAAGTACATCATGTAAAGCAGAGCCTACAAAAAGGCAGTAGATGTTGGATGTGGAAGGACAGTTTACAGATTTTGGCAGCAAGGAGTATGTAATGCACAGCATAGTGTCCATCAGTCAGGGGTATCTAACACTGAACAATACAGAATTTCTTTAACACTCAATCCAGCTAGTCAGCCCAAATACCTAATTAGTCTGTTTTTTTTTTGGATTCTGTGCTTGGCAGGGTACCTGCTTTTTAAACTGCCCTGCCCAATAGCAGTTTCAGAACAACAATTATTGCTTTGCGTTTCATTAAAGGCCAGTTCACACTATAACGTTGCTACCCATGTGTTCAGGGCACGCTATTACACAAGATGCGTTGGTGCATTGTGTTGTCGTTCATTCTGAACAACACCCCAATGCATCTTATGTCATGCGTTGTAGTGCATTTTTTTTAACTGCACAGCAATGCATGCTTTTGCAGGACCGCAAAGCTCAACGCACACCCACCAGTAGGTGTATTGGGATGCCATTCAGAATGCATGGCAATGCAGTGCACCAGTGCACCTAGTGACAGCAAACTTAAAGTAACACTAAACTCAACAAAAGTAGCCCCCCTCCAGAAGGAAGGACAGTGTCAGCAACAATTCAGAGATGATTTGAGGATCTACAGCTGAGTGATACACAAATAAGATACATTTGTGTTTATAGTTAAGGTACATAAATGCATTTTTAAGATTTAACTCCCGAATTTAGTGTCACTTCAATAGTTAATATTCAGATAGTTAATTCTGTTAGGGAATTTTGTGATGTAGACCCTTGTGACCTACACATCAAGGACATCTATTCAGATGATATGGCAAGTAACCAAGACCATGACCTACCACAGGACCCACCTAGTCTAAGTACTGCTGTGCATAGGGATTACAGGAAGCTGATAGCAAGTTAGATTCACCTACATGTTTAGCATTTGAGCTTCAACTTTGACTGCTTTTAAGGCCTTGTTCACACCAAGCGCGGAGCAGGTGCAGAGCAGATCAGGTGCAGACTGGATCAAAACTGCGTCCAATGTATTCCAATGGTATTTTTTGCTCCAGCTCACATTGCAGCGTGCAGTTGCGGAGCAGATCCAGAGCAGGTGAAAAAACTGCAGCAGGCCCTATTTTACCTGCACTGGATCTGCTCCGGAACGCATCACAAACGCATCAAAAATGCATGCAAATGCATGCAAATGCCTGGAACACACTAAAAGCCCATTTTAAACTTTAAAAAAAAATAAAACCAAAAAGAGCCCGGAATGCATCAAAAACGCGTCTAAAAGACTAGCGTGCGTGTGCAGAAACCTGCCCGGATCTGCTCTGCATTTGGTGTGAACAAGGCCTCAATGTCGAGAGAGTAGATACCTCACTCTAGAACTATGAAAGCTTCTACCCAGCCACAAAATGACTGGCAATAACAGATAAGGTTGAAGGGTGCAACAAGAGAAGGATTGGTGTTAACAGGTTTAATGTTCCTCTTTAACAACTTCAAACACACTTTCCCTGTAATGATCAGTGAATATAGTTTGTTGTGCTCGTTTCCCAGACTGTGATCCATTATAATGGAACTCCTTGCTCTGAAGTTCAAAGAGAATATGATGAATTTGCAGCAATACCACCCTGCCATATAACTGGAAAAAAAAAGGGGGCAGATGGAGCCATTGCAGCAGAGAATTCTGGGAAACCGTTTGATCAGAGAACAAGCTGAAAGAGTAAGATTAGAGTGAAAAGAAAATGAAAACATTTTATTTGGAGAAGTTAGAGCAGCATGTCAAACAAACCGCTAAGGTATGCGCTAAATAGGTCCCAGAGTGACTTATTGCACAGCAACGGTCCAGCGGGTAATTTAATGCAGCATGGAGATCCACTACCGCTTACCGCCTAAACCCTTAATCCAAAAAAGAGAACAAAGGTTTGTGTGAGAGTGGGCACTTCTTATCTTCAGTGTGAGAAAATGAGTTCTGCCAAAAACCAGAGGTAAACTATATGAAAGGAAAACGTCTAAAAAAAACTGCAATCTATAAATGTTCAACTTTGCCACTCGAATGCCACACAGTTAAAGGGCAACTCCACTTTTAAACCTAATCCTGGCTCAAGGACATTAATAACAACGTGACACCTTCATAGGTTGCCCACATAAAAAGAAAACGTATGGCTTATAATTACCTTGTGGTATCATGTCTTAGGTAGAACTTTAAAAGTTTAAAAAGTCTGACAACTTTGCTTACGTTTAGGTTATTGCATTTTATTGGCAGTTGATGTCTTATCACATGACCATTCATTCCTTCTTTTGGTACTTTTGGTACATTCTCCACATATTTACATATATGTATATATATACTGTATATATACACATATTTACAGTGGAAAGCATTCATCCCATTCAGGAAAATACACTCCAAAATACAATACACCAGCAATGAGCGGAGAATTGACTTTAATCTAATCTCAATGGCTCTCCAGACAGAGAACTTATCAGCAATTTAACTTCAGAAAGAAACTGGCAATTAAAATTAAATTATCTCAGGAGCTGAAACAAGGTCAGGCACAAGTGAAATGTGCACAGTGCATTGATTGATGTTTCTCATTACGTACTATGAAAAATAATATTCTCTAGATATATACATTGAGCAAGAGTCTTCTGGAAACTATCTACCTATCTATCTATCTATCTATCTATCTATCTATCTATCTATCTATCTATCTATCTATCTATCTATCTATCTTCTAACTATATCTTTATCTATCTTTCTTCAATCTATCTTTAAATTATTACTATGTCTTTATCTATCTTTTATCAATCTATCCATCTATCTTTAAATATCTATCTATCTATCTATCTATCTATCTATCTATCTATCTATCTATCTATCTATCTATCTATCTATCTATCTATCTATCTATCTATCCGATTAGCCATGACCAATCAATCAATCAATCATAAATTATACAGGAACGGGTGCAGGTTTGGGTCGCAGGGTTACTGCTGAAGACCAGCAACTCGCTAACTCAGCTCTTTTACTTAAATAGGCCATCTGGTGGCAACACTGGAATTGAACATGCGTGTTCATGTGCCTGCACGCCCATGTGTCCGTACAGCGCAATTAGCATGCTCGCGCAAACGTTCGTGCATGTGCAACTGGCTGGCACTGACCCTTGTTCTACATATTGGCGCACGTCGTCCTTTGATGCCATCTTCACAAAGGAAGCAGTCACAAGTTTGTTTGTAAAGTGAGAATTGTTTACATTTTCCTTCCAATGCTTTATCTTTCTGTTGCCTTTACTTAGTGCTTTACATTGGGAAGGGGAGCTTAAGATAGGCAGACCTTGTACTTCTTTTTTATTCTTAAGATGCCCATACACGCGGGAAATCCCGTGATCGTACGAGAATCATGCAGTGTATGGAAGGCGTGTGACCGTTCCTACTGTACGCTCGCACGACTTTTGTATTTCGAGAATGTTGGAAAAACCAGCCGAGAATCGTACGATTTTCGGCTGGTTTTTAACATGATCGGGAGACAACTGCCGAACGGGCCAGTGTGCGCACGCACACACTGCCCGTTCAGCATTGCAGTCATCAGAAGCCCGCCCCTCAGCGGGGCGGGCTTGCGATGATCTCAAGTACGATCTGCCTGTCCAAGATGGGCAGATCGTACGTTTTTTTAAGTACTTTACAACCCTCGCAAGACTTTTGTCTTGCGAGGGTTGTGTTTGTAGAGTGTATGGGCACCTTTATAGTGACTTCATTGTAACTGCAGCAGATGTCACTAAAGGAATGATTTATAAAGCTTCCGCCCAGCCATAAGCTCCTTGGCTCTTTCTAGTGGCTGGAATGTGAATGGCATTCACCCAGCGCCTGGCTGGGCAAAAGCTTTATAAATCATCCCCTAAGTATATTTAGTTATTTTAAAACAAGTTGGATTGTTTGGAGTACAACCTAATGTTATTAACCTCATAGGACTTTAAGTAGATATATGACTGAAAGCAAATTAGTACTTCCTGAACATAAAAGTACCCCTTAAGATACATGTATCACTTGTCACGAACCCAGCAATGTAACAGAGGAAAATCTAACCAGTGTATGGCCATCTTTATTCACACAGACAGTTGTTTAAATAAGGTTATTACTCTCTCTATATATGCGTATGGAATTTACTTTAAATTATATTGGTATAGCCCAATGCCTTTCAGACTTGGGAACGATGAGATGGCATGAAAAGTCACATGAAAAGATTGCTGGAAGGAACAAAACAACAGGCAAAATATTCCATCTCTTTTTTCTGGTGATGTTTTTCTAAGATTTTTCATACTACCACATTTTGCAGACAAAAAAAAATTCACAGTGAATTGGCACATTTGTTAATATTTTTTTTGGGGGGGGCCTATTACATTACTGGTATTAACAGAGAACTATAGACAAACCTTTTTTTGGCTTTAGTTTTATTTTGGATCACAGGAGGACATTTACTAATGTTCTTCTGTGACCCAAACTCAGCATATAGTGGGCTACTGCCTGCTGTTTGCTGACAGCGTAGAGTCGCTCTGCAGGCTGGAAACATCCCGACAATATTGTCCTGATACACGCAAATTTTCTTTTTTTATGTTAAAAGAGAACTAAAGCCAAACTTTTTTTGGCTTTGGTAGTCTTTTGGGTCAAGGGAATACATTTACGAATGTACTTCTGTGAACCAAACTCAGCATATAGTAGACTACTGCCCTCTATATGCTGACAGGGCAGACCCGCGCTGCACCCGGGAAAGATCCAGACAATATTGTCTGGATCCACCCTGCTGCCTGATTGATATCTGGCTCTGCCTCTCTAGAGATAGTTGTGCCTGCCCCCTCCCCTGTCTGTCCCTCCAATGAACACTGGAGGAACAGAGAGGGGAGGGGGGAATCCCTGGGGAGAGCCATGACTGACAGTCATTGTTCTCTGCAGGGAGAAGCTATAAGCTGAGCAATCAGTGGTTTGTTATCGCTCAGTTATCTAGTTATAGAGCCGAAGTGTGACAAGTGCAGTGTCACACGCTGGCTCAAACTATTGGGAAGAGTACATTTTACTCTCCCAATAGTTCTCCCTTAAATTTACATGCCACCAATCTGACTCCACCATCTTTCTACTATAGGATGACAGATTGATGTCTATTAAGTATAGCAGTGCAAGTAACAAAGTACTAAGTGGAACGTGCAATGCAATGCAGATGCAGTGCATAATCTGGTTTGAGTTGACCTGCAATGGGTTACTGCCCTATGCATTTAAGTGCTTTGCATATTGCAGTTTATTATAATCACACATGTCTATAAGTGGGCAAACAAACTGAGGAAATGACCCAGTTATGTGTCCCTCCTTGCTATTAGCTGCATTTACCATACACATAATAAAGTATTGTTTTATGTGGAATTTTGTATGTTAAAGTCAATTCACAGAGATCATCTCACAGGTTATTGGATTTTGAAATGCTATTAGTTTCTGTTTGGTGACAGTTGTGAGTTTCTTTGAGAAGCCCATTGAGGGAAGTAGAAAATGGAGCCATAGCAGAGATAAAATAACACTTTATAAGATAAAATACTGCTTCATACAAAATTGAGGCTGCCTTTCAGTGGTTCAATAACGATTTAATACGAAAAAATAACAATTCCGCAACTGTGCCAGATATTCCACGTGAACTGAATGATCTGATGAGAAAATTATCGTGTAATATGATAGAACAGTTAAAACAATTCATGCTGCTTAGTGCACTGACCCTAATGCTCATTTTCTGGCAATGTCCTCAGCTTGTATTAGTACTAGTAATGGTGTTTATAAGATGCTCTCTGCAATAATTTACTAGGTTATGATCCCCTCCCTAATGAAGCTTGTGACTTACATTATAGACACATTATCCTATCTATCTTATTTTTAAATAACGTGCAACCAGTGGCGTAACTAGTGACCTCAGGGCCCCGATGCAAGAATCCAGGAAGGCCCCCCCCCCCCCAGCTCCCCATTATCTCCCCCTTCATGTCCCCAGCTTTCCGCTCCCATGTCACCTTCCTTCATGCTTCCAGCTCCCTGTCTCCCCCTTCGTGTCCGCAGCAGCTCTATTCGGCACTGGGCAGCAGTTCTGTGTGATGAGGGGGCGGGGTTTACACCGCTCCCACTCATTGGCTGCTGCCCGGCTGGATGATGCTTCACGCTGCGCCCGGAACAAGGTGAGGGGAGCAGCGTGAAGTATGTAGGGCCCAGGATAGGAGGAAGAGGTCCCGGGACTGACATTAGCGGTTACCGGGATAATAAATATCCTGGTAATCAGCGGTCACCAGGGGCCCCTTCCTCCTGTCCTGGGCCCCCTCCGAATGGCGGAACTCCAGGGCCCGGAGCTCCAGCGGCCACGACCTCTGCGACCCTAGTAGTTCTGCCACTGCGTGCAACGTCAATATTACAGTAACACTGACTGGGAAGAGTTATGGGTGTAGGCTGGGTAACCTTGAAGTATGGCATGTGATTGTGAGAGGAAACCCATCCATACACAGAACACACTGACTCTATGCAGATGGTATTTTGTATCAGTCCCAGTGGGGTATTGTGATACTCGTGGGATGATTCCAGTGGGACAAAAATGGTTTTAAACATCTGGATATAATTAGGAAGTTTATATAATAGCAAATGATTGCATGTCGTTCCCCTGTTCTTTATGCACATCTCCCAACTGTCCCTCATTTGGAACCATATCCCTCTTTCCGTTTTCCTCCCCAGTCATCCCACTTTTTGGTCTGATGTACAGATATCTATGAAAAGGTTCTGTTTCACTGCCATTAGGTCTGACATATGCATACTTACATTGTGCCAAGGAAGACCAGTTTTGCCATATTGTTTAAGGGTACTCTATTGCCTTGGTTCTCCACTGGTGGGTCATAGATTGGTGTCCTGTAGAGGTGCCTAGAACGGAGTGACATCACATTCTGGGTCCTGGCACCTCTACAGGGCACGCAGGCAAGCTGTACAAGCAATGCACATATGGATGAAGCTCTGTCACAGCACAGAAGCCTACACTGCCGTGCATTCCATTGCAGTGCAACTTGGGTTGAAACTTAATGACCGAGGACAAATGTGGGTCCAGAGTTTACACAGGTTGAGAACCACTGCTCTTTTGGATACAATAATACCATTTGGGGAGAGGGGTTTCTGTGTCTCCATTTTGGTATGGGCCCATCTATCTATCTATCTATCTATCTATCTATCTATCTATCTATCTATCTATCTATCTATCTATCTATCTATCTATTCTTCCATCCATTAGCTATCTTTCCAGTTATTATCTATCTATCTATCTTTATTTCTGCATATCTGTCTCTCCATGCCTATCATGAAGGCTTTTGGGAAAGGCTCCATTGCACCTGCTTTCTTTCAGAACAATAATTAAGTGTTAATTAACAACACAAGTTTCCATGCTGTTGGAATGGCGCACCGACTCATTTAAGGCTGCAGAGTGGTTTTAATTAGTCGAACTTGAAAGGAATCTCCCAGCATGCTCTGCTCCCCTATTTGGAACTGACAGAAATGAACTGAAGTCTGGTATATTATTAGAGCCTACAAAATACAAAATTAAAAAATACACTGTAAAACATGCTGGACTTCTGGAAAGAAACAGTTATGTAATAGTGGTGGCTGGTGCTGGCATGAAAAAATATTACACGCAGCAAAGTGAGTAATGCTGGCACGGCTATAGCGTGTGCTGTTTAATAGCAATATTTTGAATAAAATGTACTTTTTTTTAAGAATCTAAGCGTAACATGAATTAATAAAACAGCCTAAAGTTCAAGAAAATATAAAGCAGAAAAAAAGAAATTAAGTTAATTGCTACATATTACATTGTACATGACAAACAGAGCTCCGCTGTGTTATTCTGGCAGTTTAATAGCCTCAAGTTAATTACACTAATTATCCCGCAGTATAAAAATATCTCCAGTTTTTGCACCTGCATCTTTGACTTTGCGTTACAAATAATGTAATATTTTTGTTAAACTAACCAGAAAAGATTGGGACCGTTGAAGGGACGTTATGTAAATTATTAGGCACAAGGTGTAAAAATAGCTCAGAGATGGCTGGCAGTGGAAGGTTGCAAAATCTTTCCCGGTCTGTCATTTTTTGAATGTGGGCAAAGCAACAGGTTCACTTCAATGCAGATCTCCCCAGCAGTATATATTTACCTACCTTTGGCTCCCTCGCTGCGCCGTTGTGCTCCCTTGTGTGAAAGTCCTGTGTTAGCTATGAGCCATTGGAATTGTAGCTCACACAATGCTATGGACTTACCTGTGACCACACCGATTGGCTGCCACATGGGGGGATATACGTGTTACTTCATACCTGGAATTCTTTCCTTTTGCTCCCAGCACCAAATGGAGCAATGGGGAGTGAAGGAAAGGTAAGTATATACTGTGGAGTGGGCAGGTTAAAGTGAAACTGTGGAGAAACTCCAAAATGACATATATGATGCAACCTGTAAATAGTATTAACACAGCAGTTTTGTTTTCCCTAAGGCTCCATTCACATGAGTGGTTTTCTGCGCTTATTGGTATGCGTGGAAACGTGCTAAACATAAAAAAAACGATATGGTTTACTCACTAAGCTGCCGCAGGCAGCCGAGTGACTAACCGACCCGAAGCGAAGTGAGCCGAACACTGTTCGGCTATTCACTTCAGGCTGGTACGGTTGATTCCAGCCGTATATCAACTGAAATCAGCAGTACTTCGGGTGGCTTCGGCCGAACATGGCTCAGCATGTTCGGCCGACCCGAAGTGCAGAAGGAGTTCGACTCAGCCGATCCAACATCTGGATCAGCTAAGCCGAACCTCTGGCAGGCTACTCGCTGCTGTTTCTATTCTCATGGCTGTTCTATTCTCATAGATGCCGAACAGCAGTGAGTGAATAGCCGGGCGGCATTCAGCTCGGCTGTTCTGCTCGGTACCTCTGTGGTACCGAGCAGAATAGAACAACAGTTAGAAAAGTAGTAAAAAATAAAATAGAAAACGATGGGGTGGAGCTAGCAGTGACAGCTAGCTCCGCCCAACTGTTTTCTATTGGCCGGGCGGTTCTGCTGCCGTCAGAATAATAAAAAAAAAACTCACCATAGGAATGCATAGCTAGATTCCTATTGGCTATTTCACTTTGCAATAGCCAATAGCAAACTAGCTATTGCACCCGCCCTCTGCTGCTGTCAATCACTAGAGTGGGCCTCATGGAGAACTTCCGGTCCCCTCTGCTGATTGTTTTTTATTCTGACGGCAGCCAACGGCTCGATATCAGAAGAAGAAAAAAAAACAGAGCAGGGAAAGGTTTTTTTACAGAGCAGTAAAACTTTTCCAGAGAAAGTGCTTCTCTCCCGGGCAGCCAGCAGCCGCTATCTAATAGGAGAGTTGGGCTGTCTGGAGATCAGTGTCCCTGGTTACCTGGTAGCCAGGGACGCTGATATGTCTGTGCAAGTGGCTGGAGCCAGCCGTGAGATGACGGCTGGCTCTGCCCAGCAGTCAGTAGCAGGCTGCCGTTCGACCAGCCAATGGTCGGCCGTTCGGCCAGCTTCGGATTTCACCTCGGCTCAGTCGAGCCGAAGCATATGCCTTCGGCTTGACTGAGCCGCTCGGCCGACTTCGGGAGCTGTACGGGCTATAGTGAATAGCCCATACAGTAGAACCGAAGGGGCCCTGGGGCCGAAGCTAGCCGTAGGATCAGCCGAAGCTACGGCTAGATCCTTCGGCAGCTTAGTGAATAGACCCCTATGTATTCCAAAGTGAATTGTTCATCCTAGGGCGGCGTCCACGGGGTACGAAAATGCCCGTCATGGCGCAATTTTCTGGGCGGATTCCACATGTTGCGGCTACAATAATTGCCGCAAATACGCAGAATCTGCGTGCATGTTAACGTTTGATTTTTTTTGTAAAAAACCTGTGGAAAATGCTACCGCTATGTGTGAATGGAGCCTGAGGCCCCCCTGTAACATTGTCTTACTACCTAGTAATCCTGCCAATAGAACAATTATTTCCCTACTTCCTGCTGCAAGCTAAGCTGCAAAAGTGGCAGGTACAATTGGAACATACAATATGATACAGGTGGGGGTGCTTACTATGGTCATATTTTATTGATATGCTTAAATCTTTTTTTCCAAAAGAATAAATAAATACTCTCAATGTAACTGCTTAAAAAGTGAGAGCTGGGCTTTATTTGTTTGTCTTTTGCTTCAAAGCCAAATTGAATAGAAAAGCTTGCGGGAAGGAAGGATTTTTATTGCAGAAGAGACATTATAGGGTCCCTGCCGCCTCTTCTAACCCGTGCTCCGGCGGTCTACGGATCCATGAGTCATCATGTCCAATACTACTGCAAGAGCAGAGAGGGGTGAGTGGTGTCTGCCGGAATATTGAGGCTTGGGTGTATATATCTTCTTTATTTTAGACTCTAAAGAAAAATTAGCATTTAACCCAGTGTGTGGGTAGCCCAACTGCAAGTGTTAATTTTGTAACTTCCCGAAGTTCTTCATTAAGCAGATTGTGAAGGGAAAATGGAATATGTGGCGTTAAGGGTTCCAATTATCATCAGTTTATTTACCACTGTTTGCCCAGCGCTCCATAGCTCTCAATCACGTTACAGTTTCAGCAGCTTGCCTTCCCACAGACATTGATAGATCATAACAGTCACAAAGTGGAGGCTGCAGTAAGACATGTCTATGTAAAAAGTGAATGACAAGGAGGCCGGTCAATAGCTTGGAGCTGAGATGGAGCTGCATCTATTGTCCCCGCAGCAGACATACAAATAACTCAAATATACACAAACACAGATGGAACACTCAGACCCATACAGGTACTCCTATTATATATGCCAAAAATTACATTTTAGAAGGGGTGGAATAGGTTGAGAATGAGAATGAGATATAGAAAAGAGCTAAAGGGAAACGTAAAAATTGAATTTTTCCAAAAATAATGTAATTTTTACAAATGTTAAATGTTTGCAAGTACACACACACACACACACACACACACACACACACACATGTAAATAATTAACTAAATGAAGATGGTTGTGTAGGGCTTCCCTGGAGAAGGGAAAAACACTGAGCACTTCTCTGTGTGAGCAGGCACTAAACGTTCCCGTTTCCATAAGAAAGTGCTAACTGCACAAAGCCAACCGATGACTATCCATGTAGGACAAAAGAACAGAATACGATTCATGCAGGAAAAAAAAAAAGATCGGGCGGGGGGGAGGCTATCAGGCACATGGGCACCATTGGGTAGACTAGTGTCCTGCTTTAAACATACCCTAACTCCATAACCCTTAGCCCTATTTCACACCTGAGCATTTTGTAGCTTGAAGCTCCAAAACACTTTAATTGTGTCTGTTCACATATGAGCACTCAAGTGCCTGTAACGACCTGAAGCTAAAGAGGGTACAGGAGCTACTTTTAAAAGCAGAATGTTTTTGTCTTCATAGACTTCAATGGAACAAATCCTGAAAATGTGTATTTTCCAAGGCTAAACAACCATCTCCTTCTCCTAGTACCTAGCTTTTTATTGGCTAAAACAAAACCACTCAAGCCTCAGTACGTCTGAAAAAAACAAGCAAATACGCACCAATAAAAACACTCCACAATTACCTGTGCACTCTTACTCCCGGGTATAAATGCTGCCCAAACCTTATTCTGTGAAATAAAATGCTGTTACGCTTAATATTGCCCCCAAAAATCTTCACGGCAGACTGTAAATTCGCCAGATCCTCAACACATTTATTGTGCTGAAAACTGTTGCTCTATGTTCCACTGCTCATCCTTCTAGGCAAGATAATCAATAATCAATTTTTAAACTGAATTGTGCGAACAAATGACCATTATGACCAATACTGATAGACTTATTTAGAGGAAATGTTTAATGAGGAATTCTGGAAGCTCTCAAAGCTGACCTTTGCTTGTGAAAATACTAGTTCACTGGCTAACACGCTGACTTAATGGTTTAATGACCCAGACAAAAGCAGAGGAGTTCTCACTCCATTGTGACTTCCCTGATCTGCATGCTTGGGTTGGGTATATGACTTAGAAAGCATTAAAGCATTTGGATCCGACTGACAGCTAGGAAACCAGCGATTTCACAAAGGGGTCAGCAATGGCAGCCTCCCTTTTTCTTACTGTGCAGTTTTCATTCAACTGTAGCAAAACAATGTCCATTGTGGTATAAACAGCTCATGCAATAAGTCTTTTCCCAGCTAAGAAACAGATTGCTTCTATAGAACAGAGCGCGTACATAAGGATTTCATCAGAGGGATATTTTAACCATTACACTTTTTTTTATAGCGTTCACATATTAACAACATGTTCTCCCTATGGGAAAACCTAAACTGCACATGTGTATTACATTTGTCTTAATTACTTTTTCGCTTTCTTGTGGGAACATTCCAACTTTTGTTCTACTGGCAAAGTAGGTATGGGGTTATCCACAGTCAATAATATGAACCACTGCAATTTTCTTCACTGTAATATAGTTTTAGACTACATGCACATAGACGTCTGAAAGAGGCTTTTGTAACAGACATGTATTGTGTGAGGATAATTGTACTGAACCAAGAGGCTCAATACACACAAGCGCTAAAAATGTGCGGCCCCATTTACATTATTGCGATGCAGGAGTACGTGTTTTCCCTTGTGCATTACTGCAGGTCACCGCACTGCTTGCAGTGGTGTGATGTGTAGCCTGAATGGCATCCCAACGCACCTTGGCGACGCAGGTCCGATTTCTGGGATGTTGAGGTGCATTAATATTTCATTATAACTTTTAACACAACACACCTCAATGGCTAGATGTGAAGTTAGACTTAGGGGTCTATTCACTAAGCTGCCATATGCAGCCGAGTGAATGACCGACCTGAAGCGAAGTGAGCCGAATGCTGTTTGGCTATTCACTTCAGGCTTGTACAGCTGATTTCAGCCGTATATCGGCTGAAATCAGCCGTACATCGGGTGGCTTCGCGTGGCTTCGGGTTGGCCGAACATGCTCCGCATGTTCGGTCGACCCGAAGTGCAGAAGGAGTTCGACTCAGCCAATCCAACATCTGGATCGGCCAAGCCGAACCTCCGGCAGGCTACTCGCTGCTGTTCGGTCTATTTTTATAGATGCCGAACAGCAGGGAGTGAATAGCATGCTGAGCGGCTTTCGGCTCGGCTGTTCTGCTCGGTCCCTCTGTGGGACCGAGCAGAACAGAAAAATAGTTTAAAAAGTACAAAACAATGAATAGAAAATGATTGTGCAGAGCTAGACAGCAGCAGTGGGCGGGTGCAATAGCTAGTTAGCTATTGGCTATTGCAAATTGAAATAGCCAATAGGAATCTAGCAATGCATTTCTATGGTGAATATTTTTTTTTTATTCTGACGACAGCCAACGGCTCCATGTCAGAATAAAAAAAGGAAAAGCAGTGTTTTTCTCCTGGTAGGCCGGGAGCGGGAGACTCCCGGAGCACCTGGGAGAGTTTGGCTGTCTTGAGATCAGTGTGCCTGGTTAGCTGGTAACCAGGGACGCTGATCTCTCTGCAAGTGGCTGGAGCCAGCCGTAAGATCACGGCTGGCTCTTCCCAGCTGTCAAAAGCAGGCTGTCGGTTGCCGGCCGCTCGGCTAGCTTCGGCTTTCCCCTCGGCTCAGTCGAGCCGAAGCATATGCCTTCGGCTCGACTGAGCCGCTCGGCCGACTTCGGGAGCTGTACAGGCTATAGTGAATAGCCCGTACAGCAGCCCTTCGGTTCTACTGAACCGAAGGGGTCCTGGGGCCGAAGCTAGCCAAAGGATCAGCAAAAGCTATGGCTAGATCCTTCGGCTGCTTCGTGAATAGACCCCTTAGTGTCACACTGTGCTTCTTTAAGTTAACATGACTGTGGACCGTTGTGTCTAACTAAGGTGGAAGCAGCAATGTGGCACATGTGATTTTTTCCCCCCACTTTGTTGATCTCCCCTTCAGCAGGGCAACTGATAGAAGGTTGTAGATAGGTGTCTTTAAAAGTCAGTACTGGTACTGATATTTTAAAGCCCAACTGAACTTTGAAAACTGTTCAATATATACCATGTGTATCAAAACAATAGTTATGTCAAGTCTTAAAATTAATTTTCTTTAGAAAGCCTGTGCCCTGCCAGCATACTGTATAGAAGGACCCTTGCTATCTGCGTGGAAGTAGTTGTCTCTCTGCAGATGTCTGGCATGTCCCCAGCTGCATCAGACCTATAACTCTGCAATCAGAAATGCTTCTTCTGTTTGTAAAGCTCTTGTACTCAGCAGGTTCTGCAAGCTCACATGCCAGCGCCTGGTCTTCTTACAGGTTCCAGATCTTCAGCCATCTTGATTGGCCATGCTAGTATGATGTAACTTTTATCCCAGTGTCCGGGATATGCAGTAATGGCACAGGTCAGTGTACATTGTCAAGATTCTAACCAGGCAGGTAAGACTCCTTTGTTGCAGAATAGACGTGGTCTGCCTCTTCTGCAATTCAAAGTCTGCCTGTTAGCGCATTTTCAAATTTTATGTTCCGCTTTAATAATACACTCAGCGGCAGGCATGCCAACTTTAATATTTGAAGGAGGCACAGCGAGAGCTTATTTTGTCCAAAGCTTAAGTTCTATTCTCTAGGCCAACAGAACGTTGTAATTGATTTCTTATGAGCAGTTGAAACTCCATAAAGGTTTACCAACACCTGGCCTTTATTTGTATAAAACATTTATTCACCTTGCCTCCCTGCCAATGCCTTGCAGGCCTCAGTGATCATTCTCCGCTAAAATCTATTACTTTTGCCACACAAATTTTTTTTCTAATCAACTCCATAAATGTATTTTATGGCGAGATTGCCAAAGAAAAAGAACAGTTCTCATCCCTGTGCCCTTTATATTTTAAAATATTTCCTACTGTTACTGAGGGGAATAAACCATAGAAGACCTCAAGAGAAGAGACTAGAAAGTAGATTATATTAGGAGAAGAAAACAAAGTTGAATACATTTGGCCAAAGTCTTTACTTTTCTTTGTTTTATTTGTTCTACTTTATGGGCAGTTTGAGCTATTTCTCATGATTGCGCAGATCATATACTGTTGTCGGCTATTACTTTCTAGCCTGTGGCGTTAAATGGGGATGAAAATGTCGTGATCAGTGAACATGGCATCAGTTTTGATTGAACGCCATGTTGTTCAGCATTACTGACACAAAATTACCTGAGCCAGAGGTTATACTTGTGCTTTTTGGTTCAAGTGGTTTCCTATGGAAAATTATGGTTGCTTGAGCCATTGCTAACTGTGCAATAGAGTGACTTTAGTTATAAACTGTGTTATATAAAATAAACAAAAATAAATAAATAAAAAGAGATAAAATGTATTAAGCCTAAAGTAGATGTAAACCCTAAGGCTCCATTCACACCTAGGCGTCAGCGTTTCCGCGCATTTTACGTTTGCGCGTTTCATCCCCTAA
The DNA here is from genome assembly GCF_000935625.1 of Nanorana parkeri. Classification (NCBI taxonomy): domain Eukaryota; kingdom Metazoa; phylum Chordata; class Amphibia; order Anura; family Dicroglossidae; genus Nanorana; species Nanorana parkeri. The sequence continues at coordinate 3,672,445 of NW_017306448.1, read as the reverse complement.
AAAGATGCGCATTTTGGATGTGTTTCAAGCATTTTGTTTCCCAGTGTGCTTTGCATGTGGTCTTCCACAATATATATGCGCCTTCAAAATGTGAGAAAAAAACAAACGTGTTTTTGGCGAGTTTTAAATTGAAATCAATGGAGCACAAACGTGCTGGATCTGCCTGAAAGAAGCTCATGCACCTTTTCCAGCATTCAGCGTTTTTACAGCTTGCTGCTAAACACTCAGGTGTGAACAGGGGCCATAGAAATGAATAGGAATTCTTGTATTGTGCGTTTTGACGCTTAAGCTTTCAGCGTCAAAACGCCCAGGTGTGAACAGGGACTAACTGGCATGTAATTTGTTAAAGTGTTGTGTATCATAAACTTGGTGTATTTTTTAATCATTAAGAGGGTTATTCACAAAGCTGCCGAAGGCAGCCGAGTGAATAACCCAGCCGAAGTGAATTGAGCCGAACGTCGTTCGGCTATTCAGTTCAGTATGGCTGATTGCAACCATACATCGGCTAAAATCAGCCGTTCATCGGCTGCCTTTGTTTGCCTTCGAGTGCAGAAGCCTTTCGACTCAGCCAATACAATATCTGGATCGGCTGAGCAGAAGCTCCGGGAGTTCACTCACTGCCGTTCGCCCCTATTCACATAAGGGTCAAACGGCAGTAAGTGAATAGCCGAATGCCGCCAAGCGGCATTTGGCTCAGCTATTCTGCTTGCTACCAACGAGACAGCGAGCAGAATAGAAAAAATGTAAACACATTTTTAAAAGTTGAAAAATTATTTAAATAAATGTAAAAAAAATACAAATTAAAAAAATTAAGAATATAATAATAATAATAAAAAAAACTTGATGCCCGCTGACCCGACTGCACGCGACAAACTCCTGCCGCAGAATGAACAATCTGACAGATGGTGGCAAAATATAAACAGTTGGGCGGAGCCAGCCAGGGTCTTCCAGCAGGTCCCAGGCAAATGAAAACAACTGGGTGGGGCCGGATGTTATGTCACGGCTGGCTCCGCCCAATGGTTGTTGTTTAATGACAGATCAGCGTCCCCAGGTTGTTTGGGGATGCTGATTTGTCATTACTGTACAACAACTGGGCGGAGCCAACCATGACATCACGGCCTGCTCCACCCAGCTTTTTTCATTTGTCCGGGACCTGCTGGAAGACTCCGCCCAGCTGTTGTCTTTTGTGGGGAGAAGGGTCGGCTTCGGCTGACCTTTCTCCCCACTTCGTCTGTCATTACGCCTCGGCCGAGCTGAAGCATATACGTTCAGCTCGGCTGCCTTTGGCTGTTGTACAGGCTGTGGTGAATAGCCCATACAGCAGCCCTTTGGTTCGAAGCAGGCAAGCCGAAGGATCAGCTGAAGCTACGCCTGGATCCTTCGGCTCTTTAGTGAATAACCCTCTAAATGTTTTTAATTTCTTTGTGTCTCAGTACTACGGATTTCCTCAAACTCCTTTCAGCCACTTCCAGTCTACATTCAGTAATGGCTGCCCATTATTGCTCTGAACTGGTTTCTTGATACTGAGAAAGGTGGATCATGCCTGTGCAATATGTGTAGTCTCCACCAGAGGCATGTGTGAAAGGTGTGTGTGAACAGGAGGCGCCTGAACAGGGATCTTCATGGCAGGATCAATAGGTATTATTTTAATGAAAGGTGAAGATTAAAAACAACTTCTTTATTAAAATTCACATTGGCATCTTAAAGCTTATATGAGATTTTTAGTGATTGTGGTTACATATACATTAATGTTTGGGTTCAGTTTTATTATTTTTAAGTCTATGTTTGTAAACTGTTTATGTCCAATCTTGCAATTTAAATAAAATCTTAGATCTGTAAATAACAGGTATAAAGGTGGAAAAAGTAGTCTAGGGCTCCATCTTTTGGCTGAAATAGTAAATATTTAAAAGGCATATATAGTATTTCATATTTTGCTGACTAAAAAATCAAAACTTGTTTATTCTATTTTTCAATTCCTAAAGAAAAAGTATTGAAAGAGTAAAATGTACTCTTCCCAATACTTTGAGCCAGGTGTCACATGCCGGCTCTAGAGATCGAAAACTGAGCAATCACAAAATGCTGGTCACTCAGCTCACAGCTTCAGCTCAGCTGACTATCTACCTGCAGGGATTCCTCCCTCCCCTCTCCCTCCCCTCTCCATTCCTCCATCGCTCATTGGAGGGACAGACAGGGGAGGGGGCGGGCACAGCTGGCTCTGGCTTTAGAGAGGCTCAACCAGCTGTCAATCGGGCAGTGGGGTGGATCCCGGTAATATTGTCGGGATCTTTCCCAGGTGCAGCGCAGCTCTGTACTGTCAGAAGAGGGCAGTAGCCTGCTATATGCTGATTTTGGGACACAGAAGTACATTAGTAAATGTACTCCTTTTACCCAAAAGAGGACTAAAGCCAAAAGGTTTGGCTTTAGTTCTCTTTTAACATAATAAAGAAAATATATACACATACACTATACCTTCCTTTCAATGTAATGCACATAGCTCTGATATCATGCAGGGACATAAAAATAGACTTTAAAGGGCCAGTGCACTCAAAAGTGATATTTTTATTTAGCTTGATTGTTGTGCTTCTCTGTGAATTTGCAATATAAAACAAATGAGAAATTTAACAAAGAACAACTTAAAATGGCAGATGCTGGTGGTTGGCGCTGGAAACTCAGGCACAGATACCTTACTGATTGAATCTAGCAAGTGCCACCCACCAACCCAATTATTCATTCTTAGTAGACTGACCTTTTTAATTATTAATAATCTGGTTAATAATCTGGTTCCATGCATCCTGTATGTAGCAAATGTTGAATGTGATGGTATTTTTATCCTCATTTACTAGGGCATTGTTTCTTTCATCATTTTAGCTTTGCTCCCTATTTTTTGCCAGTGATTTATTTTTATGTTTCATTAAAATGGCAATAACTGTAATGTGCATTATTAATAATATATAATTTGCTACATATATTTAACCACTTCATTAATTTTAATTCATAATTTAATTAGCTACTAGGAAAAAAAATTTCAGATCATTCACTTTGGGAATTTTCTGGGACGTCAATAAAAAGTTTACATTCAGATTATTCTGAGAACTTTCACTTTATCTCCCTTTTTTATGGTCCTCGATAAACCAGTTCTAATGTTCGGCCCCTCCCTTGTGTCTGTCTACTCTAGAGAGTGTACTGGGGTAATATGTGGAATTATTTTACCATTCATTTGCATCTATTTGTATTGTAACCTATGAATGATCAAACAGCTGATTTGCTGAAGTCAGACATTCAACTCCATTTACGTTAATCCGAGTTCTGTGTAACCTACTGCAGCCAGATTCTAGAGAGCTCCTGGCATGTGAGGTGGCTGTGTCTTCTTCCTGAAGCCTTACCTGTGAAACTATCTCTCTCTGAGTTTGATGAGTCACCAATCACCAATCAGATGAAACTTCCAAGACAGGTTGAAATCTGATTGGTGCCTGTAAGAAGCTAGGTATTCATTTTTATCAGTGATTACTAGGTTTTCTCTTCTTGGACGAGGGGTGGTGACTTCACAATATGCCCCTCATCCAATCAGAAAACACCTAGTATTCATTGATAAAAATACTGGGCGTTGGCTGAATGGCCGCTGTGTGAAGCAAGTGACCCCCTGTGTTTTCATAGCAGAGGGGAGGTTGCTCAGCACAGTGGCAGTACCAGGACCCAGAAGATCACTGTAAAGCACTGTAGTAGCTCCGGCTACTACAGTGTATTACTGGATCCCTGTGGCCCTACTAGAGATAAAATATGCATACTTAAATTGGGCCAAGCTGAACCAATGTGAGTATACATAAGTATTAATACCTGGATTTCGGCTTTAAGCCCAAGCAGCAGGGACCATATAGTACCATGGCATTGGTCACCTGACCCGACTCATGAGGGTGCTTAGATTTCAGTAATTACAGAGGTATGTAAATCTTTCAACACTCTTACCTACATATTCCTATATCTTGCCTGCAAGGTTCTAAAATGACAATATATAATTTGAAAAGTACAGATTTTCTAAATTAAATCTATATTTTAAAGGATTGTTCAAAATATATTAACAAAATAAATTTCATTTAATTTGTGTATTCCTTCTGATCCATAACAAAAGTGATTAATATTAGACATACACCGATCAGCCATAACATTATGACCACCTGCCTAACATTGAGTAGGTTCCCCTTTTGCCGCCAAAACAGCCCTGACTCATCGAGGCATGGACTCCACTAGACCTCTGAAGTTATGCTATGGTATCTGCCACCAAGGTGTCAGCAGCGGATCCTTTAATTCCTGTAGGTTGCAAGGTGGGACCTCCATGGTTCAGACTTATTTTTCCAGCACATCCCACAGATGCTTGATTGGATAGAGATCTGGAGAATTTGGAGGCCAAGTGAACACCTCAAACTCTTTGTTGTATTCCTCAAACCATTCTTGAACCATTTTTCCAGTGTGGCAGGGTGCATTATCCTGCTGAAAGAGGCCACTGCCATCAGGGAATACCATTCCGTAAAAGAGTGTACTTGGCCTGCAACAATGTGTAGGTATGTGGTACCTGTCAAAGTAACATCCACATGCATGGCAGGACCCAAGGTTTCCAAGCAGAACATTGGCCAAAGCATCACACTGCCTCCGTTGGTTTGCCTTCTTCCCATAGTGCATCTTGATGCCATCTCTTCCCCAGGTAAGAGCTACCATAGATCTTCTATTGGATCGGGCTACATGGGCCAGCCTTTGCTCCCCATGTGAATCAATGAGCCATGGCTACCCATGATCCTGTCACCAGTTCACCTGATCCTGTCACCAGTTCCTTCCTTTTACCACTTTTGGTAGATCCTGACCACTGCAGACCTGGAACCTCCCACAAGAGCTGCCGTTTGATGTTGCTCTGACCCAGTCATCTAGTCATCACAATTAGGCCCTTGGCAAGGTCCCTTTTTTCTGCTTCCAACACATCAACTTCAACTTCATATATCCCACCCACTTCCGTGTGCCATTGTAACAAGATAATTAGTGTTATTCACTTCCCCTCTCCATGGTCATAATGTTATGGCTGATCAGTGAAGATCTTTTCATTGTGTTACCACATACCAATGTGCATCTGTATCTGTCTAGCTATCTCTTCATTTTGTAAGAGTACTACCCAATACAGAACAATGCTGCTTATCTCCTATCTATCTTACTATCTATCTATCTATCTATCTATCTATCTATCTATCTATCTATCTATCTATCTATCTATCTAGCACCTCTACAGGGCACGCAGGAGAGCTGTACAAGCAATGCACATATGGATGGAGCTCTGTCACAGCACAGCAGCCCACACTGCCGTGCATTCCATTGCAGTGCAACTTGGGTTGAAAATTAATGACTGAGGACAAATGAGGGTCCAGAATTTACACAGGTTGAGAACCACTGCTCTTTTGGATACAATAATAATATTTGGGGAGAGGGGTTTCTGTGACTCCATTTTTGTATGGGCCCATCTATCTATCTATCTATCTATCTATCTATCTATCTATCTATCTATCTATCTATCTATCTATCTATCTATCTATCTATCTATTTTTCAGTTTGAATAAACTATTGATCGCTGTTGCTCAAAAATGATCTATAAACTGTAATGTGTTCCCATAAATAAACTCTAATGAATCTAGACTGTTCAGTAGCAGCAATGCTTGAATGTACAATCTCCACCCTACGCCCACACATGCCCAACATAGGCGATTGTCTCCCTTAGAATAGCTTGTCTGCTGCTCTTCTTTTCAAAACTATGAACTGATTAGAGGCAGATAATAATTTAGTTATTGCGCCTAGTTTTAGATCTTTGGCAGATGGGTCGACCATAATCACAGAACAAGAATCTGAAACACTGTTATTATAATCACAAGACTGTTTATGAATTCATTTTTTCCCAGTGTTAACTTTTTTATGGTGAACTTTTATTTTTTTAATATAATGATAGGGGAGAATTGCAGGCTCATAGTGCCATATAGCTCTCCCCCTAATGCAAAGTTAAGTTAAAGTGGGTCATTTGGACAAATACATATGGATGTTATGCATAAATTGCACCATCTACTCATGTTGAACCTGCTCAATTACATTCCTTATAACTAGGGCTGGTAATGATTAAAATTTTTGTGTTCGATTAATCGAAAAAATATTTAATCGATTAATTTCGATTAATTATAACGCACATACAGATCTAACTACATTGGCCTATACACATACAGCACAGCAATGAAGTAATAAAATGAACTAGGATCACACTAATCCAGCACAGAGCCACTTGGGGAAGGGGGAGGAGTCCGGTGACGTCGATGTCCGTGACGTCACAGGATCGCCGACGGTACTCCCCGAAGCCAGCGGAGAGGTGAGTGTTTTCATTAGCGATCAAAATAATTTTAATCGATCAAAAATTTTAACGATTAATCAAGAAATTCATCTTTAATTTCCACAGCCCTACTTATAACCTGTACAGAATCTGGGTGATCCAGCCCAGCCTGGATTCAGACCTACTGTATGTGTTTGTCCCCCTTATGTGTCACATTAATGTGCGCTGTTGCATATTTTCAATGTGTATTGCAAAGCATTTTAGTTGGATGCTAAAACACGCATCATAACACTCATGAATATGCATTGATGTGCATGTGTGTCTTACTGTATGCATTGAGTTTTGTTCCCATTGATTTAAAGTGGAGAAGGGTTAAAATATCTTTCTGTTTTTGATTCAAGTTCAGTTCTGTATCCCATTTCCCATTGAAAGAAACAATTGACAAAACAGACAGCATTACAAACAGAAGCAGGGCCCCATTTACCACTAGGCATAGTAGGCCTGTATTAACAGGAGATAAAGGAAAAGAGGCAGCTTTTCTCTATATAATTGTTAGCCTCCTTTTTTTTTTGTCATATACATCTGAATAGGTAGACTCTCAGGTGCTCAACGCCAGAGCGCGACCCCACTCCTGTATATTACAGTCAAAAACAAAGAAATCCAACCAGGTAATGTTGCTGGAAATCTAATGATTTATTGAAGCTCGTCCATGCCACAAATGTCCCGCCCAAGGTCAATCCCTCTCTGACACGTTTCACCCAATCACACGTCAGAGAGTCACAATACTGTAGGCCAGGTTAATTCCAAGAGATGTGTTCAGTGTATAAGACATGATCATAGCAGAGGATTTTTGCTTAACATTCCAAAGCTTGTGTGTCTGTAGGCTCATGTAAAGAAAATCTAGCCCTGAACAAAGTTTATAACTTTTCCCTAGTCAAATTAAACTCAAAAACACAATTGGACTGAAGTTTAATTTAGGTCTGTTTACTCTTTAACTTGTTTTTATTTCTAATTACCTGTGACAATCCTAAATTTCTGTTGGGGGGGTGGCTTCCATTTTGCAATATAATGCAATGTGAATTTCTAACATAACCCCTCTGTGTTGCCGATTTATAAATCTTCCACCCAGCCAGTTCACACGGCATTCTCACTAGTAGATTGAGCCAAGGAGCATATGAATTTCCTATGCTCCCTGGCTCCATCTAGTGGCAGGTATGCCATGCAAATAGCATTTGCCCAGCATATGGCTGCATTATAGATTTATAAATCTTCCCTTAGTTTTCTCTCTATCCTATCTGCCCATACTGCATGGCTTGGTTCTAACTGCAACTGAGCATGCAAAAACCTGACAGTTGCAAAAGCAGTGTAAGATTAATTGAATGATAAGATTTAAACATTTCTTAAAAGGCCACAATCCCAGTGTCACACTGTATTAGAAAATGTATGATAATATTTGCAAATGCTGATATTGTTGTTCCTTTACCAAGCATACAGCATTCCTGCGGATGAGTTGACTTAGCTATAGGCTCTTAGTGGATAGCTTTGTGACAATTTGTCACAGAAGTCTTGGGTTTCCTTGCAGGAACAGTGTGTGTATGGAGTTGGTATGTTCCACTGTGTTTGTGTAGGCTCATACCTAGGGTTCCTCCAGTTGCTAGGTTTTCCTCCCAGATTCCAGAAATATATGGGTAGGCTAATTAGCTTCTTAATACATTCACCCCAGTGCATGACTACGGTAAGGGCCTTAGACCCTGTCAGCACAGGGTCACTTGTATCTACAAGCATACCTGATTCAAAAAACCAAGGTATGTTATAACCTTTCTGGCAGCCTGTGTCTTAAAAGGATGCTGCTTTGTTGTTCCCCTGCCGTTGCAATCTACACTGTTTGGAATACCTGCTCCACCTCCAGTGATGTGGTTCCTTCTACCGGCGCTTATGTCACTATAGGATGTATGAGCCAGCAGAATGAGCCATTGCATGTGATGGGGCAAATGGATATTCAACTCATCCAACTGGGCAAATACTTTCGGAGGCCAAGGAACAGCAAAGCAGTGCTGTTTCTAGACATGAGCCACTGGAAAGGTAAGTATAAACCCATGCATGTAGGTGGGCATTTAAAGGCACTATAGAAGCTCAAACAGAAGAACAACATTACAAGATTTTGACTAGATGGTATCTATGTCTGGACCATATAGCAAAGTTGGCCTCTGCTGTCTCCAGATGTGTTGGCGCTGTGAGGTCGATAAACTAGCTGAGTTGATAAACAGTTCTTTAAACAGGACATATAGAAGAGATGAGTTATAGTCGCCGTTCTCGCCCTTCCTTCCATCATGTAAAAGAGGAAAAAATTGTTGTTGTTTAGTCCTGTCTTGCTTGTATTTTCTCTATAGAGCTGTACCCACCCTGGTCATTAAAAGAGAGCATTGCGTGTATATAAAATGGGGGTGAAAGGGTAAAGAGCATGGAGATGTTGGTTGGAAGGACATAGTTTTGTAGTAAGATAGATTATTTTTCTTATTCTCTTTTTTGTTGTCTTAAGATTTGTTAAGTTATGTGTATATTGCTAAACATTGGAATAAAAAGTTAATAATTGACGTATAATCCCTTTTATTTAAGCAGGCCTGCTACAGTCTTCACATTCTTTAAATCTTCTTTCCTTTGGCTGAACCTGTGCCCTGGATTGCCATGGGCTTCCTCAGGAACATCGTTTGGGCCTGGAGCCTGTTGGATTACTTAAGGTCAAGGGGGCTAGACAGAAAGAATATGGGCACTTTATGGGAAAGGGCAACTATCCTCTAAGCTCCTCTAGGCAGGAACTAAATCAAATGGTTCTATGTAGTGTGCAAGTCCTTTGTAATATGTCAGCACTATAGAAGCATGGAAAATAGCACTAGAAATCATGGTTATAGCCAAGAACTTAAAGGATGGCAATAGAGGAAAAACATGAGTTGACTATGTTTGATGTTAATAATGTTTACCTGATTAAAAGAAAAATAAATCCCTTATTGTAAAACAAGCAGATGCATGCTCATTTGCAGATAAAATTAACATAACTCACAAGACATGCTGTATCCTTCCACAGAATACTTTATTAGGTTATTATCACTCATTTGACTAATCACTTGTAGAGCTGCCAATATCTCTGTTATACTGGCATATTGTAAAAACAATATTGCAGAACTGGAAGCCTTTTCCGGACTACAGTGGTGTTTCCTCCGCAGCCGGTAACCTTACCTGACCTTGCACCGGCCCAGTGATTCAGTATGGTGAGCAAGCTTGTCCCGCAGTGTGTAACTGGGTCTTGCTGGGATGTGAAGGCAAGTTCTTCCTTGCAGGTTCACACAGAGAGACATTCTTTTTAACAGGAAAACAGTTGGGCCCTATACTCTTTGCCAAGCCAGCACTTCAATGTGTTGTGCCATTGTAATGCTTGAGAGCTTCTCTCTTAGAGCTTGGACCGTGGGGTGCCCAGAATGCCAGTTAATCAGCTGAATCCTGGCTTGTTCCTTACAAATTTACCACTTCTGAAATGTGAGAGCTGTTTAATTAGGCATGCCGACACACACACACACACACACACGCAAAGGCTTATTCGGTAAGGCAGTGCAAAAAACAATGATCATGTGCAAAGTGCAGTTCAAGCTGGAGTTCAATCTGCTTGTATTTTGCCTTCCCTGGTTCCTTCTCCCCCCTTATCAACATCCTAAATAAATGAATAAATAAAACCTTTTCATTACATACCTTATTTTAGACTCATCAATGTCACAACTGGGTCTTTTGCTTCTCTCATTCCCTCAGATTTCTCTATGAAAAAGAAGCGGATCATGGCTGGTGGAGGGACCACAAGGGGGCTGTACATAGCTTCTTAAAAAATTTACAACACTCTGTCTCAATACTTCTTGCAAGAGTCCTCAGCCCTGATGCAAGCAGTGGGCTGGCCCTTGCAAATTAGTTTGGGGATTTGGGCATTCCTGCCCTATTGCCCACATGTGATGCTGAGCCTCCATAATTATAACAAATGGAATCCAATGAAGAAACCTGTAATTTTCCATTTGCCCAACACAGCAAAGAGAAGAAGCACCGTGTATGCTTCAAGTAGCTCTGGTCAGAGCTTATATAGAACTAAGGACTCTATCCTTGCCTCATATGGCAGTGCTGGGGCCTGATGATTGGCAAATACATTTGCTGCATAATAGGAGAAGGGGAAAGAGTCATGTGTTCCCTATATTCAGAAGTGCCAGGTATTTCACTTTAGTTCAAGTGGCTGAATGCAATGGTGGGAGAACAAAGGAAACGAGAGTACATGCGGAGAGGGGAAGTTGGTAGGGGCTGGCCATTTACGTTAATATGTTGCACAGGTTCGCTTTAAGCTTTCTACTGCCTCTAAACGTTTTATACCATACTGGCTGGACACATGGAAGGAAAAAGTATGAGTTTGCAGCTGTGTTTTTGCGCTGGAGAGGAAGGTCAGGCATATAAAATGCATCTGATAAAATCTATTGCCTCTGTCACACTAAAAGTATAACTGAGTGTAGTTATTGATCTATTAAACTTTTGTCTTACAAAACTTCAGAAGGAAAACCCTCGAGAAATATAAACGGAATCATTTATCTTGGGATCAATATTTTTTGGTAGTTTGGGGAGGTTGCTGTACAAAGTTAGAAATACACAGCAGAATTCACAAACATCTAAACCCTACATCTTCATTTCATTTATTTCATAATTTTGCTTGAAGGCAACTATTGTGTATATTTGGTGACTGCTACTTCTGATTTATTATTGCAACATTTACCTGAAAGTAATATGTGCATACTTACTGTAGCATATTTTAATGATAATATTTCAACTAAAGCTCTATATTATTGTGCCATCTAGTGACCATCTGTATAACAAATATAACAATTGGCATCCCACTTTTTCCGTCAAATTTGAGAAAATCCTTATATGTTTGCTATATCTTCCCATTCACAAAGCATACCTAAAACATTATAAAAGCTTGAGGGCCATGAACAGTTATCATGATGTCAGATGAGGTCAGAGGTCAGTCTTGGGAATACTTGTGAGTACTGGTTTTAAGAATAGTTTTGCAAGTCCATGTCTGGTTCTGTGCAGTAGGAGTTCCTTACTGACAACCCCCCCTCCCTGTCTCTGCATGACAAATAAACTACTGCATGGTAGAACTTAGCCTTCTCCTTTAGTATCCCCACTACTGGTTGAGCTCCATGTATTACTGTTGTGTAAAAGTTATTGAATGTGACATGTAAAAAGTGCTGTATAATCATATTTCAATCTTGTTTTTAGTGCCTGAAATATAGCCACAGTGTCTCTAATTCAAGGTAAATTCCAGTTAAATAAAAAATGTAATCATGAAGCGGTAACCAGTGTTTCATCCAGGCATTAAAGGCAATTAAAGGCTAATCCCAACCCCCCCCCCCCCCATGCTAGTGTAAGGACTTATATTAAGTGATGCCTCTTGATCAGATCATCTTTTTTCCAGTATTTTTCAGGAGTCCCTCCAGCGCTGGTGCCGGTCTCAGATCCAGCGCTGACTCCTCTCTCTTCCTGGCACTTCCTGCCCCACGGGGTCTGTGCAGGTGCACGCTGCTGCATTGACTTACCTTGCGTGTCTCCTCTTCTCCCGACCGAAGATCTGTATTGTGCATGCACCCGCCCCATGATTCCTTGCAGCTGCCCGAGAACCTTCAGATCTGCGAACGGGAGCGCATGGCGGAGCCACGGGTAAGTTACATAGTATTTGACGTTGAATAAAGACATATGTCCATCAAGTCCAACCTATTTGTGTATGTGTGTATGGTCCTATTGGTGTGTAGTATGATCAATTTTAAGAGTACTTGTACCCTTGTATATTACGGTCCCTGAGGAAATCGTCCAATGGCTCTTGAATGAATCACAGCATGTGGCAGCGAGTTCCATATCTTGACCGATCTAACTGAGAAGAACCCCCTACGCCCCTTGTGCTGAATTTTTTTCTCCACCAATTTTAAGTGGTGGCCTCTCGTCCTTGTCATCGAGTTAATTGTAAAAAGTTTGCTGCTAATGTTGCTATCCCTGGTAAACATTTTATACATGAAAATCATGTCCCCCCCCTTAATCTCCTTATGTCAGGTACCTGTTCACGGGAGATGCCGTGTCCCTCTGCGGGGACATAGACGGAGAGGTGATCCAGCAGCACGGGCCGGCTGCGCAGGCGCAGAAGGCAGATTGCGTCGTCGCGCGGCATTACGTCATCACGTCGGTGCGGCGCGGTGACGTAATCGGGCCGGCGCATGTGCAGTAGCTCATCCTCGGCCTATATAAGGCGCTGCATGGCGCTCATTCAGTACTGGGTGATCTTCAGCCAGCACTGGATGTTCGTGCTGTGCTTGTTCTTGCTCCCTGGTCATTGACCCTGCCTTGCTCCTGTTCCTTGCCCATTGTGGTTCTTGTTCCCTTGGCTTCCCTGTTACCAACCCGGCTTGTCTCTGGACCTCTCTTTGGCTTTATCCTTGTGCTCTGCTGCTCGCTTGTTACCGACCCGGCTTGTCTCTGGATTTCTCTCAGGTTTAACCCCTTGTACCGTATTGCCCGCACGCTACTGACCCAGCTAGTCTCTTACGCTCCCTTCTGCCTATACCCTTCAAGCACGGCGGCTATTCTGCTAGGTCACCAAGTAGACCTCGTGACCTACAGTTCCGCATCTGGCACTCGTGCATCCCCTGCCTGAACCCTACTGTTCTCAACCCCAGTGGTCATCAGACGGGGTTTGCAAGGGAGGTCCTCCTCGTCATCTCGGGCTCGCACCACAAACCTAACACCTTACTTCCAAGGAGAACATGTGTTATTTTAGAAGCCTGTTCTCATAACTCAGGTCCTCCATCCCCTTTATGAATTTGGTTGCCCTCCTCTGGACCCTCTCCAGTTCAAGGACATCCCCCCTATTCACTGGTGCCCAAAACTGGACCGCATACTCCAGATGTGGCCGAACCAGTGATCTATAAAGTGACACAATTACGGACTCGTACCTGCAAAACATTCCCCTCTTAATGCAGGAAAGGACTCTGCTTGCTTTGTTTACCGCCGTCTGACACTGCAAGCTATTTTTGAGCCTGTGGTCTACAATGACCCCCAAATCTGTTTCCATTTCGGATTTTCCGAGGGGAGCTCCTGTTAGTGTGTAATCCGTTTTCTTGTTTTTAACCCTAAAGTGCACAACTCTACATTTATCCACATTAAACCTCATCTGCCATGTGGTTGCTCACTCCCCTATTTTATCCAGATCCCCCTGTAATGTTATAGCGTCAGATTCAGTGACTATTCCCCTCCCGATTTTGGTATCATCCGCAAACACTGAAACATGGCTGTTTACCCCCTCACCAATATCGTTAATGAATAGATTAAACAGCATGGGGCCCAGCACAGACCCATGCGGCACGCCGCTCATGACCCTAGCCCAATCCGAGAAGGTGCCATTTATCGATACTCTTTGTACCCGTTACTTTAGCCAGTTCTCTATCCATGTACACATGAATTCGTCTATACCCATAGACCTCAGCTTGTATAGTAAACATTTATGAGGTACTGTGTCAAATGCTTTAGCAAAGTCCAAGTATATCACATCCACCGGCCTCCCTCCATCCAGATCTCTACTTACCTCTTCGTAAAAAGTTAGCAGGTTAGTCTTACAAGAACGGTCTTTCCGAAATCCATGCTGGTTGTCATTTACTATGCCATTTTCCCGAACAAATTCTACTAGGTGGTCCATAATCATTTCCTCTAACACTTTCCAAAAAAAACGATGTAAGACTATTTGGTCTATAGTTTTCCGGATGGCATCTGGACCCTTTTTTGAATATTGGAACTACCGTAGCCCTCCGCCAGTTAATTGGCACTCTGCCAGTCATTAAGGAATCTTTAAAAATGATGAATAGTGGTCACGCTATAACCTAGTCTTTTTTCACACTCTATTTTTGCTGCCCAAATTATTTTCTTGCATCTTTTGTTACATTCTTTGTAATTATCGAAACACCAATGACGTCCCTTCCGTCTTATATTTTATAAATGCCACTCTCTCGTCCTTGATGAGTTGCTTTACCGATCTATTTATCCATACCGGCTTAGTTTTAGATCTTTTAATTTTGTTCCCCAATGGTATACACTTGGTAATAGCCTTATGTAATGTGTTCTTAAAACATTCCCACTTCTAGTCAGTGCTCAGTTTCTGAAATACATTTTCCCATTCGATTTTCACCCATGAGCTGGCGCAGCTTATCGAAGTTAGCCTTCCTGAAGTTTAGGGTTTTTGTCCGAGCAGCCGTCTTCCCGTTTCTATACCCAATATTGAAGGTAATCACATAGTGATCACTGTTACCCAGTGTCTCCCCAATTGCAATATCCTCAATTAACTCCCCATTATTAGAAATAATTAAATCTAGGATTGCATTTTTCCTAGTTGGGAGCTCCACCATCTGATCCATGAAGTTGTCTCGCAACATGTTCAGAAAACGTGCTGCCTTTGACGAATGGTATGTTCCGCTCGCCCAGTTTATGTCTGGATGATTGAAGTCACCCATAACGATGACATTACCCGGCTTCCCAGCTGTTTCTATCTGGCAGTGTAGCTGTGCCTGTTTTAACCCTTAAACAAAAATGTTTTTGCATATATCTACTGCGTGATAGCATTAGATATATGCAAAAACATACAAGGCTTTATTATCCTTAAAATGTTATTTGTGATAGACAAAATAGAGAGACTTGACTTTAGCACAGTACATGCTTCAGAAAGCACATTCCCAGTAGCCTTGTAAAGTGCTTTCTGGATTCTTGTTGTAGTGGGTCGCTTATATCATTCAACTAATTAATTAGAGGGAACTTTCTGATTTAAGAACAGCTGCTGCGTTTTCTGCATAGTCTTAAGCTTGCCATACACCTATAGATTATCTTAAGATTTTCTGTGGTCTGATGGAAAAAGTGCAACAGATTCCTCCATCTACGCTAAACTGTGTGGATGGAGGAATCTCCCGCTGGGCCAAGCTTCAGTATCATGCTAGTCGGCCCCGCTGGCTCTCAACATACCTGAATAATCTGATTGGATGCAGGCATTCTTCAGGTATTTTGAGAGCCTGCAGGGCCGACTAGCACTATACTGAAGCTTGGCCCAGTGGGAGATTCCTCCATCCACACAGTTTAGCGTAGATGGAGGAATCAACTGCACTTTTTCCATCTGGCCATAGAAAATCTGCAGATAATCTATAGGTGTAAGGCCAGCTTTAGATGCTTATTGATTCCCATAAAAAGTTGATATTGGATTCCACAGTGGACTGAATACTTTGTAAATATTGTGCTATAATAACATTGGGCCAATAAATGACTGTTATGCAAGCGTAAGCTATTTTATGGATTTTTCTACTTTATTCTTACCATTCATGACTGAATAAAAACAGTCATTTAGACATATCCTAACACCACTATATGCTGTAAATAAATGCCCGAGCATCAGCAAGTTTAATTATTGAGCTAGCGGTTTAGTAATTTATGTGTCAAAAACATTTTTTTTCTCTTCCACTGACCTTGTTTTTGCATCTCAATTAAATATGTATCTATATGCTCCTGGCAGAAAACACAATTTGTTGCAGCTGATTCGGTACTTTTCCTTGTCTTATGCCAGGAGAAGACATCAGACGTGTGGAATACTAACACAAGTATGCCTGAAGCCTTCCAGTCATAATTAGTGTGTAGTCTGAAGAGGAAAATGTACCCTACTTAGAAGCTGCATTTCATTCCACTTGAACTTTTGATGTGTTAAACAGCACCTGTACTTAAGTAGCAAACAAATGCAGTGAAGGGGGTGTGTGATAAATGTATTTTGAAAGTATCACGTTTAAAGCTGATCCACAGGTGGTGGTGGGGTGATTAAAAACCCCATCGCACCTCATGCCTACTTTACAAATCTATGAGTATCATAATAATAAAAAAGGAAATCTAACTAGAATCCCCATTTAAGTTACCTGACTGCATATTCATGTGACATACCAGGTCTTCTTTCTTCTGGACTAAAGTGTGTGAGGGTCCATTTTTCTGTGCCGATGATGCTCCCTTGTGATGAGAACCCTTCTCATTACCTGATGAAGATGTCTATCAGCGGGGGTCCTCAAAGGGTCCTGAATTCTTCCAGTGGCCTGGTGATTACATCACAATGAGGGGCAGCAACAAGACCAGTTGATGGGCCAAGACTCCATTGGTGCATGCTGGTCTATGCTCCTGGAAAAGGCGCTGTGGAGGATTACTTGATGGTGGATTCCGTTAATTAGATAAGGGGTTTAGTTTTTTTTTAGGACGCATGAATGTATATGGGCTGGTGGTGAAGAAAGGATGCAGAGGTATGTGCAAGATGTGCCCGGACACTCTTTGAGTAGCCATGAAGTTAGGTCTCAGTAACAATGCGAAGCCAAGTAAGAGGGGGGCACGGAAGAAGCTTCTTTGGGTAATAAAGGTAACATCTCTCTGCTCATAGGCAGCACAGGTTCAATTTAAGTTCACATGGGCACTGACTGCAAAAGTCCACCTGGTGGCCATATTATTTTGGCCTTTGTGGACCGCAACATGCCCAGTGAACACAGAAGTGTAACAGCTCAGCACACACTTTCTCAAGTAATTGCAGGGATTCCAACCTGAAAAAATTCAGTTCAGGGACGTGCCCTTCTCATTTTAGGGAGGTGCCCTCCCCTCCCCCACCATCAGCGGGGGGTAATGGGGTTAAGGCAGATAGCTGAAATGATGGCAGATAGCAGGGGTTGTTAGCTAGGCCGTTATTGGCTATTATAATTTGCAATAGCCAATAGCAGTCTGGCTATTGCACCCGCCCACTGCTGCTGTCAATCAGCATAGGAGGACTTCAGGTCCATGTCTGCTGATTGACAGCAGGAGTGGGTGGGTTGCAAGTTGAAATAGCCAATAACAGCCTAGCAATTCATTCCCATGCAGTCTGTTGGGGTTTTTTTTTTGTTTTTTTTACTCTGTGGCAGCCCCACTGCCACAAAATAAAATACAAATATAGCAGGGAAAGGTTTAATCTGCTAGATAGGGCAGAGTAAACCTTTCCCGAATAAAATGTTTCTCTCGTGGGCGTCCGGGAGCCATTATCTTATAGCGGGAGACTCCCGTTACGTCCAGGAGAGTTGAGATGTCTGTAATTGTTGCTGGCAGCCATTGAAAATGTGAGCCAAGAGCCCTTTTAATTGTGTGTGCGAAGTAGCCTTGCATTGCCTCTCTTTGCTTCTATATATTGGGCTGTATATGATTATAGTTGCTTTATACGCATAAAACTGTTTTGCAAATCTTCTTACTGTCACTGTTTTTAAACAGTAGGCTTTTTAGTAGCTTGAAATACAGAACATTAATCCTTTGTGTACTGGCTCAGGCACACTGGTGAAGCAAGGGAACATTAAATATATTGTGATAGTGAAGCGCTGTCTTTGTAATAGCTGTTGACACTCAGGTGAACTGCCTATTATAACAGATGACAGTAGGAGTACAACTCACAGCAGCAGTTTTTTTTTATTATTGGACACTCTTACTGCCTGGGGTTTTAATGATGGCACAGAAATACAGTCATAGATGTCTTATAGTGTGCGTGTGTATGTGCGTGTGTTAGTAATATAAAAAGGAATTCATAAATAATTTTTATTCTTCACAACAGCCTTCTGAAGACTAGGAAACATAATATAAAGTATGCTGTTACTTTTTACAATTACATTGTTGATAGAAATAAACATGATAATAATACAGTCTGTAGACCAGCAGTGGTCAACTTACTTGATATTGTGGGCTTCTAGTGCAATCCATAAGATCACCAAAGGACTGCACATAATATTCACTGAATTCAATGCTAGAGAAAGCTATTAAAGACATGCTACAGGAGATGGCCTGAGACTACAAATGTGCTATAGGAGTTGATGGAGACTGGGGACATAATTCAGAAGAGACACATTATACGAGACTGCCCCACTGCTATAATTTCCCCAGGACAAGTCAACACTTCCACATTTATGAATAATGTGAAACCTCGCGCCACTACTCTAATCAAGTTAAGCAGCAGCTGAAATCTGTGGGGTCAGATATATTGTATGAAATTAATGGTAAAAGCCGCGCTGTAAGAATGAAACCGCAAAAGTGTCAGATATAGTAGATAGTGACCTTGAAGTAATGTGATACAATGTGTAGAAAAATGAATGAAGAAACTCATATATATAACATGCACCTTAGTGTAAATGTAATTGCTGCAAAATATCCATAATAGAAAAATCAAGTGCACTAAATATTAACTTTGAATCAATGTGATACAATGTGCAAAGAAAAACAACTAGAAAAACGCACGTGTATAACATGCACTACAGTGAAAATAAAAATGGTTAAAAAATGTCCATGATCCTGGATCTTGAATAGTCCAATCTGATGCCGAATACCTCCCAGTGATTTCCTCCTCTCAGGTACAGACTCTCTTGCAGTCTTAGGAATTGGAAGCAGACAATTCATCCGAATGGCCCATGCATCAAATAAAATAAAAAAATGGAGACTCATAGTGCCGATGGTTTTAAAAGGATAATAAACCTTATTAAAAAAGGATACTACTCACATATCCTAGATAAAAGTAAGGTATTTGGTAAGCAGCCACAGACACTGTGTGAAATCGCTCAGCTCCTCTACTCCACCCTACGTACGTTACGTCAAAGGGCGTGACTTCATCAGGGGTGTGGAGACAGGAGCTCGACCGAGCGCATTTTTTAATAAAGTTTATTATCCTTTTAAAACCATCTGCACTACGAATCTCCATTTTTTATTTGATGCATGGGCCATTAGGCTGAATTGTCTGCTTCCAATTCCTAAGACTGCAAGAGAGTCTGTACCTGAGAGGAGGAAATCACTGGGAGGTATTCGGCATCATGTGCTTCCTCTACCTGGTTCAAATAGAGGAACAGCGCATACAGACCCTGGTGGGCCTCTGCTAAAGGTAAGGTGCATTCCAGAAGATTTCTCTGTTGATGGTCACTGGAGACTGAGTCTATTCTACATCCAATGTTTTATCTTCTATTTACTTAATGGACTATTGAAGATCCAGGATCATGGACATTTTTGTAACCATTTTTACTTTCACTGTAGTGCATGTTATACACATGCTTTTTTCTAGTTGTTTTTCTTTGCACATTGTATCACATTGATTCACAGTTAATATTTAGTGCACTTGATTTTTCTATTATGGATATTTTGTAGCAATTACATTTACACTAAGGTGCATGTTATATACATGCGTTTCTTCACTCATTTTTTTACACATTGTATCACATTACTTCAAGGTCAATATCTACTATATCTGACACTTTTGCGGTTTCATTCTTACAGCGTGGCTTTTACCATTAATTTCATACTTCCACATTTATGTTGCCAGCAGTCCTCTTAAAAATGAATTGTGCCACATTTGATTTTTCTCTCAGGAAGCTCCATTATAAAAGAGGAAAAAATATATAAGAGAAAACGGATGAACAGTACAGACAAAGGTAAGGTATTGTGAAAGAAATAAACAAACAAACCCATTAACTTCTAGAAGTCAGTCTAAAGAGTAGGTTTCCCTTACTGGCTTGAGTAAGTCAACTGGCATGAGTAACCAAAACAGATCACTGTCTTCAGGTGGTTCTGGTGGCCTCACAGTAAGTGCCCAAAGGCTGCAGATTGAGCCCCAGGGCTTAAGATGTACAAGATGTACAGAAGAC
This sequence comes from Nanorana parkeri, assembly GCF_000935625.1. NCBI lineage: Eukaryota > Metazoa > Chordata > Amphibia > Anura > Dicroglossidae > Nanorana > Nanorana parkeri. The sequence continues at coordinate 3,652,336 of NW_017306448.1, read as the reverse complement.
AGATAGATAGACAGACAGACTGATAAGCAAGATCAAAGAATTGTAAATAGAAAACAACAATAGACAAACATAGATGTGCAAGTTAAGGCCGGGTTCGCACCTAGGCAGCACAGCTATTTGTGCATTTATACACGTTGTGCACATTTTGAAGCCCATTTGTTCCTGTGTACATGAAGACGGGCGTTTTGACTGGCAGTTTATTACACATTGCAGGCAATGGACGAAAGCGCATTTAAATGCGCAAAAACACACACGAAAATATTGCTACATGCTTCTGCTGGGCGTTTCCATTGAAGTCAAGAAACGCGCTTTTAACTGCCCAAAGAAGCTCATGTACCTTTTCGGGCGCTTGGCATTTTTATGCTCCGTGAACATCATGGGATTTCTTGTGTTGGGCATTTAAAAGCGCTTTTCCAACTGCTCTAAAACACCTAGTATATCTCCTGGTAGTTGTCAAGAGAATATGTGTCCCCATTGGAAAAGAAGAGGAGAGACACAGTGTAAGTCAATGCAGGCAGCCCTGCAGCATGCACACGTACATAGATATGTTGTAAGGATTTTATTGCTGAACTAAAGAAGAGAAAGTAGAAGACCCAAAGCAGGGTTCCTACTGCTTGTCAGGCTGACAGTCCATGGATGAAGTGCCAACTTCACAGGCACACAGCAAGCTGCAGTAGCTTTCCATAAAATAAAGGTTCTTGTGTCTACTTTGTACCAAGTCTCCAACTTTAGTTTCCAGACCTGTGGAGGTTCTTGCCTATACTTCAGTGTCCCCTAGCTTCAAATCAGGAACAGGTTTGGTGAAGTCTTCCTGAATCAAACAATTTATTTTTCAAGCATAGCCCTCAGGACCTGGGCTTCAGTCCATGATATCAAGCTCAGGCTACATCCTGCTAATAAAAGACCCTTTCAGAAAATTGCTCAAAATGTTTGCAAAGCCCATTGATGACCAACTGAACAGGGTTTGGCCAGCCAACAAACAGGCAGAGTTGCTCATATTACTGCTCTAACACAGCACCCTGTAGCTTACTCAACAGAAGTTGACAGATAACGTAACAGAGAAACCTCCAGGGCACAGGAATCTGAGAGAGACCTTTATAAAACAGACAAATAGAAAATAAATAAAGCGGGCCTTAAAGGATAATTAAAGCCTCAACTTTTTTGCATATATCTACTGCTGGCAAGTAGATATATGCAAAAAGTGTTAAAAAAAACACTTTTACCTGTGTCTTCCTGTCCGAAAATGTGAAAATTCTCGGGCGGCCGCAAAGCATCTTGGGGCGGGCGCATGCGCAGATCACATTTTCGACCGGGACCCGAGGAGAGACACAAGGTAAGTCTATGGACGCGTGCACCCGCATGCAGACACTGTGGGACAGGAAGTGCCAGCAAGCTCAGAGGAGTCAGCGCTGGATCGGAGACCCGCAGCAGCGCTGGAGGGACAGATGAAAAGGACAAGAAAGAAGAAGGAGATCGGATTAAGAAACATCATTAAAGGTAAGTGCTGACATTAACATTGGGGGAGGGAAAAACATTTTTGCCTTTAATGTCGCTTCAAGGAACACACCTCTATATTTATATTCAAATTTAAATGGAAACTAACCAATCTAATAATAGTACAGCTAAATAGTATGCGATTTTATACTTGTCTCTATGTCAGAGGGATTGGGTTCCAAAAGAGAGATAGTCCCTGCAATTTAGGGAAAGTTGGGAGCTATGAAGTTCCAGGTCTAGGTGTATATCTTTGAATAAATGATAGAAATAGATTATTAACCAGGTATAGTAGCTTTATGGCAAGATGCCATACTCATATATGGTGCTACTATGATGAACGGTGCCATGAATAAAACAACTGAAGGGTATCCCCTCTGTTCCTTTCTAGTCAGCAGTCTATGTTTGCCAGTACTCAGTGGAGATATCTGAAGTGCTGAGTATTGCTTCTTCCTCTTGCATACCCTCTCCACTTGGATATGTGTTGATTTTCTCTATCTTCATATTGTTTTATAGAGCAGAACTATGCTGTGATCATTCTACGGCAGCAGCAGATTCGGAGCTCACAGCCGTGTCTGTGTAAATTGGTGGCTCAGGCTGGTTTTGCTGCGTTCACATTTGCTTATCAAAGACAGCCTGAAAATACCTATTATTAAAATCTGAAAACACTCTCATTAATGATGTTAACTGCATATAATCTCTTATACAAGTGCAATCATGTTTATGAGGAGAAAATTGCCACTCTGCTGAAAATGAGAGCGTTTTGTACATGTGAACACATGGATAAATCCCATTCTGGCCTCATGTGGCTCTGCAGCCATTGAGAGAAAACGGTATGGAGAGATGGTGCAAATAACAAAGTGGCTTTTAACAAGATCCTGTAGTCAAATACTGTTATTAGGGGTGAACTGAGGTGATCACATATACAAAGAGTGTGACTCAATTTTCGTTATAGTATGCAAATACTGTTATTAGGGGTGAAGCGAGTTTATCCCATCTACAAAGAGCGTGACTCCTGTTTTGTTATACAGTAGCTTCATTCATAACATGGCTGAAGGGAAGCGTGTTAAAGAACATTCAAATAATGTATAAGGACATTTTTGATATCTGAAAAAATATTCACATAATGCATACTATATAACATTCCTGTGAGCTATGTGTGCTTTCCCAGAACAGTAAGGATATCCCAACGCACACCTGACCGATAGGTCCCTTTATACTTCCTCACGGGCACTGTAGTAACAAGTGGATGGCGCCGCACACAAACAAGTATAAAATGAGTCACTGAAACACCGTCATCTTCTTCATCAAGTTCGCCTTTATTGGAGTTGATCGATAATAATATCACAAAATAAAGCAATGTTTCAAAACCAAGCAGGGTCCCACACCCTGTGTGGTCTTCTTGATGAAGAAATTACGGTGCACCGGTGACTCATTTTCCACTTGTTTTCCAAGAACAGTCTCATGTTTTGGAATGATGTACTTGGACATGTTTGTAGTCTTCCTGTCTGGAAGATATCTGCATCACAAAAAGGCTTCATCCATACAGGAGCACCTGTGTTGTTTGGATGCAGCTGTTCTGTCCGTATTCTGAATGCTCTTCCCACTGGGGGAAGATGTATACCACACTGGTGAGCAATGGCCAGCAAATGTGAACGTGTGGATTGTCTCATTAACCGGTCATTTGGGGGGTGCTCGGTGGGAACTGGAAACATTCATTAACATCCTCTTTTAAAGCCTGTCTTTCATAGCCTAAATTGTCGGTTTTTAATTCAGCTCTTTATGTCAGCTCAAGTGATCTTGTCTTTTTATTGTGTTATATTGAATACTGAGCTCCAGGCAAGCAGCTAAATACACAGTAGGACTACATCTGTGAGCTGTTTTAGCAGCCAAAGGGTTTGCAATTCTGTGCAGCCATTTTTGTGTGTGATCTAGCTATCATTGCCAGACAGCACAGGCAAGTCATGTTCTCTCATCCTATCAGATGTTTTAAATGAAGTTTAACAATGTGGTGGCTGCATTAGTTTAAATTTTTTTCACAATGTTCCCTTTATTTTCACCTGGAGATCCTGCAAGTAACACACTTCCTACCGAAGAGCAGTGTTATCGCCCTAGGACTGGAATAAAACCCCCCCTCCTCCTGATATAGGTGGTAGTTGTTTTGGAGTCCCAATAGATAGCTGGGAATAATGAAAACTGATAACAGCTAGCAGAGGCTGCATGTACAGGAAGCTATCAGCACACAAGATTTCTGACAGGATGAGAATATATTTGTTGCACTTTCTGAACAGATATAAAAACACCTGCAATGGTATATTTTACAGAGCAAAAGAGAGCAAATAAGAGAAGTTCATTGCCCGGGTTTACATACACTTTATTCCTTAAGATGTATGTTCAGGTAAAACTTTTTTCTTGATTGAGCTGGCAATGCAAAATTTGTTTATATGTTGACAGGACTGATGTATGTTGCAGTCCTCCAAAACCACATTTCTGATTCTCCTGCCCCATAGTGGATCCTTCATAGCCATAGCGGTATACAGTATTTGTAAAGAGATGCACCCACATAGTGAATAAGAATAGGAAGAGTTCACTTTTGCAAGTGAAACAAGACAGGCAGGTCTCAGTCAGGCAGCAGCTGTGAGCAAGGTTGGGGATGAATAACCAGTCAAGGTTATGAAGGATTGTAAAGACACCCAGTGGGGTGTCAATACGCTTTTACGCCCAAACTGGTGTGCCAGGTCGCCTTTTGTCAGCTTGCTGATTTAGCTGCTAGCGGAGCTATTGCTGAGGCCAGGCTGTCCTCCCTAGTATATGTACCTGAAATAAGGCCTTCAATGGCCACAAAGGAACCATTATCATCATCATTATTGTCATGTAGCAGGACACTGGCATTGCAGGGATATGGTCAGACTGAGTGTTGGTAAAGGCTGTAACTGAGCTGTGACTTACCTTATCTTCATCCACATCAAGAAACAGAAAGAGTGCTGTTAAGGGTTAATGGCACAAACTCTTCCAAGAGCATTTATTGCTCCTGTGGAAACTTCCAGCATTGAGTCTATAATTGCCTGGTTCCATTAGGTGTCCTAGATTGAATAAAATGTTACCTGATGGGATAATTATGTAAGCAGTTTGGAGGGAACAGTAGTCAGATAATGGGAACTCTGAGTGTAAACAATGGACATGTTCAGCCTAAATGGAACATTTGTATTTTGAATTGTATTAACTTTAATGCAAATATACTTCATGGAGAGAAACACACTTACAAGCTTTGCTAGAATAAAGTACATAGACATGAGATAATAATGCCTCGATCCTAGTAATTTTAGTCAGGTTGGATGACCATCTTTGTGTCTGTGGGTATACGCAGACCCCCAGGGCTCCTCCCACTGTTGTATTTGAATAAGTAGTGATTTACAGTGTTCAGGTTATAGGTCAATAACCTTAGATAAGGTCAATGCTAGGGGTGTCTTGCTATACTTTCTTCTGCCTCCTTCATAGGGAGTAGCATCATGCTTGAGTGATTCATGTGTTGATATTTTTGAAGCCATCATCCAGCAGTCTGTATAGCTAACAACCGTATTTCTGTCTGTATAGCTATCAACCATATTTCTATGCTTAGTTTTATACTCAGACAGGAGATAAACCTAACCATCCATGCACTGGTCTACCAGACACAAACCCACTTCCTCCTGTCTTTCTTTTGAGTATGCTGTAGACTTGTGTTGGAATTTAGAAACACTATATCACCCCTTTACAGGCCAGGCTTTGAGCTGTGATATCATATTGGCTGCCTACTTCAGAACTCCAGTTTTAAAGGCTCTCAGTTTGCTTCTTTGATGAAAAAAAGTCTATTTTTTACACAGCTTTAAACAAACTTCCACCCTCTTTCACTAAAAATCACATCAGCATGCATCTCTGCATTCTGATATGAAATCTTACAATTATTAGTTAAACAAACATTTTTGCTTTTAAGTGCAGTTAATGTAATTCCCCTTCCTGGTTGAGTGAGGCACTGGTGATGTAGCCCTGGCCTCACAGATGCATCCTGGGAAAGCTACATCACCAGTGCCTTTCTGGGAAATCTCATTGGGAAACTGCAAAATTTCATAAGATCTCAGAGGGAAAGGCATTTCCCCCCTCACATGATGTGCACTGCCACATGTTTCAGGAGGCATACCTAGAGTTCGAGAAAGTAAAAGGAGATGGATTAATCTGCCCTTAGTGAAAATGACCACCATGAGAAGAATGTGGAGAAGTGACTGATCCTATATTAGACGCTGTCTAATAGATAGCTCAGTCCTAAGTTTCAATCAGACAAGTTGCGTCTTAAAGCAACTAGCTCTGCCATATTCTTTCCTGACTAGCTCCCTTTAAACATATATTTCCAACAAGTGTTCCCGCAGCGTTTTCTTTAGTGCATGATTTTATGATAAAAGATGAAGCCTAGGACATGGGGCAACAGATCCAGAGTCTTGCAACTTTCTAATAAAAGATGAATTTAATAAAAACCCAAGACCAACAAGGTCTTCTAATAAACAAAGAAAACAATAAAGAAAGGCCATCTAGGATATCCAATAAAAATATCTCATTAAACTAAGATGGACAAGAAGGCATTGCAATAACACAATGTTTACCTAGTAAACTGATCCATGACTTCCAACAAAATATTGTGTGATGATAATACGGAGCGCCATCATTTCATTTTAATTATATTGTATATAAACAAGAGGAAATAAAGTGTCTAGGTGTGCTGATAGCAATCAGATTCCAGATGTAAGTTTACAAGCACAGATGATTAACCCCTTCGTGACGGGAGACGTACAGTGTACGTCTTGTCACTTTGTGCCTATATGACTGGCCACGTACACTGTACGTGACGAGTTATATCAGGCTTTGTAATGCCGGTATTTGCTGATTCTCAGCATTTAACAGTCATTCATTAATGTCTCAGTATTGAGGCATTAATTAATGAAATAATTAAGCTTTTTGTAAAAGCTTCTTCCTTTCATTAATGAAAGAATGAAGCCGTTACATGCAAATAGAGGACCGCAATTTGCGATCCCGTATTTGACAGCTCAAAATAGCAGAGAGGCAGCAGTGACTCACCTCACCTCTCTGCTATTTGTTTTGACAGTTCGAGAGCCCGATGTTTAGATACATTTCACTGAAAGAATACAATGTATCTCTTTTGAGTGAAATGTATCATTTCTGATCGTCTAGGCACGATCAAAGAGCTTTTAGTGAGATCTGAATCTGACTAAAGTCAGGATCAGTCTCTAAGGTTATTATTAGCTGTTCCTAAGTTTGGATCAGCCTAATAGCCAAAAATAAAATAAAAAAGTTAATTTATCAAGCTGTCATAGTGATTGCTTGATATAAACTGACAAGAAAAAAAAAAGTTTTTTTATTTTATTTTTATTTTTTTTACAAAGTGTAAAAAAATTAAAATAAAGTGTAAAACAAAATTAGGAAAATATAAATTATATATAAATATATTTTTTATACTATAATTAATATAAAAAAATTCTAAAAAAAAAAAAAAATCAAAACTTGTGAAAAAAGTGTTTTCTTCTAGTTTTTTTCCTCATTTTTTTTATTTTATTCAAACTAAGTGAGGGGTTAGGTACACATATGTGATATAATTATATAGCCCTATCTGTCCTCTAAAAAACAATATATAATATGTGTGGGTACATTTAGTAAGAAAGTATATTACTGCTGTGGAAGAATCACACAGCAAAAATGTAAAAAATGTGTCAGTCATTTATGAACAGAACCTGAAAACTAGCTCAGTCATGAAGGGGTTAAAGGAGACATCTGACTGCTTGTTACCCACTCTAGAAGTTTTACAGACAGGCCTGGGAGAGCACTAGAGGTAAGCTGGAGTGCATAGGTATTTCTTTTCTAAAGGTGATGTAAATGTGAAATAACCATTTAAGGCCAAGATGCTCACCTCCTCCCCGGTGCTGTCACCTGCAGGCTTACCCACTCAATGAAGCAGCTCCACTCCTCCAGCATAATTTAAACCACTTCTTGCTGGCCTAGAGCAACAAGGTTCTGCCCCTGTGATGTCACTGGACCAAAAACACCTGTAAATAGAGGTATGTATTCAGATTTCTTTTTAAGGGTACAGGGGTTCTTCAATGAGGTGTGGCAAACATGGGAAGAATGGATGATCTAAGTCTGAAATTGGGCTATAATAATCACTTGTAGCTGGAATAAGCAGTCTTTTAATAGTACTTCTAGGTAGAGCTGCAGCCTCCCACTGCACAGGGTGGTGCTTGGTACCTGCATTTTTTATAGTCTTTGATCCCGGGCTATACAGAAAATATATATACCAGCATTCAACTGCACAAAATGAAGGCTGGCATACAAATTAAAGCCCCTCTGGATGTGTCCTCAGATTGCAAAAACGTTTCCACATATGATTAGATTGTACCCTTAATCACAGCACTGGGAATTGTCCGCATTTGTTTATTTACCTATGAATAAAGCATGGTTTTCGTTGAAATCTCAAGTTTAGTGATGTTTGTCTGTATCATCCAGATTTATAAGTCTCCAAGGAAAAAACAAGTTAGAAACAGTCTTGTAATAGTCTGTTGTAACCACACTCCGTACTTAGTGAAATCAGTGTCACAGTGTATCTTGGCAAGATAATTTATCTGTGTAAGTTGCACTACATAGCGGGGAGACCATAGATACTGTGAAGGCAGTCCGGTTGTCATAGTAACCGGGAAGAACATTTCGATAAATCATCAAAGAAGGAAGATGGGCAAAGGCTAGCTAATAACATCCTGTCCTGCAGATATATGCCATTCACTTTAATAGTGTACATGGCCAGAAGTCTATTGCCTATTCTGGCAATTCGTCCCAAAAGTTTAACCCTTAATTAATGGAAATTACTTTTTGAAGCGCAAATACCTAGTACCCAGGGGGGCTTTCTCCAACTGCGAGCCATTGTTTTACAGAATAAACAGCACATTGTAGGTGGGTGAAGGAGCTGCAGAAAAACAGTAATATAGATTGTACTGTAGCAGCAGAAACAGACCATCTCCAACAGAGTTCCTTAATGTGCGGCTGGTCAAACAAGGATGGCGGAAACAGCACAGGTAGAGGAAGTTTTGTTGTGCTTTGAAGAAATCGGTATATATGTATATAAGTTTTACTCTCGACAATGAAAAACAAAACATTCTAGGGTAGCAGACTGTGTGTATTTCTATGTATTAAGTTACATTTTCAGCTCTTCTAGGGCTGAAGCTATGAGAGTAATGACAGTTGCGTTACAAGGGGGGTGCGGCCCGACCGGCAGGCATCAATCAGATGGTTGCGCATGCGCGGGGTGACGTCACACGCATGCGCGATGGTGACACGTCGGGGTGACACCCAGCCTTGGGACGCCCCTGAGTAATGAAATCATGGATTATATAAATCACCATGGAATGAAGTAATAATGGAGGTAGTATTCACCAGGAATGAAGAACATACCTTTACCTTCTGGGCATTGGGGAGCATGTGACAGTGTGTGGTCCTTGGCCCAGCACTATCACAAGAGGGTGTGAGAGACAGTCAACCCTGTGTAGGCTGCAACTGGAAATATGATTGGAACTCACACAGGGCTATTTTTTGTTAAGATGGCCATACACTGCTTGAATTTTAGCCGGGTCCTGCTGAAAATTGGCACATGTTGGCACCGTGTCTCTAAGCGTTGCATGACGGAATAAACATCAGTCAAAGTACCGCAGCGCTGAATACTGAAAAATGGCCTGGCCAGGAAGGGGGTGAAACACTATGGCCTTCAAGTGGTTAAAGTGATCGTTTAACTTATTTTTCTTTAACAGAGAAAGATAACAATCAAACTCCCGCACCGCTCGCTCAGCCTCCTGGGACAGCTGTCAGGAAGGAGGGTGGTACAAACACTCGCTGATTGTTTGTAGATAATTGAGGACATGGTATGGTTACTATATCCGTAATTCTGAATGAATGGGAAGTGATCTACATCACCTCCTGTTCATTCATGATTGTGGATATAGTAAACATACTCTGTCCTCATGTTATCAATGAACAGAAACACTCAGAGGATTTCTGTTCATTGACAACTGGGGCTGCAGAAAAAGAGATTGAGGACTCTGTGTTCTCTGAGGACTTTGTTTCCTCAATTTCTTTTTTAAAAGGGAAATATCAGGGGTCTGTTTAGATCCCCAATATTTCAAAGCACCTTAAAGTAAAGTAAAAATATTGAATAAAAAATTAATAAAAATAAATATCAACATTTTTTTTAAAGTAAAATATTTTTTAAAATAATTAAAAATGAAATATTAAAAAAAGTTTAAATAAAAAACATTTTCGGTCTGACTTTTTTAAAATTTTGGTTTCATTTTGGTGTTGACATTTCCATATCGGTGCACCTCTAGAAATAATCAAAACTGGAGCAGACAAAATCTGGTGCAGTTGTGCATGGCAACCAATCATCTTCTCTCTTTTATTTTCAAATCTTAATTGAACAAATGAAAGAGAGAAGCTGGTTGGTTGCATTGGACACTGCTACAGATTTTGTCTGCTCCAGTTTTGATAAATTCCCCCCCAATACATACATCAGCAATATAGCTTTGTCAACAAAACAGTGACCCATGTTACAGTTATGTTTTGTGAAAATGCTACAGAGGTAATTTGTTATGTGAAGTATGTTACAGAAATACATCAAAATAACACAAAGTAATGGTACCTTTCAGCCTTTCAGTATTTTTGCAAAGCAATAAGGTGACAAGACATTCAGAGACTTGTGGCTCAGCACTAATAATGCAAGCTCACCTTAGAGCAGCGGTAGTATAGAGCAGCAGTAGGTTCCAAATACATAAGTGAGCCACATTGCTTATTGTTTTATTCTGCTATCTACAACTTGTTCACACTGAGCTGGATATCATTTCAGGGATATTCCCTGATTGTTATTTGCAGGGTTTCTCTGCCGGTTGAGCTCTTTTCCCAGGCCAGACTCGGCTCTTTATTCTTATTACTAATTTACTCTTTACTTTATTCCTAGAGCAGAGCTCAGTCTGTCTTACCCACAGGCTCGCCGCTCTATCCTCTATCACCTCCAACTTCTGCCTGCCCCGCAGACAGCTCCCGAGTCCCGATCCCGATACTCCGTTACCAAAAAATTGGGGTGAAAAAAAATGTTTCATAACATTTTATAGGGAAACATGTTTTTTTTCAAAATTTAGGGTACTTTTTTTGTTATATAGTAAAAAATAAAAACCCCAGTGGTGAATAAAAGCCACCAAAAGAAAGCTCTATCTGTCCCCAAAAAATGGTATGAAAATCGTTTCAGTAAAGCGTTGCATGACGGAATAAACATCAGTCAAAGTACCGCAGCGCTGAATACTGAAAAATGGCCTGGCCAGGAAGGGGGTGAAACACTATGGCCTTCAAGTGGTTAAAGTGATCGTTTAACTTATTTTTCTTTAACAGAGAAAGATAACAATCAAACTCCCGCACCGCTCGCTCAGCCTCCTGGGACAGCTGTCAGGAAGGAGGGTGGTACAAACACTCGCTGATTGTTTGTAGATAATTGAGGACATGGTATGGTTACTATATCCGTAATTCTGAATGAATGGGAAGTGATCTACATCACCTCCTGTTCATTCATGATTGTGGATATAGTAAACATACTCTGTCCTCATGTTATCAATGAACAGAAACACTCAGAGGATTTCTGTTCATTGACAACTGGGGCTGCAGAAAAAGAGATTGAGGACTCTGTGTTCTCTGAGGACTTTGTTTCCTCAATTTCTTTTTTAAAAGGGAAATATCAGGGGTCTGTTTAGATCCCCAATATTTCAAAGCACCTTAAAGTAAAGTAAAAATATTGAATAAAAAATTAATAAAAATAAATATCAACATTTTTTTTAAAGTAAAATATTTTTTAAAATAATTAAAAATGAAATATTAAAAAAAGTTTAAATAAAAAACATTTTCGGTCTGACTTTTTTAAAATTTTGGTTTCATTTTGGTGTTGACATTTCCATATCGGTGCACCTCTAGAAATAATCAAAACTGGAGCAGACAAAATCTGGTGCAGTTGTGCATGGCAACCAATCATCTTCTCTCTTTTATTTTCAAATCTTAATTGAACAAATGAAAGAGAGAAGCTGGTTGGTTGCATTGGACACTGCTACAGATTTTGTCTGCTCCAGTTTTGATAAATTCCCCCCCAATACATACATCAGCAATATAGCTTTGTCAACAAAACAGTGACCCATGTTACAGTTATGTTTTGTGAAAATGCTACAGAGGTAATTTGTTATGTGAAGTATGTTACAGAAATACATCAAAATAACACAAAGTAATGGTACCTTTCAGCCTTTCAGTATTTTTGCAAAGCAATAAGGTGACAAGACATTCAGAGACTTGTGGCTCAGCACTAATAATGCAAGCTCACCTTAGAGCAGCGGTAGTATAGAGCAGCAGTAGGTTCCAAATACATAAGTGAGCCACATTGCTTATTGTTTTATTCTCCTATCTACAACTTGTTCACACTGAGCTGGATATCATTTCAGGGATATTCCCTGATTGTTATTTGCAGGGTTTCTCTGCCGGTTGAGCTCTTTTCCCAGGCCAGACTCGGCTCTTTATTCTTATTACTAATTTACTCTTTACTTTATTCCTAGAGCAGAGCTCAGTCTGTCTTACCCACAGGCTCGCCGCTCTATCCTCTATCACCTCCAACTTCTGCCTGCCCCGCAGACAGCTCCCGAGTCCCGATCCCGATACTCCGATGTGTCTGGTCTGGGATGGGTGTGATGTGTAGAAAACATGTCCTCGCTCGGTGGGTTCCAGATCTGTGCAGTAACGCTCCCGGCTCCCGAGTCCCTAACAGAGTGCAGCGCCTCCAGGATGACACCGGACTGCGTGCTGTCACTGTGTTCCCACCGACCGTTGCTCCTCCTCCTGCAGCTCTCGCTCCTTCACATGCCTGAGCGGCCAGGGGAACAAGCCAGGAGCCACATCCGTCACAGGTAAGAGAACTGCTGCTTTTCGATAACGCTCTCCTGGGAGAATGCGCCTTCCACTGCACTGGTCAGCGGTGGGGATTCCGTCCTTCAAGATGCCTAATTACAGATCTCTATAGATCGGTCGGATCACCCTCAGAGCTGATGCAAGCACTTATGCCCAGCAACCGACAGAAATACTTTTCACCGCCCCTGTTCCCTGGCACCCTCAGGCAGCTGCCCATGTTGCCTTGCGCTAACGCTGGCCCTGACTGCAACACATGAGGTGCTTTGTTCGGGTATTCTGTGGTCAGAATTCAATAATCTGCCACTAGAGACTCCTCCATCTATACTGTTTAGCTCTGCAGGCTGATTGAGTAAAAGCTACAAGCTGCAATTGTGAACCCACATCTAGCACTGGTGACATGCTTGTGGAACCACTCATTTGTGAACCCAAGCCAGAGTAATGAAGCTATGACTCTGTGCCCATGATTTAAAACATTGACATTTTGCACACAACTATTCTAGAAAGACTTTATATTTATCTCTTCCTCCAAAATATTTCACGCTGAACCTCATATTTGTTCTTTTAACCAGTTGATTAAGTCTTTTCAATTGTTTCAATTTTTTAAAGTCAACATTTTGAAAAAAAGATCGCATGACTACAAAATATCCTTCTTTAGTTGTCAAACACAGAGCTAAACCTCTACAAAATGTGGAATTTTTCCTACGGATATTGACTCAGTAACTCCTGCCCTCCAGTACTGTAATAGTACTGTAATGCAGTTACAGTACTGTAGTGTTGTACAATGAGCACCAAAAAGACACTGGGGGGAATTTATCAAAACTGGAACAGGCAGAATCTGGAGCAACCAATCAGCTTCTCTCTTCAGTTTTGTTCAGTTAAGATTTGAAAATGAAAGAGAGAAGCTGATTGGTTGCCAGGCACAGCTGCTCCAGATTTTGTCTGCTCCAGCTTTGATAAATTCCCCTCGCTGAGTTATTTTGCAGTGTGAAAGATTTTTTTTCATTTTCTAAGCTGTCACAGAGAAAAAAATTTAAAAAATTCGGTTGCATGTGCTAGAATTCATCAATTCCCCAATGGAACATTCTGTGACATTTTAATATCTCATTATGAACAGTTCAGCAGTGGGTGGGCTCTTTTTGCAATACACATATTTTCAGATTTCAGCTTACTTTCTGTATTAACTTCAGAAAAGTCCTTAAAATTTGCAATGAAGAATCGGAGCTGAAATCTCAGTGAGGACATTGTGTTCCGGAAATTACAATAGTGGGCACAATGATAGTCATTTCTGAAAGCTTCAGCGAGGCTTTTTCAGACTTATTGTTCCTAGACACAATGACTTGGCACACTATTATAGAGGAAACAATGTTACTGGAAAGTGCTACCAAAAAGTGCTGAATGTTGCTCTTATTGTACCTGCAAATGAACCTGTGGACATTTTGACCAGAATCTTGATCAGAAGTCACACTTTTTTTTTGTTCCTCTTTTCTTTAAAGAAAACCTGTATTGTCCTCAATACAAAAGTAAGGTTGTACAGTGACAACAGTCCCCCTCCCTCCAAGAGCTCTGCCAGAGTCCTAACAGTTCCTATTGCAAATAATAGTAGTTAGTGTTTGTATTAGCTCACCCACCTGCCCCCTTATTTTCCTTGTATTTGTTCCTCACACTTGAGAGCTGCAATAAAACAGGTCAAACAAAGCCACTCCGCTGTTTACCTATTTTAAGTGTTAAACAAGCGCCAAAAATACTGATAGCAAAAATTAATAGTGAGCTTAAGTAAATTATAGACTGGAGTGTTTTAGTTGCCACAACAGTTGTATTTATTTAAAAAAGGATTGCAAGGATAAAATATGACTGGTATCAGTACGCCGACTCTGGTGTTCTAGTTTGTCCCAGCCCTTATTGTTGTCACGTTTTCCTGCTTTCCTGCTCTGTCTGCATGGATATATGTCTGCATGGATATATGGAGAAAAATATAAAAGAACATAGGAATAACAAATTAATCCATATACTATTAATACTATTATACTATTAATACATATAATATACTTCCTGTCCAAAAAAAACTCACCACCTGGATTTAGCTAAGTAAATAGGTCAGAGCCTTCCATTGGATAATAGGTCTAGGTTCAGCAACATCATGTGCCCAAAAAATTAGGTCAGCTGCCTTTCTGAATATACTGAATGATCAGGTTTTCCCTTCAATAGATGTTTTCTTCCCTGATGGCACGGGCATATTCCAAGATGACAATGCCAGGATTCATCGGGCTCAAATTGTGAAAGGTTGGTTTGGAGAGCATGAGACATCATTTTCACACATGGATTGGCCACCACAGAGTCCAGACCTTAACCCCATTAAGACTTTTTGGGATGTGCTGGAGAAGACTTTACTCAGTGGTCTGACTCTCCCATCATCACTACAAGATCTTGGTGAAAAATGAATGCAATTCTGGATGGAAATAAATGTTGTGACATTGCATAAGCTTATCGAAGTGATACCATGGCAAATGCATCCAGTAATCAACGCTAAAGAAGTCCAATGCAATATTAGAGTATGTGTATTATTCAAAGAACTTTATTGGAGGACTCTTCATGAATACAAACAGCATTTTGAAGCCACACAGGCTCCTATTTATTAAGCCAATAGACTTTCTTAGCTTGATGGAGGGAACCTAGCATGGCCCCCTGAATCATTGCATAAGGACTTCTTCAACAAAGTTCCTTGGTTCCCTGAGAGGAGGTCCACATCAGCCAATCAGATTGTGATCAGCCTATTTATAGACAGCATAGTTCCTTTCAGAACTATGGATGTTCCATTCTTGCCACCAGAATCCACAGCAGTAGACAGACCTATACAGCATATGACCTTATGCTGTATAGGCCTACAGCATATGACCTTATCTCTTGCAGGCCCTGCCTCAAACTTGAATTTATACTAGAATATTATTTTCTACTGGGAAAATACTTACTTAAAGTATTTTCCCAGTGGAAAATACTTTAAGTAAGTATAAATACTTAAAGTATTTAAAGTATTAAAGTATATAGTTACTGAAAATGCCATGTTCTACATTTATCTCGTTTGTCTTCTAGATCCAATTACCACACCTGCAGCGTGACAAAGTCAGAAAACTTCATGCATAAAGTCGAAGTTTTCCTACAGTTGTTTCCTGACAAGCTGCTCATCTACAAAGAGCTGCTGAAAAGGCCAGCTTTTTAATGATGTTCCTCAGAATAGTTAGCAGTTAGTCAGATTGAACTGGACTTGTTCTTTAATGCTGAAGACATTTTGAAGGTTATCCAAGCCACTTCTTCAGTTTTCAAAAATAATGACCATGCTGCTTTTAAAAAAATACAGAGACCTAACATGTTCATCTCATTTTACAAAAGCTACTT
This sequence comes from Nanorana parkeri, assembly GCF_000935625.1. NCBI lineage: Eukaryota > Metazoa > Chordata > Amphibia > Anura > Dicroglossidae > Nanorana > Nanorana parkeri. The sequence goes on along the minus strand of NW_017306448.1, from coordinate 3,636,442 downwards.
TTTTTTTCTATGGAAGGCTTTGTATTTATTCATAGTTGTTTTTCTGAGCTATAGAAAATGTACATGCTATAAATAACTACAGGTTCTCAACCCAAACTGGTCCCTCTTCGACACGAATTGTAATCATTAACCAATTAGTAAAATATGAATGTAGTTATTTAGTATTGTTTCATTTCACACACTGTATTTACTTATATTTATATGCACTGAACAGTCAAAAACCAACCATTGTTAGTAAGTGTATCATCTTTGGCAGTTCATTTATTTTTTATGATAGTTTTCGATACCCAGCTTTCAGCATTGAAAGCAACTGAAAATGTTTCTGTAAGTTCCAATAATCTGAAAAGTATCTATCAAAAGCACCCTCTAGCATTCTAAGCTCTGCTCCAGCCATGGCCCTGATTAAAAAAAACTCTCCCCACTAACTAAAAAACATTAAAAACAAATCAAATTGCTCAAATACTTACCTATATCCATTGCTATGTGAGGTGCTGGCTCCCGAGTCTTCGATCTTCCAGACTGCAGAGTGGGAGGTTCTTTCTTTGGGTGTCCACATCACTGCTTGGATGGCATGGGCGCTTGCAGCTCTTTTAACTCTGGCAGTCCACCAGAGGTCTTCAGAAGACTTCACAGTGTGATGATGTCATGACAAGGGGACTGGTCGGCGGCTTGTCTTATAATGATAAGACTTGTTGTCTCACCTTGGCACTTTGGTACATTAAGCTGGCCATACACCGGTAGATTTTCATGCCGAACATTCATTCGAAAAGTCAGAACAGTCAGAACAATCGACTTGACAGAACAATCGACTTGACAGAACAATCGACTTGACGAATGTCATTCAACGGTCACCTTGATGAATGTCATTCAAAATTTTGTTTGTTTTCAACATTTGATTTTGCAATTTCTCAAAAGAAAACCACATTCACTTTAGAAGTTAATTTGTTTGAGAAAAAGTTTCCATCCCGCTCCTTTGATTGTTTTGCCACTACAGTTGAAAAGGATCACGGTCTTGACCCTATTAACTACTAGAAAATTGAAAAAATTTAATGTAAAAAATGTTCCAAAAATGACTTTATTTTGGCTAAATTGTACTGGCGTCAGCTTTAGAGCTCTACCCAGATTGACGGAAAAAACACAGTTTGGGAGATTGTCATCTTATACATACTATCAGCATAGGCAGTTCGGAAGCTAGACATTCTGTCACCTGGGGCAAAGGTTCAGGGTTGCTCCTGCCCAGGGAGAAGCTTTCCATTCATATACCCCCAGCCCCCCTAGCTTCGGCCCTGAGCATAAAAGACACATTTTAGTAGGGGGACTATAGGAAGGAGATATGATGTCATATAGTATACTGTGCACAAAGTATGTGGAAAATAATGTGTGTGGGAAATCCTCTGCGGACACCTAAAAAACTGACAGAATCCCAGAAGACAATTAACATTTTTACATGTTACAGCTGACTTGGAGTATTTTTAAGAGCAAAGTGGGGAAACATGAGAAAGGAAAAGAAGGCCAAAATACAACAGTTCCTGGAAAAATAACTTTATTGCTTTTAGGCTGCATTTATCATTGAAAATGCGCTCCGAGGGGAGATAATTCATTAATCGCAATCAAACAATATTTTTTCATCTAATTTCATAGCCGCTGTTTTTTTTCTTCTTCATTTTAAATATCCATTATTGTGTTTCTTTTTAACAGCTATAAATACAGTCTTACAAAGGCATTGATTAACTGATACATAATAAAAAGGTCATTTTCAGCAGGAGTTTAATGTAAATCCATTGAATAACACTGTGTTTGGGTTAGCAATTATGTAGACACAGTAGTGATTGTAGATGGAGTTGGTAAAATAATCTTCCATGCTCCCCGTATAAATAAATTCCTCCTGAATGTAATCCGATGAGCATGGAAGAATTTAAACATCTGTTTAACAAGTGCTTATTGCTGAGCTTCTTCTCTGCTACTGCAGGCTCTGCTTTTAACCTCGGAGTCAACCACAAAACATGCTGAAAACAAGCACGGACACTGTGCAAATCACTTAATGTGGAAAACACATTTCACATCCTCTTCTGTAGTCACAAAGTGATATAAATGTGGAACCGGCCAAAAACCAGATTACGCTGTTTTCCCTTTCTCCTCGAAATTCTCTCTTCTAATAAGACGGGGTCAAAGATAATAACATATGGGGTGGGAGGACAAATGTGAAATTGCTTTTAAAGTGACCCTGTTGCTATTTTTAAAAACTAAGACCAGCAGCTCACAGCAAAGCATACTATTTACCTTATTTGTCCTCAACCACCACCGCCCAACTCCGCCATGTTAAACAGAGAAGCTTGCTGAAAGATCTGGCACACTTCCAGGTGTATTGGATACTTGGTCCTTATCTGTGCTCTTTGGTTCCTTCCACCAGCATATATGCCACTATTCTATCCTATCAACATTTTTTAGTCACAGCGCCCTTTAATAGTTGGTAAATCTTAAGGCACTTCAGACTAAAACTTAAATGACAAAATGTAAAAAAAATAGTGTGGTTCCCCCAAAATTCTCTCAGACCATTATTATACATAGGTGTCTGGTATAGATGTAACAGGGGGCTCCATGACAAAAAACAAAGTGGGGTCCCCCTTTACATCAGTAACCTCCTTTACATCAGAGTCCCCCTTCACATTAGTCCCCCCATTTACGTCAGAAGCCCCCCGTTTTACATCAGAGGCCTGTCTTCACATTAAAAGCCCCACTTCAGATCAGAGATCCCCTTTTCACATCAGGAGCTCCTTCACATTAAAGTCTTCTCTTCACATCAGAAGCTCCATAACTTTAAGAGTCCCTTCACATTAGAGTCTGCCCTTCACTTCAGGAGCCTCAGAGTTTCCAACTTTCACATCAGAAGTCCTCTTCACATCAGAGTCTCCCCTTTTACACTAGGAACCCTCTTCCCATCAAAGTCTCCCCTTTCACACTAGGAACCCTCTTCCCATCAGAGTCTCCCATTTTACACCAGGAATCCTCTTCCCATCAGAGTCTCCCTTTCACACTAGGAACCCTCTTCTCATCAGAGTCTCCCCTTTTACATCAGGAGACCTCTTCACATCAATGTCCCCCTTTCACATCAGGAGTCCTCTTCACATCAGCGTCTGCCCTTTCACATCAGGAGTCCTCTTCACATCAAAGTTTCCCCTTCACTTCAGGAGCCTCAGAGTTTCTAACTTTCACATCAGGAGTCCTCTTCACATCAGAGTCTCCCCTTCACTTCAAGAGCCTCAGAGTTTCCAACTTTCACATCTTCACATCAGAAGTCCTCTTCACATCAGGAGTCCTCTTCACATCGGAATCTCCCCTTCACTTCAGGAGCCTCAGAGTTTCCAACTTTCACATCAGGAGTCCTCTTCCCATCAGAGTTCCCCCTTCGCATCAGGAGCCCCCTTCCTACCAGAGTTCCCCCTTCACATAAGGAGCCCCCTTCACTTCAGAGACCCCCCTCTTCACATCAAAGTCCTCTGTCCCCCCCTTCACATTGGGATCCTGTCTTGCAATCTTCACCACAGTCTTGCTGCAGCAATAAGGGCGAAGGTGGAAGGTTGAGCCGGTCTGAATGTAGTCAGACTTCTGTCCTCTACAAATACCTGGTCTGGATTAGGGTCATGTGTTTCCATGGTAATGGCGGCCTCCTGCACTATGGAAACTCTCATGATGCTGTGCGAAGATTTGACGGCACCCCAGAGGAAGCCAAACGGCACTCCAGAGGAAGCCAAATGGTACCCCACTTGAAGAAGATAGTGATAAGTTTTTAACAAGATTCTCTCTTTAGCTCTGTAGAGTTTCACAACACTGGCAGTAGGATAGGTAAGTATGAACTGTTTGTTTTCCATGTAGCTGCAGGCAACAGGGTCACTTTACACATGAATTCCAGACAAATAAAAAAAACAAAACAGATAAATGCAGTTATATAATAATTTAAAGAAATCTAGGCAGATATGAAAGCACAAATTAGTGCAGCTTATTACATCATTAAATGTATTTTTTTTAAAGCAAGCAGTGCAGGTACCTGAATATAACCTGGTATCAGCCTCCACCAGTCTCTGCACAGGGCTGGACTGTGAGAGTTAGAAAGAGCACAAGGAGACAATTAGTTAATGTGCTGACAAGAAGCGTGCTGATAGAAGGAGAAAGCAGAGTGACACAGGCTGGGGATGGATCCAGAGGACACGTGTGAAATGATCCTGGCCAACAGAGTGAGGACATCTAGCAGCAAAAAAAATGGATTGGGCACTGTCAGTGAATGTTTGTTCTGGGGGGTCATTAGTTCTTGATCCAGGGGCTCTGTTTGGCATCCCTGCTTGCCAGGAGCTCTCGCTCTGCTTGCTCTCGCTATGCTTGCCAGGGGCACAGCTTTGCTTCTGGCAACCAGTGACATCAATGAACTCAATGGGAAGGTGGACAAAGTGTCACAGGTTGCTAAGAACTTTTAGTAACCTGGAACGCTGTGGCCGCCCCCAATGAGATGCCGCCTGAGGCAACCACTCAGTCTGCCTCATTATAGGAATGGCCCTGAGTACAGGAGAGAAGCCTGTATAACTGTATGGTTTGGCTGAAGTTAAGCTTTAAATCTGCCCTTAGACATTTGTTACAGAAATGAATAGCCCCATCGTAAGATTTCCCCTCACCTCCTGTTGCAGTGGCAGAGGTCAAATTCTGGATTTCCCATCATTTTCTCTCCCAGTGACAGTAGACCCAGGTCACCAGGACAAACATAGAGGGCAAATCTCCACAAAGGGAACAAGATCAGTGATACAAACCTGACAGGGGCTCTAACCCGTCCCCACTCTATACAAAACTAAATAAAACATTTTGGCTAGAGTTTTGTTTTAAACTGGTGCTGACTACACATGACCTGACCACTCAGACTTCCCTACAATCATTTCTACGGCGGACCCCTTTAAAGCGTCCTGGCAGCTCAGAAAAATACAGCAAAAACTTGACAACGATAGTCCCTTCACATCATTTGAGACTTTCTGCAGTCAGTCAGGGCAAACAAGAGCTCATTTTATATTTCAATGCATGCAGGGCCCTTTGATTGAAATAATACGTTTCCTTTGATTAGTGGAAGTATATTTACCAAATGCTCCACTTTTCAGATTCAGGAATGGTTATCTCTGTTTCTTAAATGGCAAGAAGAATACAGCACCTCATTTTAAAATTGTAAATCTATTTATATGCTAATGTCTCTGTGTTCCTTACCACAAATAGCACCGGTGGTGTTAGACAATTTAATCACATACATGGATTAGGCAGGAATGGGAAATGCATCTCATTTTTTTGCTCAGGTATTTTTTTTTTTTATATTATATGAATCTAAACTGTTTAATTTGTCTGTTCTGCCAATCATGGTTTCTGATGGATTATGTGTTTTCTGTTCTGAACATGGGCTGGATTATTATCCAAAAATGACTATCCCATTACGATGCAATATTTTTATTTTCATATTGATTAACACTAGAATTGTACTTTTTGTCTGGCTGGAAAGTTCTTGGTTTGACAACCTGTACAGCCTTTCTTAAAGTGACATTAAAGTCACATCCTCCCCCCCCGCCAATGCTGCTTTAAGGATTTACCTTAAATCATGCCTCTTGATCTGATCATGTTCTTCTTTCCTGTAGTTTTCAGGAGTCCCTCCAACGCTGGTGCCGGTCTCTGATCCAGCGCTGACTGTTGTGTCCCCTGTGTCCCACGGTGTCTGTGCATGTGCATGCTGCCGGGCTGCTTGCATTTACTTACCCTGTGTCTCTCCTCTTCTCCGGCTGAAGATCTCTACTGCTCACCATGATCTTTCGTGGTGCCTGAGAATCTTCAGAACTTCACAATTGTTTCCAAGAACCACCCGCACTCCTTACGGTCTGCAACCTTCCAATGGTGGTGGTGCTCTGGTGATCACACGTATGGCGCTTCTCATTAGCTTCTAATGACATGCCGTGACATTTTTCAATAAACATATCTAAGAGATATTGAATTTATCTGTGTGTGTGCCGGTGACCGGTTGAGCCTCTTCAGAACTTCAGACGGGAGCGTGCGGCGGAGACAGAGGTAAGTAATTGACTTTTTGGTAACTTTTTTTTAAAATGTTTTTTTTCATATATTTATTGCTTGCTAGCAGTAAATATATGCAAACCCCCTGAAACAAACCCCCCGGACATACTGGTGTCTTCCCGTGACCCAAAGCTCAGTATATAGCGAGCTCAGAATTCTGTCTCTGCCTCATGTGTGTGTGTTTGTAGCCCAGTCAGCAAGCACAAGCACTGAGATGTGGATGGAAGGAGAATGAGCTAAACAGAAAAGATGGTGGCATTGGGGATGAAGATTTCCTGATAACCGTAGAAAACAGCACAACTTTACAAAGGAAGATTTCACTACAGGTGCACTTTAAAGGTTCTGCATGGGCAGAGCACAGGTTTTCTTTAAACATAAAGGCATAATACATTTTTTTTGCTGCTGAAGTTATCCTTCCATGATGGGGAAAACAAAAGATTACACCATCAGTGAAATAATTGTTTAATCAAATTAATCACAGTAAACAATCAGAAATATACAATCCATTCTTGAAAATAATAAAATGTATTTATTTTGAACCTCTAGTGCTTCTTCTATTTGTAATCTTTGTTTACTGGACTATATCGAACTGCACATAACGCACAATACTTACTTCTGTTTACTCTTCTGTTTCAATCAGTGGGATTTCAGATTTGATGTGAGGGAATATTGAAATCCTGTCTTCTCTATTTGTTTAAGCCTTTGTCATGCAAATCATTCATTAAAATGATGGTGGGTACGGATTATTTGTACAGCTACACTGTTCTCCTTGAATTAAAGTAATATTTGTTTTGTAAAACTACGGATCTCTGTCATGTTGATTGCTTTTTCATATCTTTATCTTTATTTCTGTTTTTTTTTTAGAATGATCAATTTTTCATACATTTGGTCTTTAAAGCTTAACTCCCGAAATTTAAAAAAACTCCCCATGGAGTGGGGCCCACCTGCACTGCAGGGATTAAATGTTTGGTTTTTACTAGGGATACAGGAATAAGGTTTAACACTTACCTTTTTTCTCGCTCTGGCAGGCCACTTCCATTAGGGATGTACCGATACATAGTATTTGGGCAAGTACTCACACTCGCCCAAATGATACCGATACCTTCCCCTTTATACCGGAACGTCAGAGGAAAATTTCATTACATGCCGCCCGGCATGTCATTGGTTGCCCGAGAAGCCGGCTCCATGCCAGCAGAAGCGCCGGCATTGGTACTCGGTATATAAATTTGCATTTTACTCTTGCAGTGGATTCCTGTCGCATTGGAAGGTAAATTGCGAACTTTTGCCAGGTCCCACTGCACGGGCATTTTTATTTTTATTCTCTGAGTTCAGTTTTAAACCAGAACTCCAGCAAAGGGGCCAAATATAAAGCGTATAGGCCCAGTTTTACCTTTAGGTGGGTTTGTAATTGTGTTTAGCCAGTGCTAGCGCAAGGCTAGTTCCATGACCTCCACCACAGCAGCGGCACAGTTAGTCAAGAACAACCCCCAGCCTTCTGGTTGCAAAATTAGGAGTGGCAGCACTATGTTAAGTCATCACTCTCTACTCCTGTCAGCATTTGTGTCTAAAAGCCCAATTCTGGCCAATTTATTTTTCCTTTTAATTTTTGGGTACATTAAGGAAGGGCTAAAATCGCTGACAATTCTTAAACTTTAAATTTAAAGATTTTGTTTGATGGGCAATTTATATTTGTTTGATCTGGATTCATTTTTCAAAAAGTTTGAAAGTTTAATACTACTTTACTTGTTTAAGTGTACTTTAGGTCAAACTGTTGGGGGTCCAGTGAGGGCTTTTTAGGTGTGGGGTTGAGCAGTGCAGGTTTTAGAGTGGTTAGGTGGGCCTCAGAAAAATATTTAGCAACTTCCTTTGTGTTAACCGCTTCAAAATAGGAAAGTATTGGATGTGGTGGTAGATATGGTATGTTTGGTGGGGGAGATATATTGGCACAGTGGAGATCTCCTGTTTTTTAAATGATTGGTGATCTCTTGGTCAGTGAGTAAGTTAGTGAGTGGAGGTAGTCGGGGACAAAATACAGAGTAAAATGTAGTAAAGAGTTAATAAGGACTTGATTAGATGAAATGGGTCTGTTTGACAGCATGGAGAAAGGAATTATAGTTTAGAAGGGCAAATTTATATACAGAGAGTTCTTGCAGGGACTTATTTTGTGCCATAGTCACTCAAGATCATGGTTATGTCTTTTGAGACTTCTGGTGTGGTCTGTTTGCCAGGGTTGTATCAGTTGGGGCCTAAATCTGTGTGTAGTAAGGAGAGCAAGTGTTTCCAGAGAGGATGAGAATGAGCTGTTGTAGACAGAAAGAATAGGTTAGGGCAGGATAGAGGTTAGATATATTCATAGAGATCGTCTGTAGTAGAATAGAATAGAGAAGTGTTAATAGGAAAAAAAAGTTTAGGCTGGAGTTATAGACCAACCTTTCTCAGCCAGGGTGCCATGGCATATTGGTTGGGGGGGGGGGGGGTGAAGACTGATGTGAAAAGGGCTCCTGATGTAAAGGGTTAACTCTGATATGAAAGTGGAGCTCCTGATGTGAAGGGGGGCTACTGATGCAAAGGGTAGTTCTGATGTGAAGGGGAGGGAATCTTGAAGGGGCACTTCAATGTTGAGGGAGAAACCCACCTTATTGTGCGTCTTTGTGTGGGGATCCCCTTAAAATCCATGACATTTTAGACTGGGTGCCTTTACATTTTGCATACTTCTAAAGGGTGCTGCAACTAAAAAAGGTTGGGAAATGCTGTTATAGACATTCAGCATATGGCATTTTAAGAAAGAGAGGTCAGCTCTTTATTTCCCTCAGCATTTAGGTTTCCTATAATGAGAAAAATTAAATATAAAAAGTGTGAGCATGTGGGCAAAATCTTTATGAGTGACAGTCACTGCTCTCTGCAGGGACAGGATCGAGAAGTGAGCGAGCGACGGTATGTGTTTTTGCTCACTTCCCGATCTACTGAGCCGACGTGTGACAGTTTCATTGTCACACGTCGGCTTGAACTATGAGGCTGAGTGATTTTCACCTCATAGTTCTCCTTTAACTTGGGCCTGCGCTTTCAGAAAATATATGGTTTGGGGGGTCTTTTACAAACGCTAGCAACGCAGCAGTTGAAAATCAAATCAATAGGAAAAAATTGCAGAAAATTCAAAAATAGATTGGCCAGCTGATTTGAAAAATGTTCCGGAGGGCTTGGCAGCGAAAGGGTTAAAGAGCGACTATAAAGGACTGCCTGGCAGCACAATGACACAATTATGTTCATTAAATTGATCACATTCACACCTAAAAGACATTATTAAAGGAGAACTATGAGATGAGTGATTTCCACTCACCTCATTGTTCTAGCCGACCTGTGACAATGAGACTGTCACAGGTCGGCTCAGTAGATCGGGAGGTGGGCGAACAAATATAACACATACCAGGTTCGCTCACCGCTCGATCCTGTCACGCCTCTCTGCCGTGACAGGGGAAGGGCTGGATTCCCCTCTCCCCGCTCCGATCTGCGCGGGTACAGCTGGCTCTGCCTCTAGATAGGCAGAGCCAGCTGTCACTCACGCAGCTGGGCGGATCCCGTCATCTACGTCGGGATCCGCTCCGGCTGCAGCATCTCAGTATACTGCTGGCTGTGTCCTCCCGTTACCCTAAGGAGAACTATGGGGAAAAACACTGACCCCATAGTTCTCCTTTAAGACACTAGATTCCTTCTGAACTAACTTGAAACATCCATTTGATTCATCAGAATAGTTCGCTACAGAAATGTTTTGCTGATGGGCTCTGAAAATGTATTTTCAGTTCTACTGAATGGAAATGACAGGTCCTCACTATCAAATGCCACGGGAGATAAAAAAAAAGGTCAGGACTGACATGAAACTGTGCATCTCAGGGAACAGGTGCTCTCTTCAGACTGATTCTGTTATCAGCCATCAGGTTATACTGTATATTCACATCTGCTTTCATCCATGGGAAGAAAGGCAAAGTTCTTGTAAGGTGCTGCAGCTCAGTACTGCAGATCATGTCCATAAAGCAGCTTTGGATAGATTTTCCTGGCGGTCTGACTTCCCCAGACATGTCAGTGTCTGAGCCTTCCCTCCTGCCTGCTCTGTAAGCACTAATGTCTGCATAGTACATGCATATACAGTATGTTTTTACAATAAAGGCTTATGAGAAGGACCTTTTGGTGACCACATATCCCATTTTGTTGGCACCTTAAAAACAAAAGTCTAAACATTTAAATTTAGTGTTAGATAAAGTAAGGGAGGGTTATAACCCCTGTTAACATTTTTTTTGCCATCTCTGTCCCATTGGGGAGATTTCCCTTCACTTCTTGTCAAATAGCCACAACAGGAAGTGAGAGGAAATCCCTCCAAAGTGAGGGAAATCCCTGGTGGTCAGTGGAGTCACCAGAACTAGTGTGCCCATGGAAGATTTCCCATCTATTTCTGTTCTGCTGACAACCCACAATTTGGACTTTCTTTCTCTTTCTGTGATAAAGGTCACCAGGACAAATAGAGAGAGTGAATCTGCATAATAGGGACACACAGCAGTAAAGACTTGACAGGTGCTCTAAAACCTTTCATTCGATCCAAAACTAAAAAAAAAAAAGGTTTGGCTTCAGTTGCACTTTAACTCTCATATTTGCGCGTTTGCGAGTACAGAAGGATTCATTTGTTTAAACTTGCTGTACAAATCAACTGGGCATAGTGACTTATTATTATGAGACAGGCATGTAAATATAGCAACCAACTATCCCTTGTATGGAGGGACTGTCTCTCTTTTGTGTCCTTGTTTTTAACTTGATGAATAAATCATAATAATAAAATGTATTATTGAACTATAAAAAGTGTTATACCTCGCTGAACGTTTCATCCAACCTCTAAGTTATTCCATTTGCTAGTGAGTATAATGGAAAAGTGGTGCTGAAAAAAAAGCATCTTTGGGTTTAATCAATTATTTTTTGTATATTATTTCTTTGTGATCCGCAGAACTGGGGGTACAGCAGGGAAGTGTCCTTTGCCTACGTACTCTGTACAAAAAGGTGTCCCTATTTCTAACCTCAGAAAGTTGTGCGGTATATAGACTATTTAAGAAATATCTTGATTATTAGACATGTGCACTGCCAAAAAATTCGTTTAGTTTCGTTTTAAATTCGGATTTGCGTTATTTCGTTTTTCGGGATTCGGGTGTGAAAGTCAATTCGGATTCGGACGAAATTCGTTAGCGGTAGTTCGTTCGAACGTTCGTTTCGTATTCGTTTCGTTCATTCGTTCGTTCGTTTGCAGCAAAGTGACATTTGAGGGGGAAATTTTTTTTTCTCCTTCTCTAATGTCACTTTGCTCCAACGAACGAAATGAATAAGAAACGAACACGAAACGAACGTACGAATGAACTACCGCTACCGAATTTCGGAAACGGAAATTCGGATTTGTTTGCATTCGTTATATCTGTAATTCGGAATTCGGATACATCCGAATGTCCGAATTTTTGAAAATGCGTCCGAATTTCGATTCGGAACGAAACGAATCGCACATGTCTATTGATTATTAATGTTTGCACTTTGTCTTTGTAGTATCCAAGATTTCCATAATTAGTAGTATCCATATTTCCGTTTGCTTTATATATATGTTGATTTACAAATAAATATCTATATAAAAATATAACAACGAGTATAATAGTGTGACTTTGTGGTCATCCACATTGTTTTAAGCATTAAGGTACAAAAGTATTCGTATTTGTATGCACTTCTGTCCATTCATAGCTTATGTGGATAAATTCATTTATATTACATAAGAGGTTTATAAAACCAAATTGGGACATATATATATTTTTTACACTAGTTTGTAAGGAAATAATTTGGGATATTATCTTGGTGTGGCACTTTGATTCACAGTGCGACACAATGTATCCATTCTCAATAATATAATTATATTATTTTAGTGTTGCTGCTATCACGCATTTGGCGCGGGGTTTATTCAAATTTGATATATTGTTTTTTGAATTTGGCATTGGTAGCTATGGTTATCTTCTGTATGTATTGATAACTATGCTAGTTGTTATGGGATATCTGCAGAATCAGCTGTGTCTATGCTATGCTGTGTCTTTTGATATTATGAGCTGCTATAGCACATAGAAATTCCCACTGAGAAGTGGATTGGTGGTTGACAGCAGAAGTGTAGACCCTGCATCTAATGTTCTATGTTTGATTCTGACATCAGCTGGTGCTCCCTAAATAAATTGCATTTTTTAGTAGATATTGTCAAATATATTTAGTACTTTATAAATGTATTGTTGTTTCGGGGGGATGCATGGTATGTTGGATTACTATCTAACGTGTATTCTTTTTTCCTTATATGCAGGTTATCCTGATACTCACCAAGTATTACCATGCTGACATGGGGAAGGTTCTAGAGAGCTCCTTATGGAGGTAGGAAATATTACATTATTTTCTATGACTTCTGCTCAGAAGACTTAGAATGCTCTAATTTCTGACTGTTTCATTGGGAATGTATAAATAAAGAAAAAGAGTGATAAAAATAAATGTTATTTAAAGTAGAAGCAAAGACAGCAGTATGCGCAATTCAGCAAAGAAACCCCGATTACATGATTTAAAATCCTTTACTTAATAGTAATCATGTACCTAAAGCTACACCCTCCTCTCCTTTACATCCAAGGTAGGTGCCATCTTAGCCTCTATTTGGATTGTAGTTGCCATGGTGCTACACATGTGATCAGCTATGATACAAGTCATTTGAGGGCCTGAACTTTTGGATGAGGGCTTGACAGTTGGCAAGCCTTTAAAATAACTGTTTTGGGAGACAGTTAAATTGGTGGGACAAGTTTGGAAAATAAACTGTGAGAGTAATATAAATTGCCTTATAAAATTAGGGGACCTGATCTTGCTGGTCAGCTTCCTATTTCAAAAGATGCAGCCAAGGTAAAAGGGATTGCGGCAGAGGTCACATGACTCTGAGAAAAGGTTCACATGACACGGGATGGTACTATTCTGCCCATCAGCCTTTATGATCTAAGCATGGATTGGAGAGGTTCGGATGTCACTGGAGGGTTCCAGTTAATGAAAGTCGAGGATCAAAGACATTTTATTTCAATCAGCGGCGTAACAATAGCTATAGTCGCCCAGGCGGCTGCTGTGGGGGGTCTGGAGTAGGAGGGGACCCTATTAAAGAGGTTGTTAAGGAAAAGTAAACTGTAAAGTGACCAGTACAGAGTTAAATTCAGAATTTAGGATCATGACTAGTCAAAGATCCCTCCTCTGTGCAGCAAGAAGCATTTGCTTAGCTGTCTTAGCAGTGTAGATGTATTGCCTTCTGAACTCTTGCTACAGACTGAAATTAATCCTGTGTGCTTAATGTAGTCACAAATCCCCAAATTCTTCTAAAACCCTATCGGACAGCTGCTATTATTATTATTGCTACTACAGCTATACAGTATCTTTTATCTAGAGAACAGGTCCTTTGTAGTGTATTGACTATGCTCACAGCTCTCCTGCTGCCTGTCCTTGATTAAGCCATATTCTGTGTTCAGATTAATGCCACATATTGTCACAGTTGATACTGCAAGCTGCTACAGTAAGAGTTAGCTGGGTGGCCTACAAAATTTGCTATGGGGTCCCATGATTTGTGCTTATGCACTGGATTGTGGTGCCACAACCACAGTCTTGAAGAACTGCACTGTTACCCGATTGAGACAGAGATTTAATGACTAATAGATCAATCATGATGCCTGGAGAGGGATAAAATGGTAAGGTACATCAATTAGGCATAATTGATGTCCCGTACCTTTGCCTTGCCTTAGATATGTGTCCCGTACCTTTAGATATGTGTATTTAACTTGCTTGTATGTACTTGTATGCACTTCATGTGTATGTGCTTCAAAAGTATTGCACTCTAGAAAGATATAGAACACTACAGTGGTGTTACAAGGGGGTGCGGCCTGCACCCGGGTGTCACCATTGCAGGGGTGACACCAAAATGACTAACAGTCATTTTGGTGTCACCCCCCTTCTAAAAAGTCGGGCACCCGACCTCGGGACGCCCCTGGAACACTACATTTCCAACTTGATCTTACCATTGGACAAGATGCTAATACATGTCTTCACACATCACAACTCCAACAATGCTTATTATAACCAGGTACCTTTCTACCTTTTTCAGGCTGCCTCCTTATGGGGACGCCCTTGATTATAACACTATTCATTCTTTCTCTAGCTGTACACAGATATAGAACCTGATACCTCCAATATGACCTGTCCACTGGCATGATCAGTTATAGCACACTACAGTAAACTCGCTGTTATCCGGCATCCACAGGGATTGTTAGATTCAAGATAAATGTTTCTGGTTGCTTTAGAGTTACTATTGAAAATAGATCTAACTATTGCCATACCCCACACTATACCATAACATAAACTCTGTATTGACTTCATATTAATATTGAAATGCAGTAATCAAAAGCAAATTAAGACAAATGGACACACTTAAAAAACATTAAGACAAATAGTCACACGGTCATTTCCAGGATAATACATGCCGCAGAACCATAAGTACACAGGGGATTTTTTTTCTGGTTAGATGAGTGTTCTGGTTAGTTGAATACCGGATAACAGAGAGTTTACTGTACATACAGACTTAGAGCATCATACCTCCAACATGGCCTGACCATTGTAAATAACAATGATATAAGCATATCAGACAATATACAGACTTAAAACATAATACCTCCAACATGACCTGACCACTGAATATAATCTTAATTCAATTTTATTAGACAAAATACAGATTTAGAACACAATACCTCCAACATGACTTTACCACTGGACATAATCATGATGCAACTGTATTAGACAATATGCAGACTATATGATATGATATTTCCAATATGATATAACCGCTAGAAATAATAATAATAATAATAATAATATAACTCCGCTGTTTAACCAGCTAGAATGTCTTATGTGTTTACTTTATGAACTAAGAGATATTACTATATGCTGTTTTTCTGTGCGATAAAATTATCATTTCAATGAGCAAGCCTTTGAAAAAGGACTTGAGAAAACTCTGAACTATTATATCATTCAGTTGCAGTTACTCTGAGACTGTTCCATGGCCCAGCAGTAAATGTAGACCTTCTCATGAGAGTATAGTATGTTTTTAGTCTTAATGGCCTTTCATAGTTTTCTTTGGTTGCTTTAGCCTTGATTCTGCCCATTATTCTATGTCATGGGGATTTTCCACTATTTCATGCAGAACATTGCTAGCAGATGTAACAAGCCATTCACAGAACACATTGTGGAATGTTGCAGGCTGTGTAGTCATAGGAAAGGCATATGAAGGTTCGCAGAGGAAGGACATTTGTACACCAACGCCGGCTTTTCACAGGTTCTAGCCTTCTGTTCCCCATAAACTGGCATTCCATTTCTTTGTGGTGCTGGGGTTTTATGATTAGTTTCATATGTGTGGAAATGTATAACAAAAGCAAACACATGTTTAAAAATATTTTACAGACTTGGGATGCATAATAGCATTTTTCTGTGTGTGACAGCATTCTTTGGACTATAAAGCAAAACATGAAAAATGTTCTGTTGTGTTAAACAATTTTAAACTGTATTACATTGAGGCAAAAGACATAAAAATTGGAGTGAGAGAGGAGAGAAGAGGAGAGAAAGATCGGGGGAGGATGAGAAAGAGGGGAAGGAAGAGAGAGAAATCAAGAGGAAGAGAGAAAAAGAGAGGTTGAAGGAGGAAGAGAGGTAGAGAGAAATAAAGGGAAGAAGAGGGGCAGAGAAATTTGGTGGGGGAGGAGGGTAGAGGGTATAAGAGAGAGAAAGAGGAATAAAAGAGATAGAAGGATGAGAGAAAGAGAGAGGAGAGGGAGAAAAAGAGAATGAAAAAAAGAGAGATAGAGAGAGGAAGAGAGAAAAAAAGAAAAAAGAGAGACTGAGGAAGAAAGAAATCATAAGCAGAAGAAGAAAGAGACTGAGGAACAGAGAGATAGAGGCAAAAAGAGAGAGACTAAAGAAGAGAGAAGTAGAGGGAAGAAGAGGGAGAAAGAGATGGAGGGAAAAGAGAAGGAGAAAGTGAGAGATAGAATAGTGAGGAGAGAGGGGGGAAGAGAGATAGATGACCAAAGAGGTACCTTAGATGAAAGAAAAAAAGAAAGAGAATGATAAATAGAGAGAGGAAGAAAGTATGAGAGGGAGAAAGACAAAAATGAAGATAGGCTATCTTTGCTGACCTCTTTCTAAAAATACTAAGGTCCCTTCGGCCTTAGTATGCGGCCCACGGTCAGATCATCTATTCATAGATCCCCTGCTGATTGAAAAGGGGTTACACCATTGTGCCATCCGGGTCCATCCAGTTTTTTCCCCATCGCAAGAAAAAAAACTTTACTTACCGGACCCATGTTGGTCTATGGTCCATAGACTAACATTGGGTTTCCTATAAGGTCCGCCTGTCAGCTTTTCAGCCAGACCTAATTGGAAGTCCAATGTTAGTGTAAAAGCACTCCTATTGTCTGGCTGTCTCTGAATTGAGTGTTTTCCAAGCCATTGTCCCAAAATAAACATGCAGCAAGTGAGATGAGGACTCCTAATTTGGATGCTACTTCTGGACCAGTAATTGAGAAACTACTGATGTCACTGGATGCGCATTATAACCAGACAACTAGCATTTTCATACTTTGAGGTCAGCAGTAGCAGCCTTTCATTATTTCTCTTGGTACAGGTTTACTTTATGAAAGCCAATAATGAAGTGCTGGATCCACTGTGTTTCCCCTGTCAGATGACGGACCAGATTGTGTCTCGATGCCTCCAAGCCAAATCCATTTTGGCCCCGATCTCTCCCCTTGGCTGTCTGTGAAAAGCATGACAGCCTGGCCACACATCCTGTACTGTTGGTGGGGGTGACCAGAGCGCAGAGTACTCCTATTAAAACTTCTGCGCATCGACTGACACAAGAAGATTGGGCATTTACAAGTCAAAAGAATATTACTGATGCCCTTCATTGTGTCACTGAACCCCACCCACAAGAGCTCATGTGCACCTCTATGACAAGTAGTCCATTAAACTGCTGATACATTTCGAGCAGTAGCTTGGGATCTTGCTGCTTGTAATTCCTCAGTTTAAAATGTCTGACTTTTGATGCTGCTGCACTGCATCATGAAATTGCAACTTTCAGATAGATTTAATAAAGCACTGAACTACCCTTTTATTTAATTCTACAGATTATTCTGTTATCTGCCCAGTACCTATAACCTGTATTTATATAAAGGAACCTGGAGTTTAGCCTTAAGTCTTTTCATTCTGGAAGGCATGCCTTTGTAATGATCTTTGTGCACACTCTCTCTCAAGCATTCTACTTAAGCATTTAGCTTAATAATCCTATTAATATTGACCTTTCCGTGGTCCCTGGAACTTCTTTGAGAAAATCCGGGAAAAAAAAGTATACTTTAGCTCTGTCATTACTTCATCCTCAGCTTTTTTTTCTGAGTAATTTGCAGGATGCTATTTAGAACATCCTTAATTGCTCCTTATTAACTTGTGCTGAACATTAACAGATATTAAAATGTGTCACACGTGTTTCTGGTTATTCTGCTGTATAATCAAAATAATTTTAATTATCTTGCTTGACAATTTCTTTCAATAATATACACCTGCCTACACCCATCACCACCAGCGCTGCAAAGAAACAAAATTGTCATTAGGCACTAGGCAGTAGAGAGGGCAAGGAAAATATGAGTAGAAACCTGTAGTAACCAGGGATGGCAACATTTCTGATATTTCTATGAAATATTGGCAAAATTTGCAGTCAGTGGGGAAAATAAAGTTAAGGTGGTTTAACTACTTTCTGTCTGCCCACGACAAGTGCTTTGGTGCGGGTCGCCGTACATGTACGGCGTTTTTTCTTCTGCTCGTGTGTGCAGGACACAGTAAAGTTTTAACCACTTGATGAACGGGATGTTTATACCCTCTTCCCATCCAGGCCATTTTTCAGTATTCAGCTCTGCAGTAGTTTGACTGACATTTATTCCGTCATGCAGCGCTGTACTGAAATTAATTTTATACCATTTTTTTGGGGACAAATAGAGCTTTCTTTTGGTGGTATTTAATTACCACTGCGGGTTTTATTTTTTACTATATAATGAAAAAAGTACCGAAAATTCTGGAAAAAAACCTGTTCTCCCTATGTTATGTTATAACACATTTATTATTACCCAAATTTTTGGTAACATATAAAAGGCGGGGTCATGTCGGGTAAATAAACACCAAACATGTCAAGCTTTAAAATTGCATGCGCCCGCAAAATCGCAAAAAACTACCATACCCAAAATTGGGCATAGACGACGCTTTAAAAGCTTTTACCGCATGTTTGCATGTGTATGTTGGGGTGGGGACTTTACTTTTTTTTTTAAATGTATTGCTTTTTTTTGTGACTGTAATTTGTTTAAACCTTTTTTTCACTTAACTTTATTGCTATCACATAGGGGGCTAACAAGCCCCCTATGTGAGAGCCAATTTTCAGTGACAGGTCCTCTTTATGGAGATATCAGGGGCCTTTAAGACCCCTAATGTCACCTAGGGACCCCCAGAGAAGCTGATGAAGCAGAAATCTCCGTTTGATCTTTAGTCACAGAGCTGCTGTGCTGGTCCCGGGCTCACACTGGGCACTGCGGAGCTTGGGATCGCCAGCAGTGGCTGCGAGGGAGGGGTGCACACCCGCACGCATATTACAAGCGATTGGGCATCTCTACAAGCGATTGGGCGTCTCATTAGCAAGCGCTTTCGGGGCCACACAGGGTCCCACTTGTCAGGCTCAGAGATGGTAATCTCTGCGCCTGACAGGGACTCTGTGTGGCCCCGAAAGCGCTTGCTAATGAGAGACAGCATCTGTCAATAAATGAGCATCTAATTGCTGTTATTATTGTTGTTGGAGTGCTGGTGACATCTTCCTTTTCGCCGGGACTCTGTTTAAACTTGTAAAGCCGACCTTACAGAAAATCCACAGGCACAGTGAGTCACTTGTATTGCAGCTTAACTGTCATACTGTCCTGTCTATATTAGGGGTAGAGGGAGACTCTTGAGCTGGGGTCCAAGACATCATCAGCAAGCATGCAGGGAGCGCTCATTCCCTTCACCTAAAACAAGAAGTCCATTTTAGGTGGAAGCCTTCTTTAGGTTTGCAGTAAGATTTATTTTTCCATTTTGTGTTCATTTAAGTGACATTAAAGTCAAAAGTCCCCCCCACAATGCTAATGTAAGTACTTACCTTAAATTATGTTTCTTAACATAATTTAAGGTAAGTCATATTCTTATTTACTTTTCAGCTGTCCCTCCAGCGCTAGTGCGGGTCTCTGATCCAGCGCTGACTCTTCCTGTCCTGCTCTTTTCTCATGTCCCACGGTGTCTGTGCAGGTGCATGCTGCTCCATAGACTCACCTTATGTCTCTCCTCCTCTCCCGGCCGAACATCTGAAGTGTGCATGCACCCGCCCCAAGATCCTTTGTGGCCGCTCGAGACTCTTCAGATGTTCGGACGGGAGTGCGCAGCGGAAAAAAAAAAAGTTTTTGCATATATCTACTGCTTGCTAGCAGTAGATATATGCAAAAAAACGTGAGGGTTTAATAACTCTTTAATGTCATTTGTTGGTTTGCTTTGAGCAGCAGAAATTTCACACCGGACCTCACAAATACACTGAAATTCCAATCAGCAGCTAGGTTTGCCAGATGCTAATTGTCTAATTGTATCTGCTAAAGCATCTCCTTGATGCACGCATGGAAGTTATCGGGCAGAGCATTAAAAGCCTCTATTTATTTGCTGCACCCACCCGTTATCTGGGCAGTCAGTCGCGCGTCTGCGAGGAAGCTGTTTTATGCCCGACGTTGCTACGAGGGGCGAGTAAAGTGAAATACATTGAAGAAGAAAGCCAGCAAAAATATACACATGGCAATTTATTTCCTTCTCATTGAATATGACAATTTAGCGTTGAAGGAAAGTTTCATATTATTCAGGTTCGTTCTCGGTGGAAGCCGTTAGTAAAGACGGTAATGCATCATATAGGAGATGACAGATCACTTTTATCGTAATAAGGCTGCGGATGAAGACAGAGGGTGCCTAAGGACACCGAAAGGAATAGAGCTGGAGGGGAGGTGGGCTGGGACTGCTAGGTGAGAGACTGGAGGATGCGCTGGAGGAAGGGATACGGATCTGATAAATATTGGAGATTTTACCTGACCTTAAAGCTGAATTCCATCGCAGCCCCTCCCCCCCTTCCCGTACTACAAAGGTTAAATGCTGATTAAGTCTAAAGGTAAAGTAATAAGCTGTAACACTTTAAAGGTTATCTATGGTCAAAAACTAAAAATAAATATGCATTTCCATATTAAATTTCTGTAAGTTCTATCCCACTCCTAATAACCATATTGATCTAGAGGTTTGTACACTTACTTACTGAAGATGCCCACAGGATGTACTTCCTCAATGCACTGACACCATTTCACTCAGCCCTGTGAATATGGACTTTCTTGTGTCACCACTCTAACTAAAACTTGTTAAAGATGTCACCAGCACACCATATTGCAGTGAAGAACACGTCTGTTTATTGACGCTTCATGTCAAAATAAATAGCAACGTTTCCGGGGCAACACAGGGTCCCCTTCATCAGGCTTGAAATGACGACGTGGCATCTGCGGTCACTTCGGGCACCCACGCTGAGAGGGATACCCGGTAAGGAGTGCAGCAGGATTCTGGAATACATACCAGCCGAACTAAACCCGCCGGCTGAACTACAACTCAACATCTGAACAATGTAACATTATCATTGATTGCTGAAAGCAATGCATGATGGGATATGTAGTCTTGAGAAATTGAGATTGCATCACATAAAGCAGCAAGGAAAGAGATGCAAAGCACACTGGGAATCCAGGAAGTTGATGAAAGTGATGGGTGGACGGAAGGCAGTACACACTACATAAAAGGGATTTTTTTTCAAGTACGCTTTGATTGCATTATTAAAAACAACACTGGTATGTATTCCTATTATAATGCTGATATTATAATAGGATAGTATATGATGGGACTCCTTTAATAACTTATTTATCGTGTAAAGAATGTAAACATAGACACCCCCAAAATAATATTCAAAATAACATGTTCAGATTCTCTTAGTGAGGACACATTGACACTCTAAGCTAAACTCCTGTTTTTACAGAGAGGACACATTTACCAGAACACATGCTGCACTGTAAGTGGAAAGGGAAACTTAGTTACTTCCTGTCAGTTGCACACTTGTTCCCTCAGTGATGAGTGTCCTCCTTTCTATTGCAGTTCATATTAAAGCACCCTAATTTCACCCAACCCCGATCGCACTGTGGAGTTTATTCGTCAGGAGTGCAACAATCGCTCCCTGTGCTGGTTCTAACAATACCGGGTTTCCTGATGTAGATGTGTCAGAACATTTTGTATTGTATGCAGTGTTCTTTGTATTGTTATTAATGTTTTGTTCCTAGCTGGCTAGACTTGTCATGGGTCTGTGCATTTTCCTACTTCACAATTAACAAAAAAAATCCATTAGCCACCTGGTCTTTTAAATAGACACGAAAATTGTCCCATGCAGCAGCTGGAAATTGCTTCCATTTTGTGCTTTTTGAGTCATTACTTTCCAAACAGAACAACATTTGTTTTGGATGACCATTCTTCATAAGGAGGCACCATGTTTGCTTGCAGACGGTCATGGGCCAGTTGTGGTTTTCTTGAATGCACCTCTTAATCAAGGATCTTCTGCATTGGGCTATTTGACCAGATACCTAGGTGACTTGGCAATTAATCAGTGTCAAGTGAGGAATACTGTGCCGTGATGGTAGTTGTTGACTATGGCTATACAGTTCAATGATTCCAAGTCAACTATGAGTAATTAGCTGCTATGCAGTATGCTGCAAGATGAAGTGAGTACAGATGGTTGTCTGCCTGCCCACTTTACTGCCCAGAGCCAGCTCAGCAGAACCAGCCTTTCTGATTACTCACTCAATGTGGCTGTTGATTTGCTTATTTACATGCGTGCCTTTGTTGTTCCTTATGTGAGATACTTCATCCTGTTTTGAGTTTCCTTTTGGCTTAGCATAGGCATGAAAGTGGTTTATAAAATTTAATTTCATTTAGTCATGAAAATTCCTGGCTAGTTTATATAGTATGCTGACTGTATGATGCTTCAGGTGTGCCACCTAATGTGTGCCAATAACATTGGCAAGTCCCATTTGTTACCAGCTAGGTCAGTAAAATAGCAGCCAGGTTCGTTACCCAAGAGCCCCCCCCCACACACACAAAGCTAAGACCTGGCCACGGATAATTTTAGTCTTGTGTTACAATCTTTTGGGCTGCACAATTCACAAAACCATTTAGAGACTGTAAACACCTATGTGCTTCAATGTACTCCCCATGACAAGAGGAGACAGGAACAAGGGCAATTTGCCTTCACTCCCTGGCAGGCACATGCACTGAGAAGGAGGTCTGTTCTCAGTGGGTGCCCCTTGCTCTCCTCCATTCAAAAAGGCTGCTATTGGAAGGAGGAGAGAGCAGAATGGCAGCTGGAGGACGGAGCACCAGCAAGCTCCCAGCACCCTGCTCTTCACATGAGAACACTGCGCCTGGGGCAGGTACCTCCTGCCTCCACCACTCATGCCCTGGCCCTGCTGGTGTGGTGGATTGTGAAGTCTTTGTTGCATTATTGGGTAGCAATAAATCGGTTCTATCCAGGTCAAATCTTGGTTTAATTTGCTTATTTTTTTTAACATATTAGTTGGCCAGATGTATCTTGACATATTTTGTATGTAACTACAGGTCCATATAAACGATATTTTAATTGCTACAACAGAAATAAACTGAATAGAATAAAAGTCTTGCTTCTCATCTCTAAATGTTGCAAGCTATTTTTAGAACTTACATATTAGGTGACCCCCGGCTTCAGTGTGGCACAAAAATGCTATTAAAAATTCAGTGATTACTGTGACCAGTAATTGATTTTCAGTCAGTCACTTCTTAAAACCATGTTTCTGAGGATGGTGTGTTCAGTTATTTGCAGAAACCCACACTAAACTGTCATGGGCTAGTGATTTAGGATTTTTTTTTTCCGTGGCCTTATCTGTAACTTTACCACATGCTGTAGAGCATGTTTTCTGAAATTCGGCCAAAATCAATTTATATGACACAATTTCATCTGGCTGAGGAATGCTAGATAGGATTAGAATCTTGACATAACTTGGAAGGAGCACAAAACAGCTGCGAGGATTGAAGTGTCACGCAGAGTGCCGAGGCCGCCGGGCACTCATGTGTATCAGAACTGCTCCAGTGTCCTCAGAGCAACATGGCTCCCAACCTCGATATTTTTTTAAAACATTTTCTTTTGCAAATCATGCTGCTATTTAATGAAACAGCTTGAGGTTTTGGAAAGCAAAGATCAAAAGGACAGATTAAAAATAGCATTTGTCATACTATTTGTCATATTTTCATTCTAATAGCATTTGTGTTTTAGCAATGTTTTAGCTGCAGAACCATTTTCACATGCAAATCATTTTGCAATTGCTTATGATAGTGATATATTTGTGAGGGGATTTGTTTTTGCGAGGGGGGGCACAAGGTTTTCTTTTGGCAATATTGTCATTCAAGTATTTAATTTTCTATATATTTTAAAGACAAACTAAATCATTTATTTTTAACAATTTGTATCTGCTGTTTTTCAATGCAAGCAGTCCAAAGCTAAATCACAACTTTGTCTGCTAATGTATGACTAGTCTGCTAAGCATTAGTTGCAAAAGAAAGCCTAGATTCAGATACTGAAACACACATTCTTTATTTTGCTGGCATAGAAAACATCAGTTTTCTTTCTATTGGCTAACCTCAGCTAATAGAAATGAAAGATAATTCCAGTCCATCAAGACAGAAGGGATGATGTCATTGTATCCAGGGAGAATGAAAGCAGACACAGACTACAAATCAGACCTTTTAATGTACAGGGGATTTTTACACAGAGTTTGTACAGCTGCTGTATATGGAATGCTAAAGAGCTGTGACATGAGAGAAGGAGCTATAAAGCACTTGAAGCAACCTCTGTCCACAGGTACTGTTATTAATTACCAGCATTGATATAGCACCAACAGTTTACACAGATAAACCAATCCTTTACCCTGAGCAATACCGATTTTGTTGTTCGACACCATATGGATAAAAACCATGTTTTCAAAAGACTTATAATTGGTACCAATTCACACAAGCCACTTGGTATACACTTATTGGGATTTTTCTTTTTTTTAACCAAAAACATTTAGCAATACAGAATACCAACAACTATAGAGGACTACAAATCTCAGGAATACATTATATAGCAACGCAGAATAATATGAAGCTACATACTCTGTGTTGCTCCAGGGTGGTGGCCTGATGTCTCCAGGGTCTAAGGATGGCTGTGCAGGGTCTCAGGATGGCTGTGTGGAGTCTCAGCATGGCTCTGATTCCGGGGATGCCCTGTTTGATAATATATCTGCATCAGTTCTCCTCCAGCCGTCGCTTATGTTTTATCAAACAGGACATCGTGGCATCCTTCTATGTCTGGATCCGCCCAGCTGTGTGAGTGACAGCTGGCTCTGCCTATCTAGAGGCAGAGCCAGCTGTACCCACCCCCTCCCGATCCGCCAGTCAGCGCTGGCGGATTGGAGCGGGGAGGGGGGAATGCAGCCCCTCCCCTGTCACGGCAGAGGGCTGTGACAGGATCGAGAGGTTAGTACAGAATAACACTTTTGGTGGGTTAATTGAAACCTTTTCATATATTTGTACATCAGACCAAAAAGGGAGAACTGAAGAGGGATTTGGTTCCAAATGAGGGACAGTTGGGAGGTATGTTGTTGTGGGGGTGGCAACTGTCTCCGAATTGTGTTCTTGCATTGTCACCCTGTCTCATGAGTGTTTGTTTAAACAGAGTTAAACAGCAAGCTTGGTTTACACACAGGTGCACCACAACACACACAACTAATATACTCTATATATAGTGGTTATATTATAACTCTTATAAAATGTTAGAAAAAACATCCTGTGAAAATGCTTTCATTGTTTTTGAGATACCATGATCCCAACCCCCCTTTATACCTGTGATAGTCTTTTTATAATTAGGAGCTGCATACCGGCATTTTCCTCCTCAGCATGTCCTAGTTGCATCAGGGAAAAAAATGTGCTCTCATAAACATGTAGGGTCCTTCTTATCTGTTTCTTTTGTCAGTCATGGTGATACAATGCTTGAGGGATGGGCACTAGCTCCAATGGTCTTAGGGCAATGTGGGCACAGACAACAAAATATTTGAGTTGCCTGGTATACACACTCCTCTGAGCTTCCGGGACTGAGGCACAATTATTAAGTTGTATTTCGAGATCTAAAAATGTTCTGGCAAATAGGGCTAGAACAAACTTCCTACCTTATTGCCTCTTTCCCCTCCATTCCTAACCCAGTTACAAACAAAATCAAAAGTCATAGCCAGTCAAGGCTTGTAGAAATAGAGGCCAGATTGACAGTAAGAGTCCTTCTGCCCATCTAGAACCAACAACTGGAAGAGTAGGACAAACTTCTGTTTGCCTTTTCTGTTTTAAGTGTTTGAACCCAGAGCGGGTCAACTGTAAGTGTGCAATACACTATTCTACCAACAAAATGCAGACATTGTACAAGGACATCAACTATAAGGAGCCTGTGAAATTTCCTGGTAAGCAGGGCGGCAGACTAGAAACTCTTGTAATGCATAGTGATGTGTAACTGGGAGCCACATGATGTGTGTGTAGACGTGTGCTGACCCTGGCAAGGCCTAGGTTGACTTTGCAGAAAATCTGCCCTGCAGAGGTTACAGTACAAATACTTATTGGGCTCCAAGTGAAGAGTGCACATACAATATTTCAGTGTAAAAAACATTAATCTCTGTGATAATGGAGACAGCACAAAGAAAAGAGAAGCCAATTGGTACCCAGCTGTCATTATTTTTGTAGGTTAGGAAATAAACAGAAGTGTCTACCTTTTTTTCAATGGGCCACACATATTATTTTCCTTCAGTATTTAACATGAGTGTCATTTAATTTCTCCAATGCTGGAAGCAAAATAAGGACATAGCTGCCTCATTCACCCAAAGGGCTTGCATGACTAAATAACCTTAATGTGATTGCTCACCTTTGGAAAGAATTTCATGAACAAAGCTGATATTTTTTTTTCATATAATGGAGCTTGCTTGTTTGAATTGATTCCATTTAATATAAATTGAAGGACAACTGTGGCCTGTAAAAAGCAGAACAATCAGTTAAATGTCAGGCGTTTCAATGTGTCGTTGATCCCTCCCGAGTGCACTTTTAAAATAAACACACAAGAGTGAGTGCACTGGAGAATAATAACGCTGAATGAGGGCTAGACCACTGCGGAGCTCCGGAGATTGTTCTGCTCTGTGTGACTTTATCATATGACAAAACTGTTCATTCATAACCTAGCACTTGCTCTTAATGGCTGTTTTATCACTCCGTTTCAATAAATAAGAAAACGCCTGGCCTTGCTGAGGTGTCACTTGGTCCAATAAAAATATCGCTGATGAAAAAATGAAATGCCACAATACTTTTAGATCCATAACATGGGAATAAAGATATTTAAACAGAAATACAGAACATTGCAGGGCTCAGCACACATCTCTCTGCTTTCTCATTTATTTGCTTTCATATAAAAGGCATTTAATATGCATCTGCAATGACAATAAAGTGCACTTGTGCTTTGCCCATGCAGGGCAATTCGTTGAGGTTGATTTATTAAAGGTAAATAGGGTGTTCACTTTGCAAGGGGATTTGCCCTTAGTTAGTGAAAGAATACTCAATCATGTGCAAGGAAAATACAAAAAAACTGTTTTTTTGCTTGCACATGATTCGATGATGGAAGTCAGAGGAATTCACCTCATTCACTAAGCTAAGGGAAAATTCCCTTGCAAAATGAAAATTTCCTTGCAAAGTAAACAGCCCATCTGCCTTCAGTAAATCAACTCTGATATGTTTGGTTTGAGCCCAATCCTAAAATCTCATATAATTATTATTATTATTATTCAGGACTTATATAGCGCCAACAGTTTGCGCAGCACTTTAAAATATAAGGAAGACATTACAATTACAATACAATTCAAGACAAGATGGTAAGGAGGGCCCTGCCCGTGAGGGCTTACAATCGAAAAGGGAGGGGCCGGTGATACATGAGGAGGTAGCTGTGTGGGGATGAATTGTTTGAGAATGTGATAGTTCAGTGATTAGTTTGAGGTGGGATAGGCTTCCAGAAGAGATGAGTCTTTAGGGATCGCCTAAAGGTAGTCAAGGTGGGAGATAGCTGGACAGATTGGGGTAAAGAGTTCTGGAGGATGGGAGAGACTCTAGAGAAGTCCTGGAGGCAAGTATGGGAGCAGATGACAAGGGAGCTGGAAAGCAGGCGATCTTGGGAGGAGTGGAGGGGACGGTTAGGGTGATATTTTGAGACAAGGTTTGAGATATATCCGGGGGCAGAGTTGTGGATGGCTTTATAAGTGATTGTTAATATTTTGAATTTTATCCTTTGGGCGAGTGGAAGCCAGTGCAGGGATTGGCAGAGGGCTTTACCATTGTAATGAAATTGCCAAAGTTGTTTTCAGTCTTTTTAAATTTGCAACTTTCATTAAAACAATGCCTGGGGATCCAGCCATGAAGCTCATTGTTCAGTCATGTCCTTTTTGGTGTGACAACAGTTTCCCATTTGTGCCCTTGTGTTGTCAGATTGTCACATGCTCCCCTGGTTGAGACTACAAGCGGCCTTGCCAGCAAACATTGCAATGGCATGGCCCGCGATTGTATCAGGAAGCCAGTTTAACGCAAAGTGACATAACTAGTACTTCTGGCTATGGAGGAGCATGTGACTCACTACCCTTGTTTCTACCTAACAGCGCCATACTTGCTGATTGGCTGCTCAGGCACTCAGCTGTCACATTAGGAGAGTTAGAGAGTCCTTAGACCTGTTGGACATGGAGCTTGCATAGGGCTTTATCTCATCTTTCATATAAGCTAAAGGAGTAGCAAGGGAGTCGTATATATTCAGCTTCAGGGGCTGACATTAAAGTAGACCTGTTACTTTGTCATGAATAAGCAAAGCACAGCTTCACTTTAAAGTTAAGAAGCTGCTGACCTGACTGTAATGCAGGCATCCACCGGTGCATGCAGGTAGCTTTACATGCCTACCCAAGTACTCCAGAGTCCCAAAGTACCAGGCACTTAATGATTGCAATGTTAGCTAACAAGATAGAGTGGCAAACATCATCAGTAGGTCATCAATACTAAAATCACTTAATGTAATGTGCATCCCACTGACCACATGTGAGGTCTAGGAGGCATGAGAGGGTTAGCTAGAGCTCGACTTAGAACTAAACTCAACATTTGGATAACTAAAATCCATGCAGGCACTACTAGGTGTCTACATAAAACAATCGCCAACAGAAAATGGAAGTCTTTAATCTGTTTGGTTTAAGGGAAGTGATATATAGCTCTTTTTGCAGTTAAGGTTTTTTTTATGCACATTGCCTCTCTCCAGATTCATGTGAGCCTCTTCTAGTGACAGTGACTCTGCATACATTTTACATTTCTCTTCAATGACTTTCTGCAGCAATTTATTTTTCCTTACAGATGACCTTTTTACGGATGCCAGTGACAAACAGACACAATACATCACCGTAATAATAGATCACATTGGTACTGGTATTATATTTAAAAACTATGTTCTTGTTCTGCATGAAGGAATCATAAAAATATGGAAAGCTTTATTTACAATTCTCCATCTCTCTGCTGTTTTATACTCCTATTTCTCCTTTGCCCAATAATGTCCCTGTCTCTAATAAAATCTGAATTCTGATCGGTTGCTATGGTTTACTGCCCATATTGCTGTTTCGGCAAAACCACTATTCAAAGTTTATCTCAAAGTGCTTGCCAAGAAAGTTAAAGAGGAACACAAGTCTAAACAAAAAACATTTGATAGTTTTCAATGGAATATGCTTAGTTCTACATATTTATAGCCTATTAACAATTTTGTCTTAGTTTCTGACCTGGGAAGTGTGAAAACAGGGCTATTCACTAAAGGGTGAAGAGTTTGGAGAAGGTAGGAGAAGTGAACTATCTAGGACAACAAAGCTGAACTGCAAAGTGAGCTGAGTTGGCTTAGATTGTTCACTTTCCTGCCTTCTCCAAACTCTTCACTTTAGTGAATAGCCCTGTAAATTATCAGCTGAATCAAATACATCTTATTTTTAAAATTATATTCAATGTAAACTGAAGTGCCTCCCAAAATGTTGCTACTTACCTATCAAAGCTGCCACAGTTAATTTTTTTTAGATTTTGTAGATAAACATCAACTCAAAATTATTATACAAACATCATGAAAGCGCTCTCCCCTTCAATGTATCACACCAATACAAAAGCATGTGTCACACTAAAATTCAGTGTATTACACTACTCCTTATCAACCAGGGTGTCGTGGCAGCCTGGGGTGCCTCAAAATTTTCACAGTGTCATATGAAGAGGGCTCCTGATGTGAGGGGGGACCCTGATGTGAAAGAGGGGGCTTCTGTTGTGAAGATGGGTTCCTATTGTGAGAAGGGGACTCTTGATGTAAATTAGGGCTCTGATGTGAAAGGAGCTCCTAATATGAAGGGGGACTGATGTGACACGAGACTCCCCTCGTTTATTTACGTGTGTTTTTGAGTAGGGTCCCCTCTTAAAACCCGTACCATATCCACTATGTCAGATAAGGGTCTGGCAAGGATTTTGGAGAGACAACACATTGTTTTTACATTTACTAGGGTGCCTTGAGAGTTTGCATACTTTTAAAAGGGTGCCATGACTGAAAAAAAGGTTGAGAAATGCTGTATTACTTTATGGAAAGTCTATAAAACAGTCTGTGATATCTTCTTTATTCCACAATATATTTGAAAGTGCTCCCTAATCCCAATATTTGATTGTGGTCCTCAAATTAAAAAGCCACTCACCCTCTTTAGTTCCTCCCCATTCCAAAAAGGTAAATCAGATTTATAGGTGGCTCTTTTATTTATTACTTATAATGACATTCCACTTTTTTTTAGTTATATATTTGAATTGGTGTGATCCTCTGATTTAAAAAACATTTTAAATATATTTTTGATGAAGTAGTACGGATTAAGGGATAGAGCACTGTGGACATTAATGTTGGATACAATACATAAAACATTCACACACAAAAATCCTGTGAGCCTATGAAGTGGATATACAGTTTTGTGTCTGGATACCACTACCCTAAACTGAGCAGCAAATGAAAAACAAAGAACTTGAAATTATATAAAGAACAGGTAAGAAAACAGACTTTATTAAATCACATGGTAGAATTAACTTACATGTTAATTCTAACACCCCACCCCCCTCCCAGACTGCCCTACACCTGAGCAGCAGCATACATCAAAGAGTTAAGGCAAGTTAAAGACTGTTTAGGTTGAAATTTACGTTTAGGTTTATTACACCATGTAATTTAATAAAGTGTATTGTATTTAAAGGATTAGTTTGCCCCTTTCTCTTTTATCTCCCCATTGGTACATTAAACTCATGACTAGCCTCACTAACTCGGCATTTCTCAACCTTTTTGTAGCCATGGCACCCTTTAAAAGTACGCAAAATCTCAAGGCACCACAGTTTAAAATGTCGTAGGGGGACCACATGCAAAAACATCCAAAAAAGTGTGTTTCCCCTTCACATCAAAGTGCCCCCTTCAAATCAAAAATTCCACTCTTCACATCAGATTCACCCTTTGCATCAGGAGCCCCCATTTCACATCAGAAGCCCACTTTCATTTCAGAGTCGCCCCTTTTACATAAAGAGCCTCCTTTACATCAGTCTTCATTCCCCTCTTCACACTACAGTCCCACCACTACAACATTATTAGGCACCCCTGAGGAGGCCATGAGGCATAGCACCCTGGTTGAGAAAGGCTGCACTAACTGACACTAACAGGAGCTAGTGGATAGGAGTGAAGCTTGCCTTTTAATGGAAAAGTCATTATGCATATACAGTTTGCTGTCTGCATTTCTAGATCTACTGATTGTTTTAGCATGAAGTAATATATTCTTATATTTTTTTAAATTGTATGTTCAGTTTGAATTGCCCAGTTTAGTGCCCCAACCCAATGGTCCCAATAGTCTTTATTTTAAGACCATTGGGCAGGAACACATGCTATGTCTATATCTGCTCCCTGTACTGCATTGGTGTACAAGATATATGTCAATGAAAGCCATTTGCAAAGCTGATGATTTTTCCTGAACATGTATGAATATTCTTACCAGAGAGGTGATGTTAGCTCAAGCCAGCTTTGGCAAAAGTGTAAAAAAAATAAAAAAAATCAGTCCCCATCATCTATGAAAATAAAAAAAAAACCCAGCAACTGTTGCTATACTCATGCATCTGACGCTGTTCACAGACTTAGAAATCCAGCGCTGAACCTCTTATGAATTGAATGTTGCCCAGTGTCATTCAACCCAATTCCCCTGAGCCCTGGGCATCAAGTATCAACCCCCCCGCCCCCCACTCTGGAGTCACAGAAAAATGCTGCAGAGGATATGCCCTCCAGTGGAGGCAGAAAAGGGTAAATATGTTACATAACTAGATCAAAGACACCTGGAAAAAAAGGTATCTATAAAGATTTGTTTTTGAAGAGTAGGGGTACTGCAATGGGGGGTCAGCAAGCCCAGAGGTGGGCTGTAACAAGAAACTTTAATCAGGATAGGTTTGGAATGCTATTTGATGCCCCATCATGTTTTTACTACAGTCCAGGACCCCAGCAAATTTTTCCTGCTTCCAAACCAATCAGCTTCTCTCTTCAGTTTGTTCAGGTAAGATTTTAAAATAAAAGACAGAAGCTGATTGGCTGCCATGCACATCTGCTCCAGATTTTGTCTGCTCCAGTTTTGATAAATTCTTCCCCGTATCTTTTGGGGTTGAGATACATGTTAAAAATCTATGAAAAAAATTAAGAAACAAATATGCATAGTCGAACATGCATATTCAGTCAGATAAGTACAATACAAGGCAACTATTATCTGTTCAAACATCCTAATTTATGATGTATATCAGATACTTTCAGTCCCTATACATCCATCCTTCTGGACTGCTTTGTATTCTATCGATTAATCATTACTAGCTGCTATTGGAGGCAAGGCTGCTGAGACATGCATCTCTTCATTAGCAGCTTCTATGCCCGCAGATCAATCATCTCTGTTAACACACAGATTAAGATTTATCTCTCCAGGAAAAGCAAATTAAAATTACATTTATTGTTTACAAGATCTTCATAGTGATTACTGGGCATTTTTCTTCACCACCTGATGCGATTTGTTTTAACGTTAAAGTGCTTTTTTATTTTCAGAAGTGGAGAAAGAGTAAATACAAGTGCTTTTATAACTTCGATTTATTTCTTGAATTACCTCTCTTCAGTCCTGGGTAAAAGAGATGCAACTTTACAAATGCATCTTCTCACCATTGCAAACAAACATGTTAAACATAGAAAGCCGATGGCAGAAAAAATATGAAGTTGTCTATTAAGTCTTTTTCTGAAACATGTTTGAGGATAGACCAATTTTTATCCCAAGCTTGTTTAAATTCATGCATTGTCGATTGACTAACTGCCTCTGTTGGAAGTCTGTCTCAGGCTTCAGCTATTCTTTTAAATCCTACCTCAGGGGGCTGCCAGATCGAAATCGAGTCCATCTTGATCTGCCACTGTTAATTTGCAAATTCTGGACTCTATAGACCTATTTACATCAGACCCTTATGGAACTTACAATTTCTTGTCCCTACAGTCAAACATAGGCACACAATAGATCCAGTTTCTATAGAAGCCAGTGGACTTACCAGTATGTTTTTTGGGTTGGATGGTTGTGTGCACAGATATTTAGACTGGTAGACAGGTCCCTCTCTCATACAGGGAGTATAATTTGTGTGTTTGTATACAGCATTGTGCTCGTAAAAATATTCCAGTGGGCCCCTGTGCAGTTGAAGGTAGAATTTCAATCCCTGGACGTCCACCAAAAGCTTATTACAAAACCTTGGACTTTGCCAGTTTTGA
Organism: Nanorana parkeri; assembly: GCF_000935625.1. Classification (NCBI taxonomy): domain Eukaryota; kingdom Metazoa; phylum Chordata; class Amphibia; order Anura; family Dicroglossidae; genus Nanorana; species Nanorana parkeri. The sequence goes on along the minus strand of NW_017306448.1, from coordinate 3,603,198 downwards.
ACACCTGCAAGCTTATTGCAAATCCTATTGCTTTTACGTTACCTTCCAATGATTCAGTGAGCAACAGCAGGCAACATATTTAAGACGTTTTAACTTAAACTACTTAAAAATCTGGGTAGTATCTTTAAAATGCAAAGATTTTGAAATCACTTATACTTACAACTGAGATTTTTACCTCCTCTGCTTGCAATGGCAGGGACAACTAACATGCCATGGTCAGTATTGTACGTTTGCCTCATCCCTCTTTTACCTTGTGCTGTTCGTCAGTGTCATTTAAATGACAGAATAAAATAAGTGCCTACTATACTATGAGAGCATTTATTTTTACTGATTCAGCCTGTTCTGCTCTGGAGAAGTGTCCACACACAGGAACAAAGTTTCTTCACATGTGGTTGATTGTTGAAGACATGGGGGTTGAATTCCTTAAGGCAAATAGGCTCTTCACTTTTCAAAGGAACTTTCACTTCGCAAGATAATTTTTCCAAACCCAAAAACAAAAGTGTTATATTTTTCAGGTTACCAGTCCCTGTGTGGTGGCTGTAATAGTTTTCTTTTTTCAGGATTTTTTCCCCCTTTATTTTTACCTGGTGATCCGGCCAGTAACACACTTCCTGTCTTAGGGTGGCTCCACTCTGTGGAGGAGCAATGGAGCCACCCTTGGACAGCAGCATTGTCACCCTGTGGGGAAAGTTGTGTTAGATGGAATAGCAGATTTAGATGGACTTGACTAAGAAATTAAATCTGATCTCCAGCTAACACTTTTTAAGCGGTTACAGCAATGTTTTTACATCAATGAATAAAATCTGACCATTGTAAGTACCACTGTCAGTGTTGAATGGTTTGTCTCAACTCTCTATCTGCCACTTTTCCTGGACAGCTTGGCATAAGAAAGGAAGTAGAAAAATAACAGACTTACTGGCCGGATCAAAAGGTAAAGGAAAAAAACTTAAAAAACAAAAATTATGCAAACACCACATTTAATGGCTGGTAAGCTGCAATATATTATGTTTTTGCTTTTGGGTTTAGATACACTTTAAACTAGTACTAAAAGCTTTTCGTTGTTTACTTTAATGCATTCTCTGCATTAAGGTAAAAAACTTCCCCCTGCCTTTCCTACACCCCACCCCCAAACACTTGCCTATACTCCATGTCCATTGCCGACGACTCCCAGACTTCTGCAATATGTCCCCAAAGTTCCGGGTTGCGAGGAGAGATTCCGAGGCAACTGAAGGCAGGGCAGTGATAGACTGCTGAACCTGTCAAGATACTGAGAGAAGGGAGGAGGCGGGGAAAGGGGCGTGGCATGTTGAGTGCTGTGTGTGTCAATGGACTGGATTGCGCACGCACAGGTGCTTTTGCATCTTGCTAGGCAAAGGAGACACCCGCAAACAGGAGGGGAGGGGGCCGCAATACATCCTTTGAAAAAAAAAGCTACACAAGTACAAATGGCTCCCCTGTGGAGATTTTTAAAAAAGCAAGGGTTTACTGTCACTTTAACTTAGTGAATGTTGGGTAAACTCACTTTGCAAAGAAAACCCTATCACATAGGAAAAAAAACAAAACAGTATTTTGATTGCACACGGTTGGATGATGGAAGTCAACAGAGCTTTACCTCATTCACTAAACTAAGGGGAAATTCTCTTGCCGCCTTTAGTGAATCAAGCCCATGAAGTCACCATGTAAGTACATTTATGAACACTTTATGTAATTTTGCTAACATATGCATATATTATATTTGTACTAATGTTTATTTTTATATTTAAAGGAGAGCTATGAGGTGAGTGAAAATCACTCATCCTCATAGTTCGAGGCGACGTGTGACATTGAAACTGTCACACGTACCGTTGCTTGCTCACTTCTCGATCATCTCCCTGCAGAGAGCGGTGACTGTCAGTCATCACTCCCCACAGTGATTCCCCCCCTCCCCTCTCCGATCCTCCAGCGCTGACTGGAGGAACGGACAGGGGAAGGGGTGGGTACAACTGGTATTCTGACTCCGATCGTTGTGATAGCGAAATATATCCCTTGCTGAGACCTCTATGCCTGGCCTGTATAAGCAGATATACTCACTGCGGACAATCCTCGTCAGATAGCTGAACTCGTCAATACCGATTCATTCAAAAGAGGTGTTTATTCTTTAACATCAGGGGTTACAGCAGATGATAGGAACAGCAGTTGAACGGTTATAGTATTGTGCGGTCAGAAAATGATGCCTTTCCTACGTACTGTGCAGATTACCTGAGTGTCCTTGTTACATGTGGCTTTCAACTGTGCCCATGACACAGGAAGTACTGCACACAGGAAGAAGGGTGGGGCTACACTAGGGGGAAATACATCGTCACCTGAGGAATAATTACAGAAAACATGTTTGTTACAACAAAAGGCCACTAGATGGCAGCATAGGATAACACATGAATTTAGCTATGAGAAAATAGTTAGGCAAATCACACTATATAAATTCTAACCTATATAACAATGCTAATATTAACTGAGGCTATGCATCTCATATTCTATGCCCCTGTTGGGGCGGCACACTCCCCGTCTGGCATGATAATGCCACTATCTACATAAAACAACGGTAGTTATGCAAATAAATAACAGTGTTTCACAGGAAGAAGGGTGGCGCTACACTAGGGGGAAATACATCGTCACCTGAGGAATAATTACAGAAAACATGTTTGTTACAACAAAAGGCCACTAGATGGCAGCATAGGATAACACATGAATTTAGCTATGAGAAAATAGTTAGGCAAATCGCACTATATAAATTCTAACCTATATAACAATGCTAATCTTAACTGAGGCTATGCATCTCATATTCTATGCCCCTGTTGGGGCGGCACAACTGGCTCTGCCTCTAGATAGGCAGAGCCAGCTGTCATTCACGCAGCTGGGTGGATCTGGACAGTATTGTCGGGATCCGTCCTGGCTGTGGCGGTCTCAGTATACCGCGAGCTGTAGCACGCTATATCCTGAGCTTTGGGTCATGGGAGGAGGCTAGCATATGTCCTCCTGTGACCCTTAAGAGAACTAGAGATTACAATCCTTGTATAATACTGTCTTTCTGTTTCATCAAAACACACTAGAAAACATTGAGGGGAATTTATCAAAACTGGAGCAGACACAATCTGGAGCAGTTGCCCATGGCAAACAATCAACATCTCTCTTCAGTTTGCTCGGGTAAGATTTGAAAATGAGACAGAGATGCTGATTGGTTGCTGTGCAAATCTGCTCCAGGTTTTGTCTGCTTCAGTTTTGATAAATTCCCCTCATTGTGTCCATAATAGCAGTAACTTGTAATAGTTCTTGATAATAGAAGCCTGCATGACTCATAGACAATACCATTATATAGACTTTGCTCATATGTAACATCTGGGGAACTGACCTCTTTTTTTAAGTTTTTGTGTTTTTTCATATTTCAAGTGTTAAAACAAGAAATGCAAATACGTTTAGAGGCAAGATACATGTTGTTATATACTGTACTAAAATATTTTGTACCTTAAATAAAGATGTCTCTAATGTTCGTTCAATAAGACACATACATACATGGCAAATGTGAGTTAATGTTAACAAATGTACGGTTATGCACATGGGAGTAAAGAACATGTGTGCAAACTACTACTTAGGGGGGTGTGGGGGGGGGGGCTACATTAGGGAAGTCAAACATAGAAAAAGACCTGGGGGGGCTACATTAGGGAAGTCAGACATAGAAAAAGACCTGGGGGTGCTCATAGATCACAAATTTGGCAATAGTAAGCAATGTCAAGCAGCAGCCAGTAAAGCTAACAAGATACTGGTGGGTATTAAAAGAGGAATTGCAGCAAGGGATCAAAGAGTAATACTTCCACTTTATAAATCATTGGTGAAAGTTTGGAACTCGCTACCACAGGCGGTGGTATCTGCGGATAACATTGATAAATTGAAGAATGAGTTTCTTCTTTTGCAGAATCTACAGGCATATGGGAAGTGGTAGAGTAAGATAAATACACACAAACACACACACTCTTATACATAGGTTGAATTGGATGGACCTTGGTCTTTATTCAACCTTACATACTATGTTACTATGTTGCATAGATGACTCTGATCCTGGAATAATGGAACAACAAAGTAGTAATCTTGGGGAGCAGGATATATCCTAAATGGTATCTGATGTGATGGGGACAGGTATAGGAGGCTTATATAGTTTGGGCTGAAATAGTATTTTGCAGAAAGGGCTATGGGCAGAGGTGTGTTCCCTAGGTGAGCTGTTAAAAGCAAAGGGAGAAAAAAAGGTGGGGGGTTAAAGATCATGAAGGGGGGTGGGGGATGTATAGAGCTTATTTTGTTTCATGCTATAAATGAAACAAGTGTATGAAAATGGTATGCTTGGAGCTTATTTTGTTTCATGCTATAAATGAAATAAGTGTATGAAAGTTGGCTTTCTATATAAAGATTATTTTTATACAATGACTTGTTTGCAAATTATGTGTATACTATTGTATTACATGGATATGGCTAGTCCCATTTCTCATTATTTGAGAAGCATGTTTCCATAGATTAAATATACATTTTGTAAAAGTATTACCCAAGAAAGATTTATCTTCAGTAAAATATAGTTTTAGGAACGATGTTACAAAGGTGCTCCTTTGTGATTCATGCTATTCCGTTCAAATACATCACAATGTACCAAAAAACTTGGTATCCTGGGACCAGAACAGCCATAAACTTCTTCTCATGAACAATAAAATGCAAGACTTCCAGGCAGGAGTAATGTATCCCATATCTCAGTCCTGCTTTTTTGGCAGTGGTTTTATTACCGTACCTGTCTTGAAACGTGTTTTGTGAAACGGTAAGATCTGTGCCGGGAATGGGACCTCATACTTGCCCGTTTTTACGGTGAGATATACAACGACAGACCGTGTACATCAAGCTGAGAGATCAATTTTGCAGCCATTTCTGTTTAGCGCACACATAAATGACTTTCAGGTCCAAATTCTAAAATACTGCTTTAGAATGTTGTGGCTGACAGTAAATGATAGAGCTGGGGAAGTACGGTCAAATGACTGCAGATTATTTTGAGGTTAGCTGATGGATTGAATATTGAACAAGCTGGAATGCAGGTACATAATAAAAGTAAAGGCTGGCCATTTGGGAATGATGCTTTTGGATTTAAAAGGAAATTTATCATAACAATGTGTTTATTTTTTCCTTTCCTTTCCTTTCTGGGCCTTTTTGCTGTGACACAAATGGCACATTTATAAACTGTCATTCTGTCTGTTGGTTACATAGTTACATAGTATTTAAGGTTGAATAAATACATACGTCCATGAAGTCCAACCTATTGTGTGTATGCATTTATGTTTGAGCAGGTGTGTGCGTGTGTATAAGTCCATGTGTGATTTTGCTCTTAGGCGTACCTGTACCCCTGTATATTATGGTCTCCGGGGAACTCGTCCAGGAGTTTTGTTGAATGATTCCACACTCTTAGCTGAGATCACTTCCTGCGGCAGCGAGTTCCAGACCTTAACCGCTCTAACTGTGAAGAACCCCTTGCACCCCTTGAGGGCACAACCAAAAAAACAATTTTTGGTTGTGCCCTCTGGTCTTTGTTACAGAGCTAACCGTAAACAGTTTGTTAATAATGTTGCTGTCACCCTTAAATAGTTTATACAAGAAGATCATGTCCCCCCTTAATCTCCTAACCAAAGAGAACATATTTATTTTAACAACCTTGTTTCATAGTTCAGGTCCTCGAACCCCTTAATACGTTTGGTTGCCCTCCATTGTATTGGATACAATGACACCCACCTAACATACAACAAATGAACACAAACACTGGCAACATAAATACAATCAATAGTGTGGGTAATATTAGTAAAAAATACATTACAATGAATATGGAATTGGCTAAGCTCTGGAATCCCTTGTTTTAGGTTTTTGAGCTAACATATATTGACATAACATATATTGTCAGCTTTTCACCTGGACCCATATGATTATGAAGTATAGTTATAGAGTATAGAGCAATATTAGTTATCTGCCAACATTTCCAGATCACATCCTCTGATAAAATAGGCCTCTCTTATAACAAGTTCATGTTAGCTGATGACACTGGAGCTATGACCCCCTACTAGCAGCACTGTAGATGTGTACACCCACCCTCCCTGGATGGTGCTAAAGAGATGTAAAGAAACTTTCTGTAGCCTTCAGGTCTCCTGATCAGCTCCCTTTGTCTGATAAAAAAAAGCCAACACAGCCCCTCCCTTGGAAACTCACAGACATCATATGGGTCATTGAAGCCAATGGAATAATATGAAAGCCACACAAAGAGCATTTGAGGTCAGCAATGGTAGCCTCCATATTTTTCCCAGCACCATTTTTCTATTACGATAACACACAGGCTGTGGTTAGAAAGTATATGCCAATGCAACCAGAATATAATTATCATTATAAGTATATATTATTATTTTATATATGTTATGGGTCCATAAACAGCAGGTGAGGAATGGGCTAATGCAAAGCACTGTGCAAGGGTTGATATTAGTTGATAGTTACTGATAGGTGCTCTTTTACTTATTTAAAGAGATTGTCCATTTTGCTACTTTTCCTGAAAGTGGAAAATTAGTTTCAATTGTCTCATTATGTCTGGTATGTTTTTTAATTAAGTTTTTAGTAAAATGTTGAAAGTGAGAGGGGAGCTGAGGGAGCTAAGCAATCAAATCACTGCTGGGAGGGGAATAAGAACAAGCTAAGCTTCTGAGAGGGAGGTGGGTCATGAAAAAGCTAGGGATGCACCGATACTGGTATCGGTGCCAATACAGAGTATTTGGACGAGTACTTGTACTTGCCCAAATGCTACGATACTTACCCCTGATACTGGAACTTCCAGTCAGAGGGAGATTTCCTCTAACCGGCAGTGTCACGAGGGAACATGGAGCCAGCTTCCAGGCAAGTCAGGAAGCTGGGTGGCAGGCAATGACTTGTTTCCTAGTTTCCTGATTGGCTAGGAAACCGTATCCATGCTGTTTGGCCAGCTCGATGCTGATTGGCTGGGAAGTACGAGTATTTGCCCAAATACTTGGTATCAGCACTGATACTGATACTGGTATCGGCATCAATGCATTCCTAGCTTTTTCAGTATTTTCCAGGCCGTGGTTGGTACTGACTGTTTTGTTAAGGGACTTGTTTCTGCAACAGCTACTGTGTAATTTAGAATTTAGAATTCAGAGAACTGTGCTGCAGGTAAAATGCAATTTAATGAGTCAACCCAGACATTCTTGATTCATGAAATGATATGGCAGACAGTGATCAACCCTAAAATTTATTTATCGGTATTTAGAAAGAGCAAGGAGTGGAGTTTGAAATTCAGCGTCTACTATAATTGGATCTATAAAAATATCTTCCATGGATCCTTAGACAAGCAGATTATAGCTTTTTCAATTTTCCAAACTCTACCATACAATTTCAACTGGTACAAACATAAAATACCGTTACTGGAACAAAACTTTCTCAAACAGTTTGTACTTGTATTATTATACTGTATGCTTTCAACTATTGTTTTTCCCACTTAAAGTACAGGGGAAAGCCAGCCCAACAGCTAAATACAAATATGTGATCTTGTGTTTTACCTGCCAAAATGTTTTCAGTTCTGCTCAGATGCTTTTGTCATTCACACAAGCTTTACAAGTTGTATAGCAACAGAGTGATACTATTATTTAAATTGTGCCCTGATTCTAAGTCTCTAGGCTGCTTACTGGATTATGAAGAAACCTCTTCACACTAGCTATGTCCTTCTCGCTCCCCACCTGTGTAAACCTGCCTTTAAGGTATAGCCTACCTTAAAAAAGAACAAATTCACACATATAAATTTTAAAAAATTGCTTTTATTAATTTCTTTGCATTTGAGTTCTGCAATCAGGGGTGCAATTCTCAGCACTGTTCCCCCAGTAGATCTTCCCAGTAAAATGGATGCTGGGACATGAGGTGTGTGTAGTGGGGTGCAGATCTCTCCAGTGATATGGATACTGGGAAGTAAGCTGTGTGTACTGGGGTGTAGATTTTTCCAGTGATATGGACATGATATGGATATGGGGAGTGACTTGTGTGTGCTAGGATTAAGACATCTCCAGTGACATAGATAGTGGGGAGTGAGCTGTGTGTACTGAGGCACAGATTTCTCCAGTGATATGGATACTGTGAAGTGAGCTGTGTTTACTGTGATTCAGATCTCACTGGTGACATTAATACTTGGGAAAATACTTGAGTAAGCCATGTGTACTAGAGTGCAGATCCCACTGGTGGCATGGATACTGGGGAGAGCAATGTATGTACCAGAGTGTATATTTCCCTGATGGCATGCATACTGGGGAGTGGGAAGTGTGTGGTGGGGTGAAGATCTCAGTGGTGAAATTAATACTTAAGATTAACCTGTGTGTGCTGAGGTGCATATCTCACTGGTGAAATAGATACTGGGAAATAAGCCATGGGTGGTGGACTGCAGATTCCACTGGCGACAAGAATACTGGCTTTAGTTTATACTTTAGTTTATTTTTTCCTAGAAATACTGGTTTGATAAACATTTGCGCAAAAACCGTGCGACATAAAAAAAATGCAACTAGCATTTTTTTTTCCTACAGGGTCTCTGCTTTCAGAACATATATAATTGTTTGGGGGTTTGAAGCTGTTTTCTAGCCAAAAATTTACATTTTAGCATATGTGTACGCAAATAGTAAGAAAATGCCCCGGACAGCAACTGGTTAAATCCAAGATCATTAAAATTGTTTAAATACTTTTTCAATAAAAAAAAAAAACACTTCACTCATCCCATTTTATTTCTTGACACACACAGTCTAGCTCCTGCTCCTAGAGTTGTGCCTACACACCTTATGGACTGACATCTTCTAATGATGCCAAGGTATTGTATACTGTATATAAGTATATGTTAAAGAAAAAAATTTGGCAAGGAAAACATTCAAAACTAACTTGCAAAACATCAGGTTATATAACTTTAGGCTTTCATTACTTCAAAGTCCCCCTCATCCCCAATGCCCTGCCTGACCAGACTGATTCCCATTTGTGGGGTAACACCGAACAGAAAATTAGTCTCATACCTGCTCAAGTACCCTTTCCCTGCTAAACCAGTCATTAACTGGCCATTCATTATCATCCATCTGTCACACATGTGTATATATATACAGGTGAAACTCGAATAATTAGAATATTGTGCAAAGTTCATTTATTTCACTAATGCAACTTAAAAGGTGAAACTAATATATGAGATAGACTCATTACATGCAAAGCAAGATAATTCAAGCCGTGATTTGTCATAATTCTGAAGATTATGGCTTACAGCTCATGAAAACCTCATGAAGGCCCCTATATATACACTTACTGCAATTACTTTTGCACGATATTCTAATTATTCGAGTTTCACCTGTATATATATATATATATACACACAGTATACAGTATATATATTATATACACAACAGTTTAAAAATATACACTTACAAAAAGTAAAATAACTCTCCCCTTAAGTATTAAAGCATGGCTATAGCAATTTTCAGATTTGCTGACATTCGTATGTAAATGTATGCTTTATACAAGGTTTGCAGCTATTAATAAGTGCAATGGCATTGGTCTTTACTTGCTCAATTCTGCGGTTTAATTTCTTTGCATGATCTCCAGTGATTTAATCTCTTCCATAAAGTTTAATGGATATAGGCAATTAATTACTCATTGCTAGACATCTCAGGAGAATTTGGACTTGTGATGCTCATTAGGAAGAATGAACATAAGAAGTATATTTCTTTGCTGAGGGATCAATCTTATGCTTATGAAGACCTGCCAAAGTGGAAAGTTTGAAAAGAGTGATGACCATAGCCAACAGTATGTTATTAAAAATACATAATAAACAAACATTGAACTCTATGGATCTTTTGTTTTCAGTAGCACATTGATGAGCCTTTGTATGGTAAGGAATGCACTGTCCCTGAGCCAGTGAGGCTATGAAACCATGGATGGTCTTATAATTTCTGTCTTGTGCTGCCTACCTCATACTGGAGTCAACTGGTCTGTTTTATATTGAACTTCATAGTCATATAAGGCATTAAGAGGCAGGGGGTGAAGAGACTAAAAGAGAAAGAGTAGCTGTCCTGCCTAAATATCGATTTAGTCATCATACCTTCTGAGACCGTCAGTATGGAGAAAAAGGCAACTTGCTGACCTTTTCAGTACAAAAATTGTCTGTCTTCCCCCTTACTAAAAGGCTGACAATTGTTTAAATTAATCATTTCCAAATACTTTATTTTTAACTGTTCTGCAGCACCCCCCTATTTCCTCGCCTAGGTGAGGGTGACATGTAATCTGCCCTCCCTCTTACTCCTGGGATACCTATGTCACATATTCCAAAGGTCTGTAGTTTTCATATCTCACAAAATCCTGCAACATTTCATGTCCCTGACACCAAGACAACACACAAACAGGTTACAGCGCCAGCAACCCATCTGTGCATGCATACGATCTGGTGCTGCATCATCGGGGGGAGCGGTGCTGCAAGAACCAGGAAGAGACAGCTGGCTCTCAAACACAGACAAAACAAAAATGGTAGCTTGGAATGGGATTTGCTGCAAAAGAAGATGACGATGCGGGCTTCACTGGGCTGGTAAGTATGATTATGCTGGTTAAAATAAGCAACAAAGGTGACGGGAATATAGGGAATAATTTGCATGGGAAAGTGCAAGGTCTGTTTTAACAAGATCCACAGGAAGTTTAATTCACCAAGAAGACTCAGAAGTAGAATCCAAATGTAATTTAATCTGCTTTTAGGCAAACACAATTTTTCAGAAGCTTAGAGTTGGGAGTGATAGAGTTTTGGCTAAACCAAATGGTAAAAAAGATGGGTGCACAGTGGAGAAGGTCTTTGTGTTCCTATGTTTTTTTAGACTATCTGCTACAGTAGCACATGCTCACTCCACATCAGTACACTTAGAACCAATGACAAGAAGAGTTGGGCAAACACGTAAACCGAAGCAGTGGACTTAGTCAGCCTCTGTGTTTCTCTCTGGCAAGTCTCCTGCCCAGAATATCTTCAATTTTAATCCCACATCACGATGCCACGTGCTGAGGATGCATTAATAAATGCCCTCCCTTTGAGAAAGCTAGTAATTAAAACTTTGGCTGAATGGTGACTCCTAAACTGTACATACCCTAATCACCCCAAACCCAACAGCGAAATCACAACAGCAGGAGCCATGTTTTTAGACACTGAGTCAGTGGAGAGATCACAAAGATGTCTCTGTAACCGGCTCAGTGATATAGAGCGCAGCAGCACTTGCCACTTCCATTCATCACATAATAGCCTCAGTCCTCGGTGCCTGGAAAGCTGCAAGGGAGTGTGGCTCTGGCTTCCTATCCAATCAGGAAGTGGGGCGGGTGATTACATGAGCACCTGCCAGGCTCCCTGCTTCATTACTGTATCCATACTGGAATAGGTAAGGGACAGTTGAAGAAATGGGATTTGGGGATGCCTCAGGTCTGTTTATGTATGTAACATACTGTATGTGTGTGTGTGTGTATATATATATATATATATACATATATATATATATATATATATACAGTATATGTGTGTGTTAGTATTTTGTGTGCACACCCTAATGCGATGGATCCTATGAACATCACATGCAGGCTGGAGGATTGATTGGGAAAATAAGCCTTTAGCCTTCAGGTGGCAAAGCAGATGCAACTAAAGCCTAAAGATGGCAGTGTGCATCTGTTTAATACCATATATGTCAAATACAATTATAGTATTAAAAAGCAATAATTGATTAATAGAAACAAATTTTAATTTTGAACATTTTGTAGTATATAATAAAAACAGTGCAGGGTATTTATTAAAACTGTGTACCAATTAAAACCGTATATGTCAGTATAAAAATGCTAAAAATTACCTAGATATGCAAATTAGTCATAGAAATATTGTCAGTTTAACCAGTGCATGCTGACACTTGCTAAATGTGGCTTGGGCATCAATGACCAAAAATGATATTTTCATATGTACTTGTACAAGATTTTGTAGATTTCACAATAAAAATGCGACATCATGTCATCTATTATAAGCATTGGTATGTCCTGTATATATGAAAGTGTCTGTTTCCTACTCTTTTGCAATCTGTTTTTTATTGTTTTTTAAAAAAAAAGAACCTTTTACAAATAAACTCTGCATCACATTCCAGAACAGTGAGATCTTACTACACAATACATCCTGTGCAGAATCAGAGTGATGGATCTTTTCTCAGATACTCTGAGAGCAGCAGCAAAAAATCTAAGGGAAGTGATAAGAGGCATGGACATACCGACACAGATTTTTGGACTAGGGATTTGTTTTTATTACATAATTGACTAATGGCGGCGGAAACAGGATGCTTTACAGAGTTCTGTGACCCCCCCAAGAGAACCTTCTGCACAGTGTGCTATTTCAGCTGATAAAAGCAGTGTGTGTTCTGTGATTTGTGCTGCAGCCTGAGGTCAGTCCCTGGAAAAAAAATAAGAACGGGGATAAAGGAAAACAAAAAATATTGCAAGATTTAGCACATCAAAAGAAGCTCCTCAAGGGTCCTTGCATCTAGAGCTTGTATTGCTACGGCGAGGCACTGATAGCAGCTGTGGTGTTTGTATTTGGAGCTTGCAAGCTTCCCTCAATACAGTTACAGGATGTTGGGTTTATTGACACCTTTCTATAGCCACCTGCATGTACAAGAGATTGTGTCATTTAAAGTATTCATACCTCTTGGTGTTTTTCCTGTTTTGTTGAGTTACCTGGAATCAAAATTGTTTTCTGGGGGTTTGCACCATGTGATGTACACAACATGTCTACCGTTTTGTAGGTGCAAATATCAGGGACTCCTCCCTCCCCTGTTGGACTTTTGGGTGGGCATACTATATGCTAGGTTTCCACACCTTAACAAATTTGATGTGGGCATCTAGAAGGATACTGGCAAGTTTTTTTTTTATTATTAATTATACATAGATGTATATCTAGATAGATCTAGATAGATCTAGATCTATATACTGTATATATTTCAAGTCCCCCACTAATCTCAGCATATCCAACTGTTTTTGTTTCCAGGTTTCACAGTAAACTGTTCCATGAAAAAAAAATGAAGCTAAATGTTGTTGGGTATTTTTCAAGGGTTCCGCTTAAATTTATTTGTATTATTAGTTACCATGCAGCAGTTCAAATAAAAAACAGACTCTCCCTGCAATCCTTACCCCTTTTCCAGCACTATCTTCTGAAAACCCACCATTCATCACCAGCCCACCTCTACGTTCACCTAATGTGAGCCCAGGGTGTTGAGAACCTGCTCCCTGGCTCATCATCAATCCTTCCTGGAATCACAGTACAAAAATATCCAGGTAGGATTCAGGGAAGATACAGTGTATCCAAAGCTGGAGTTAACTTTTAAGTTAATTACTTAATAAATTATGTAATTCACATTACTAAGTATTATGCGTAACATAATATATAATATGTAAAGGACCACAAATATCACTCAGTCAATCATGGGCAGTGAAATATTGGATGTGCTGGAACAGTTTAGGAGGCAATGCTCCACAATTGCTGCTCCTCCATAAAGCAGTCCAAGAGCTCATTGAAAAAATAGAAGGGTTCTTCTAAGTGTAAACAGACAGGTAAAACTTATTCACACATAAAGAATCTGGAAATATTCATTTTCGTATATGGCTGGAATTTACACATGTGAAAGAGCTTGTATATAATAGCTGTTGCCTTGGAGATCAACCATGACTTCTGACACCTTAAGCTCTGGCTGATCTACGAGGTGACGGCTATTATATACCAGCTTTGTTAGCTGTTTGTTCATACTGTATATGTGAATTTTAGCCATATGCTAGGGTAAGATGTTCCAGACTCTTTATTGGGTGATTGCATTTTACCTGTTTACACCTAAGGTAACCACCTTCTTCTCTTTATCTGTAGTATAGTATGGTGAGTGACATCATCCACCCTATTAGGTATTAAACCTTATACAGTATTGCACACAATGTGTTAGCATTTTTTAGTTAGTTAAATATGAAATATTGTATCTACCCTTTATTAGCAGGTTGTGAATGGGAGTCTCGTATACCAGGGTTTTAAATAACAGATTTATAGCGATGCTGAAAATACAGACCAGAATATGAGGATCTCAACTTATACACAACTGAATAACTCACAGGAGGGACACCCCCTTCTTACTTTAGGATGTCTAGCTCGGAGCTTCAATCATTGCAGCACCTTGTGTTAAGTATTTATTTTTAAATTAATATTTTTATATTAATAATAACAATTATATGAACATTGACCAAAGTCCACTTCAGTTTGCATTGGACACTTTTCTCTCTATGATTATATCTACATGTTCAGTGCATATAAATCTTTAAAGCTCAACTCTGGGAATTTCTTTTTTTATTAAAATTGGCTCCCAGGCATGGTAAAAGATAAAAAAAAGCAGCTAGGGCTGCAATATATACCTTTAATCCAGAGTTGCTCCCCACAGTCTACTCTGCCACAAATGGCCTCCCAGTGTTCCTTCCAGAAATAGGGTATATTAAATATGAATAGGCTTCATGGCCATGCCCTCTAAGGGAGCATCACCACAGTACCTTTCTTTAATAATGTAAGCTTTGATGAGCAAGTGATGACGCCAGCACCACTCTCTGCATCACCAGTGGACCAACCTGGGCCAGAAAAGAGGCAAAAAGGTAAAAGCAGCACATCAGGTGACCAGCCTGAAGACACCTGAAAAAGATATGCATAAAAGGGGTGGGGGACTGGGCCTAAATTTGGGCTTTTTTCTTAATGCCTTTTTTTCCCCCATTCAGCAAGTATTTTTATATCCACTTGTGTTAAACACACAGTTCTAGATTTGTTTTAGGTATGGAAAGATCACCCTGCCAGCTCTTTCCAGCAAGGCCATCTTTAATATTAATTGGGGACTGGGCAAGATTCTGCTGATGGGCCAACACAACCCTCCCACCTCTATCACCCTCCCCCCACCCCTTCTCGAGAAGAGACAGCCAGGAGAGAGAGTGATGAGAGACACCCAGGGAAGAGAACAAGGAGAGACAGCCGGGGGAGAAAACCAGGAGAGAGAATGGGGAGAGACAGCCAGGGGACAGATCGAGAAGAGACAGCCAGGAGAGAGTGCAAGGAGAGATAGCGAGCAACACATCTGACTGAAGCAGAACCCCTGTGCCCTTCAAGACTTATCTGCACTCTGTGTTTCAGACACCTCCTTGCTGCCCGAGTTCCAGCATCCCTATTAGGTGCGTCTGCGGGCAAGGAGCACGGAGGGAAACCCGCTGGCAGGAAGCAGCTTGAATAGTCCGAAGGCAATGTAACAAGGGGCAATCCAAAGAGGTAGTCGAGGGCAATCCGAGGTCGAGGCAGGTAGCAGAGGGTCAGAGACGATAGGCGGTCCAAGGTCGGTACACGGGAGGTCAGCAGAGTGTTCAGGAAACTTGCAGCAAGGCACATAGGAGGGGAGCTTCGTATGTCACACCATGAGGTGGAATAACTCAGCAATAAGCCAGAGCTCAGGCCAGGTTTTTATAGCCAGGGGAGGTTACCGAGGCAACCAGGAGGCTTCCCTCCCCGGGAACTAATGGCAGATGAAAGAGATGGAAGGTGTGTACTGGGAACCTCCCCCAGCAAGGCTCACACCTGAAGCCTAATGGCGGAGGAGCGCTACGCGCGCACCCGCAACCTGGGCACCAGGAGTTCTACCATGCTGGTGGTCCCCAAGCAGAGGTAACATCCCTCCGTGTCCTGCGTCTGCACCATGCACTCAAGTTGAAACAATAAGACCCTGTGGTTGCCCCTGTGGTTGCCACTGTCCGCCTAACTTCATGACATCTTGTGTCCAGGTTGCAGCTGACCTGACACCTGGAGAGAGCATATACAGGACTCACAACCCAGACTGTCCGAGTGAATCCTGGACCGGTGGCAACACTAAAGGAACCGCTGCAACGGGCAAAAGGGCTGGCCGGTGACAGAATTAATCTCCCCACCGACCATGCTACTTGTCTTCTGCCTGCTGCTCCAGGCTCAAGGGACAGCTGCTCTGGTCCCTGTAAATGTGGGTCCAGGGCAGTTGTAACAGTCGACGGTTATGTCTAATGCGGATCTCAGCTGCGGAGTGTGTGTGAAGTGTAATGTTTGGGCTCAGTTTTGCGGAACCCCAATGCACTCAGTACCAAGGGGAACCGTTACACATCATATACCCCTATTCCTATGTGGTGGAGATGTATTAGGAGGCAGCTATAGGAGGCAGCAGGATCTGGAGCTATCAGTCTCTGTAGTTTGGGTTGGAGGAAGTAGCAGTAAAGAGTTGGAAGTAGATCTGCATATGTAACCGGTGAGTAGGATCTTCCTACAGCTAGATTGGATTTGGGGTAGGAGTATAAGCAATACAATTGGTTACTTGATACGTAATTTGTTTGTCTGTAGTTGCAATGGTTTGAGAAATGGCTACTAATAGGATGAAGTGAACCCGCATGTGAATTTGGGAGATTGGAACAGGATATCTCTCTAGACACAGTTCTATGAATCAGCAATGCAGTTTATGGAAGTGAGAGCAACCAGCAGTTGTGAAACACCTCTCACAATACATCAATCCAGCAATACGGTTCTAAGTAATTGGTGCAACAGTCATATTATAACCAACTTGTTTCCTTGCACAGTTCATCAACTCAATTTTAGTAGTGTATGAAAGGAGACAGGAGGTTTGAATCTGTGTAGCTCCCTCCTGAATCCCACTACAGCACAACCAGCTTAGTGAGTAGTAGTAACAGCTGGGAATTATACCTTTACTTGCGTTTGATTGAACTCTCTGTAGACAGCAGGGAACAACTGTGGATGGTATCACTATTCAAGATGAGTTGTTGGTACGGCTTCAGGATGGACCTAGGACAGGTTCGTTTGGTAATGGTGGCAGTCTCTGTTTCAGTACAGAGAGTCACTCGCTCGACGATCCAGAACGATAGTACGCCGAGTGAGTGGCTCAGCTGTGCTTTTAAGGAGTAGCTACGGCCGGGGGGAGGAGTCGACCGTGATGTCACGAACGGACCGAACCCTCTGACACGAAGCTCTGAACCGTGTGGGTCTATGACAGCAGTTGCCCCTTGTGCCTTGTGGTAAAGACGGCTCTGCTTCCCAGGCAAAGGTAGGGAAATCTTCTCTTAAACAGTTGTTACTTAGACAAGTGTCCCCATTGGGAGATTTTACCCTTTATTCAAGACCTAGAGACAACTCAAAATGTGAGAATTTCCTTTGATTTCAGTCCCGGTAAGGTCACCAAGACAAATAGAGAGGGGGAATCGCCCTAGCTAGGACTCACACATCAATACAAATTTGAGAAAGGTTCCAAACCTAACCCACTTTTCCCCCCCAAAAAACAAAATAACAACTGGGTTAAGATATCTCTACAGTGTGTACTAAAATATGGATTTGGGTGTCTTGAGCCTATTATGTTAGTAAAATTACACATATTTTTGCTAGAATAAAAACTGGCAATAAAAGTAGCAAAAAGATTCCAAAATAAGGGAACCAAACAAAAGTTCCATTGCTGAGATTGGATCAACATAATAATTATCATCAGGTCAAAGTAATTAGATGATCTTCAATTCATAATTATTGCCGGTGGTTTTCACCTTTCCAACCTTTCCCTCATATAGTACCTAGTCTGTGACTAGGTAGGATGTAACATAGCACAGATAATATAACACTGTTATAAACAAAAAAATTGCTAAGTGGACTTTCTCACTGAATCAGCAGAGAACATGTTATCGTTTTCACGGCCAACAGCCATTGAGAAGATGGAGCAGTTGTAACCTAGCCTGAGGTAATTAATTCTCATTTCTTGCTGTGTATTCTTGCTTTTAATCCATACATAATCATTTCTATAATAACTAGCGCTGTGTTAACAAACTGCGGGCTTGTCTGGAATAATACATATTAAAAATTAATCACGACCTTGGGAAAAACAGACTTTATCTCAAGGCCTCTCTTGGATAACACGCGGTGTACAGTAAAACACAATGTATTGATGACAGATGAAATGCATCATGTAGAAATTGTTGTGATTCAGCATTGTTGTCAGTGGTTAAAGTTGAACATAGGCAATGACAGATGAAACGGTCAGTTACAGTTAAACCAGTTATTTTTGAGTTGAGGTCAGAAACTCAAGTTTCATGGTTTCTGCAGCAGAATTCACCATTAGTGCCTGCTACCATAGACTACAACAGGAAGTGTGAGACTCCTTCACCTTTTCGTAGAGTGGGGGGTAATCCAGTGAGGAGATCTTGATCCTAACTACCCAGACTTATATTAGAAGCTCTTAAAGCGGACCATAACCCATATTTTTTTAAATAACAACAAACACACCTTTAGAAATGTTTAGTAATGGCAATCTACAAACACATACTTCTAGATAATTGCTGGCTTTGTATTCTTTGCACAGCTTATTTCTCTTTTCTTCCCCAGTCTTCTGGCAGTGGCCATGTTTACTAGGGGCATATGAGTAGCTCTCCTATTACTTCCTGAAAATCTGGCACATGTGACTAGACATGTGACCATGCACATCATCTCAGGAGAGAAAAATGCCTTTCACTGAGATGAGATTTCCCTGCTGATGACAAGACAATCCCAGTGTGTATTGATTTGGCAAACTGAAGTCATTTGCACTTTCAAAGCAGGAAGTGAATGCTCTACAAGTGTAAGTATTTCATAATCACAGCATTTTACACCTGACATGTCTATGTTATTAATAATCAGCATACATAGAGGGATGCATTGGTAGAATTAGAGTTTTGAGTGTAAAGGTCCACTTTAAGCATTTTCTTCCACTGGGGCTGTTGGGTATTTGATGATTATGTATTTCTAATCTATAGACTTGTTTTTTGCGAGTAGTCTTTTGATCCGCCTGAAGAATAATTCAAATCCAATTGAAATGTGAATGATTGAGTGTTTATTTAAATCACTTTCCGTATGAAGTTATAATTTCAATTATAAATCTCAGTAACTTTGTTCTGTAATTTAGCTTTCCAGGTCCCTTTAGATTTCATCAATAAGTCATGACTATTAAATATGTATTATTATATTATTTCACTCTCCGATCCAAAAGTTATGCTGACTTTATTGAATTTTAATCGTAGAACATTTTACAGGATTAGCATAAGTCATCCATCTTTTATATATACAAAGTTTAAAGTATGTATGAATAACAATCAAGTTAATCTAACTAAATAACACAAATTATACTTATTAAATTAAAGGCAAGCCTCACCTACTAATGATGGTCCTGCTAGAGGTGGCTTTTATTGGGCTGAAACATCTGCCAACTTTCCATATTTTCCAGGGGGCGATATAACTGGAGTAGCTTGTGTCTTCTCTCTCTTCTGGAAGTCCCTATAGATTTGTTTGGTCTACATTATGAGGAATAACGCCATTACTTGGCTTTGTAATGCGCAGGGATAGTAGTGAGCACATATAAGCCACTGGCAATTTAGTATGTAGTAAACTAATTCAGGCGTTTGAGGGACCTCTTAGTTTTCTTTGCTCTTAAAAGTCAGCCGTGCACTCCTCACTCACTGACCACTAGTCAGTAAGCAAGTGAGATCTAATAGGGAATCTGTCTTTTAAATACTGGCACAGGGCTCAGAACCTCTGCACTGGAAGACATCAGTGCTAACCACTGCAGTAACACATGCTCCAAACACTCTACATAATTGTCTGCATGAAATGCTGAAGGAAATAAAAAAAACCTTGCCAATGCTTTATCTCGTTGTTTTGGGGTCAGGCACAGGGACACAATACAGAGATTTGAATGTTTATGAAACGTCTTCATCTTGGCGGCTGTTACAGCACTTACATTAAGTATGTTTAACTTGGCATCAGACACATAACTTTGAAAATGTTTGAGTTCCTACAGCAAAGCTGAGACTCGTGGGAGTAACTCCATCTCATACCATTCCTAACCCTGGTGAGGCAAACAGAGATAAACTTTTTACGCACTTCATATAATTTATTATTAATGATGGAAATAAACATAGTGGTTTTTTTGTGGCAGTTATGGGATCCTGGAGCCAAGGGCCCCCAGTTTGGTGGCCCCTTCCAGAAGACTTTCCTAAATGTCTGAAAAATGTGTTTTCCTTGTCAGACCATTATGGTATATTTAGTCTTCCACTGTCTGCTTATACAAGAATGAAAGCCTAAATCTGATTGACTATATTGAGAAATTAGATCTAGTATGTACTAATCATTCAAGTCTAGTATAACTGACAATAGTATGCTTATAAAATTCAGATTCAGGGCAAAAGTGTCCCTGCTATTCTACACAAGCAATCTGGATTTCCTATCTGTTCCTATGATGGGAAGCTAATTTTCTAACTTTAATTATCAATGTGTAGGCATTAATAGGCATTCTAAAAGGAAGCAGGAAGAGTACATAGCCTGATACTATGTACAGTAAGTATATTGATAATTTTAACCTGACAGGAATTCTCCTTTACACCATAATCATGTTGGATCAATTTTACTTTTATTTCAAGTTTATAGAGATGTAAGCTAATGTTTCATATCAGTTTTTACTGTTTATATAAAATATTTGTTTTACAAATATTTTTGTAAATAATATTTCCAAATATATATACAAATGTTTAACATTTTAAATATTTACAAATAAAAAAAAACATTTGGTACAGAGCTCATCAGTGACATAGGACTCACAGTTTACTACGGGTTTTCTAAAGAGACAGAACAGCAGAAGCTATTTATAGTCAGTCTCTCATTCTCTGTCTGCAGAAAACTTTGTACACCTTCCCTCTGAATGAAGCAGGAGGAAGGGAAATATGTCACCCTCTAAATCATTCAGTTGTATATATACATTAAGGCTTGAGCTATAGAGCTCTGTAAATAGCAGGTTTTTTTTCAGCAAAACAGTTATTGATAAACACGTAACCTTTTATAAATGAGCCTACTGGTCAGTTTAGACAAAAAAAAAAAAATATTTTTTATTTATCAGAAAAATATCTTTGTAGTTTTTATTTTTTTAATCTTGATTGTCATAAACAAAGAAACGATATGCAAAATCACTTTATCGGTTTGCCCCCGGAGCAATTGTTTTCATTTTTCACATGTTAAAAGCTGCATTTTTAGCTAGAACATGACCTAAAACTTACCCCCAAAACATTATATATTTATTTGAAAGCTTAGGCCCTGTGTAATTAAAAGATGGTTATTGCATTTTTTTATGTTTGAAGAATATTTGCGCAACTGTTTATCAAGTCTATATTTTCAGTAAAAAATACATAAACATGAGCTTTAGTACCCACAAACACAGCACACTGTCAGCCTGGTAGAAGTGATTGGGTGGCTCTAAAGCCACCCAGATCACATATACCTAAAAGCTCTGAGCCTGTTGAGAAAGATAAAAAAAGCTCATGGCTGCTCCTGCAGCCATGAACTTGTTTTGGCCCTTTCAATGCCTCGGCACAGGAGACATGGCCAAGGAGTTTAAGTGGTTTATCACCACTGCTGTCTACAAGCTGAGCACTTCTGGGTATGTAGAAATGTGACTGTTATGATCTAATAGAGCTGAATTATATTTTAATAAACATTTTGAAAATCATAGTACTGGTCTGTCATGAGTTAGCAAGGGTAGAGATAATTCAGAATATGCATAGCATTTTAACAACACAGTGTAAAAGGAAGGCCAAATGTTTAGGTTGTACAGTATACCTTCACAGCGAGGGGTCATGTCGGCCATGTGTGTTTCTTCAGTGCACACTAGTCTATATGTCTGCATGCAAATTAAACAGGCTATGTGCAATGTTCTCTGAGACATTGTAGGGCTCGAAACTTCCACTTGCCCTCTCGCAATTGGCAAGTGAAAATTGCGTGAGGGCGAGTGGAAATTCATCTGGGGTGGGGGAGCCGCCAGCAGGACCAGCGGGGGTGAAACTACCGCCACTTCTGCAGCGAGGATCGAGCTCTTCAGTTGTCTTCTGTGGCCGGAGTGAAGGGAAGACAGCTGCACTGATTTTTCTTCTCCTCGGCCGCTGCAGCTACAGAGCGGCAGAGGAGGAGAAGAATCGGTTCATCGGTATTCCCTTAACTAGACATGTGCACCAGCAAAAAATTTGTTTAGTTTAGTTTCGTTTTGAAAAAAAAAGAAAATTAGTTTAGTTTAGTTTCGTTTTGAAAAAAAAAATTTGTTTAGTTTAGTTTCGTTTTGAAAAAAAAATAAAAAAATTTGTTTAGTTTAGTTTCGTTTTTCGGGTCCGAAATTAAATTAGTTTCGGACGAAATTCGTTAGCGGTAGTCCTGCCGAAATTCGTTTATGATTCGTTTATGAAAAAAAAAAAACTTTACTCTCCCTTGGCTGGACTTAAACCAGCGAACTTCACAATGGCAATCAATTTCCAGCCTGTACCTCTAACCACTAAACTATAGCCTCTGTACTTTAAGTATAGAAGCATTTGATATATGTGAATGCAATATGTAGCAGTTGACAGCTGAGTATGTCAAATGGGCGGAGCGTGCTTTGTGGTAGGAATGTTAGGAGAATGCCAATTAAAAAACAAAGAAAAAAAAAAAAAACTTTATTCACGTTAGCAATGGCAAGCCTGTGCTTTAACCACTACTCTATAGCCTCTGTACTTTAAGTACAGTACAGTACTTTAAGCAGTTTAATAACGAATTTCGGGAAATCGGGAATTTCGGATTCGTTTGCATTCGGCTTAGCTTTAATTCGGAATTCGGATGCATCTGAATCTCCGAATTTCCGAAAATTCGTCCAAAACGAATTTCGGAACGAACCGAATCGCACATGTCTACCCTTAACTCCGGCCACCTGCAGCTTCCTCCGCCCACCTCATCTGCCATAGGCAGGAAGAAGACTGCAGATGCTATTGGCCGGCTGGACATGTTTGCAGTGCGGGACCTGAAGAATACATCTCTGTACCCCCAGCACCAGCGCCAGTACCACCACCAGTACCACCACCTGCACCAGGAGAGGAAGAGGGCAGATC
This sequence comes from Nanorana parkeri, assembly GCF_000935625.1. Classification (NCBI taxonomy): domain Eukaryota; kingdom Metazoa; phylum Chordata; class Amphibia; order Anura; family Dicroglossidae; genus Nanorana; species Nanorana parkeri. The sequence continues at coordinate 3,580,125 of NW_017306448.1, read as the reverse complement.
AGCTATATGCACTGTAAGTCCTGTTCTTTCTGCCTTACACTGCTGACTTCTGTGCGTTAAATTACTGACCTCTGTACTGTGCGTTAAATTACTGACCTTTGTACTGTGCGTTAAATTACTGACCTCTGTACTGTGAGTTAAATTACTGACCTCTGTACTGTGCGTTAAATTACTGACCTGTGTACTGCTGACCTCTGTACTTTGCGTCACACCGCTGATCTGGCGGAGTTAAGGCCGGGGCAGGGTAGGGGTTAGGTGGGGCAACTGGTGGTGATTAACTCTTAAGGCCTGGCTAGTAGCTCAGGGCCTGACATTTTGAGCCCTGGACATTGTGCGTATATACATTCTGCAAAGTTCTGAAATGTTGAATAACTTATTACCCCCTTACCATACAGTGCACAATTATAAAACTTTCTGCAAGAGCCTAGTTGCACAGAGATAAGATGTTAAACTCCAAATGTTCCAGCTTTATGGTAGACTATGGGAGATTATTAATAATGTGGGTCTTTTTATGTTGCTAAGGGTGCTGCTAGGTGTAAAGCATTCATGTTTGGTCTCTATGCACAACATAATACCTGCCCAGACCATTACTCTTACTTGCAGATTCATAATTCATAACCCAGCACAGTACTGACTTTTTGAAGATTCTGATCACCCAAATCATACCTGTGGTAATAAAGTAAGATGCAACAGCAAGCCCCTTTCATCCAAATGGACAGGTTGGGATCGGGGCAACTCATCTCTAAACTATAAAGTAGAAATCCAAAATCAAATATTGGTCATAGCTGAGGTGTCCCATCTATAGGGGGCATTTAATCTGCACAATTCTGGAGAAAAATACTTTTTATGAACGTTTTTACCCTTTTATTTTTAAAACTCTTTGTGTATGTGTTTCTTTTAGCATTTCTGTTTTGTTGGAACTTTTTAGGCATGCCTGCCTAGGGATATTAAATATAAAATGAATAGGCAGGTTTTTGATTGCTCTAAAGTACTCACAAATCTGAAGAGACTGTGAGTGTGTGTTTGCACTAGCTGTAAGTGATATTGCCCAGTTGAGCTAACCTGTAACTGCTAATGAGAGTGGGGTGTGTGGTCTGCTAAAGGCTGTGTGCCAGTCTGACTGGAGGTATCAGAAGAAAGGTTTCTCAAAAATCATACAAGTTGTGAGGGTGGCAGCTTGGACCTTAGTGTGTGCATGTTTTTTATGGTTGTGTGTCCTGTTTGTGGAATGGGGAACTTTGGATTCACATGGAAATTTGCTAGCATGCTGGTCATACCTTGCACGTCATCCAGCCTCCCTCATCCCTGTACCCTCTGAACCCCAACCCATGACAGTGACACTTTAGAAGTACAATTGCTGACAACAATACTAAATATGCACAATTGCCAACAACTCAGTGACACAGGCACCCTTCTGCATAGGGGTGAGTTGAGTAATTTTCTACCTTGATTTATGAGAAAAAATACCAGTTTCCCTAACAACAACGTTTTAAAAAAATCCAAAACCGCCAATTTTACTCATTGAGCTGCTTCAGTGAAATGTACTTGTAAAATAGCTTTTGTTAGGGGGTTTGAGCAACCATAAATACTGGTTAAAACTCCAATGAGCATGTGTTTATGAATAGGTAGTGCTATTTTGAAAAATCCATGGTAGGAAACTTTAAGCGTCAAAAAAAAATAAATGACTCCCGCTGTACATAGGATCCATAGGTGGTAAGGCATACCAGTTAACTCGCCAGTTGTGACTATAATGGCAGTTTTGTTGCCTAAGAAACATTGTCAGAAATTACATTGTCAGAATGCTTTTATTTTCACTGATACTGTTCGGTGTCACCACAAGGAAAAAGCTGTTTACCCCACGTATGGTTTACAAAAGACACAATTCAAGGGTCTGTTGTACTATTTCTGGATGCAGCATTTAGTGTCCTTCTTTTTAATGGACGCTAATGTACTCAGTTACATAGCAGCGTTAGAAGCATGGTAGCATCCTATTAGATATACTGTATGTTATTTATGTCCATGTAAAGTAAAATACCCCTTTTAAATTAAAAAAGGAAAAACATTCCAGCTCGTAGGGTCAGCCTGTAACACCTTACCTCAAAACCATAGCGAATGCTATATTTTCTTTTGCTAAACTACTAAGACCCGCCTACTCTTCCATGTTCACAACATCAAGGCTAACCACTCTGTAGTCCAATATAAGAACTAGGAGAGCTAATAAACCTGCTTGAGGTAACACTGGAAGTGTGCAGATGTCACAGAACTGCTCTCAGTTTCTGACATGATCAACTAGTATTAAATGTTTTCATTGGTATATTTAACAGCCCAAAAGGGAGTAAAGAGGACATTTTTTTTGTTAGGGTTTACAAACACTAAAATTAATTTTTTTATAACCATATACCTGCATGATTTTTTTTTGCCTGGAGTTCAGCTATAAAATGAATAACTGTTACAGTTACTAACTATATATAGTATATTGTTTTATAGTATTTCCAGGGTCAACAGCACTGAAATCAGCACCCATACAAACTGTGTCTAAGCCCATGGTTCATCATGCAGGAAATAAAAGGCGTATACTGCATAGTTAGCTGTGCTTTTTTTTTTTCCTAGTTCAGACCTGGTTAGCTATGATGGTGAGAGCAGAAGCTACAAATGAGAACAAAGATGCTCACATGCATTGGCAGTTAGGGGTTGATTTACTAAAGGCAAACAGGCAGTTCACTTTGCAAGGGAATTTGCACTTTGCTGGGGAAGTTTCCCTCTTAGCTTGTTGAATGTGGTGAAATTTCACTTTGCAAAGACTACCCAATCACGGGCAAGGAAAATGTAAGAAAAACAGTATTTTTGCTTGCACATGATTAGATAATGGACGTCAGCAGAGTTGTACTCTGTTCACTAAGCTAAGAAAAACATCCCCTGGAAAGTGCAAATTGCTTGCAAAGTGAATAGTCTGTTTCCCTTTGGTAAATGAGCCCCATAATGTTTTGTTTTTTAAATGCCGATGTATGCAATGAGATAACGACCCAGCCCCTGTCTTATTGAAGAGGTAAGCCACTTGTCTAAGCAGAATCCACAGGCAGTTTAACTCTTTGATAAGGCACAGAAGTTGGATCGAACATAGTATTACTTCAGATAAGTGCAATACAAAGGATCTTTTTCTGGTCTTTTGAAGTGTAAGAAGACAATGACTTTCCTATACCCTGTTTCTGCTTGGAAATTTAAACCAGACTAAACAGTAGAGTGAGAGGCAGCGAGTATCTGACTGGGGACTATACTAACTAGCACCCAAATAGGAGAAGTGGAACAGAGAAACATACCAAAAGCACAAAAATAAACAGGCTGCTGTGGCAGCACAGTCCCCACCTGGTATCTATAGATACCATTATTATTATTAATAATGCAAACAAATTGCAACAACATAACAAACATCAAGTCCTTAAACATGGATGAAAGTGTTCTCTGGACCTGAAGAACAAAGAAAAATGAAAGCGGGATGAAAACATATATACTGTACATAAGTCTATATATGAGATGACGTCTCTGATGAATCCTCAGTGTCCTGGACTTAACCCATTGTGCAGGCTGGTATGGCAAGGACAGCAAAAAAGTCACATGCAATTGTATGTCTGTGAAGGTTCTAATTCTTCCAGGTCATGGTATATCTGTAAAAAATAAATCAAGGCAACTGGACTTGCTGTATTTTTCTTGAAGATGTTTCGCGAAACGACTTCAAGAAAAATGCAGCAAATCCAGTTGCCTTGATTTATTTTTACAGATATAGCATTTAATGGTAGTTTTATTTTGGTATTTTCTAATATGATAATGCAGGTCTTTTATATGACTATTCAAATAAAAACAGAGCTTATTAAAGTTCTTATTTGATTTGTTCTTTTTATATATGCAGGTTATTTTATCACTTCCAATTAGTTTCAGTGCTGGTTAATTCATCACCACTAGTTATATCTTCCTTCATTGTAAATCCAGGTTGATGTCCCTTGTTGGGTCCTTACAGTATTTTCTTTTTAATTTTAATTGCACGCGGTATAATTGGTATGCATGGCTGGCATCGCCTTCATCATCTGCTTCCAGTTAGTAAAACTGTAAAACTAAAGCTTACAAATGATAAAAGGTACCAGAAAATTAACCAGAAACTGATGAAATAATATGCCTGGCAGCATTATACTCTCCCGCACTCTTCTTGTTGATGGAGTGCGGAAACGGTTACCTTTGCTACATCTTGGAATGAGAATGCCCAGAATTCCAAGCGGGAGCCTATTCAGATGGGCTTCTAGTTTGGCAAGCCAACTGTCATTAGCAGTAAATTAAATGCATAAATTAATACTAATCACGGATATGAAATGAAATAAAACAAACAATGATTCCCCGTCTAAAATGTAATTAAACACTTGATTGGTATGCTGTAACGCCGCTAAAAATGTACGTCTCCTGTATAATATTAATTCATCAGCTCCCTGTAATGGGCCATAATTTGTACTGTGTTCTTCCGTACTTGTTAGTCGGTTCAGATGTTGCCGCAATCAGGGGAATCAAAAGCAGCGTCGGATCATTCGGAGGAGACACCGCAGACTCTGGGGAATACAGATCTCGTTCCATACACACGCATTGGATACTCTGTCATAATTGGGTTAGAGTAACATGGTGATGAAACAAACATACTTCACTATTAAAAGTATCATATCTGGGATTTAAGAACTTGCTGCTGTATTGATTAATTGAAGTGAACAGAGTCTAGCAATAAGGTATATAAAGTAAGAGCTAGGATAAATTAGACATGCATGGAAAGAAAAGCAATCAGGAAATTAATTAAAGTGTATCTAAATCCCAAAACTAAAATGTAATATATTGCAGTTTAACTATCCTTAGATAATGTGGCTGCATTATTTTCTTTTTTCAGGCTTTCTTCTTTTTCTTTTTTTCCTGGTGATCCTGGGAATAACACACTTCCTGTTCCTGGGTGGCTACATTCACTCCTCCCCTGCAAGTGAGCGCAGGATAGAGCCATGATTGCCACCCAGACTAAAGATGTCTTCCTGTCTTCATCATCATTACATGTGGGGGTGGTAGAGGGATTAGTAGTTTACAAAAAGAAGACAGCATTGTTTGATATGTCACTTCAGCTGACAGTAAGTCTGTGAAGGTTCTCATTCATCTAGGTCATGGTATGACCTGGATGACCTATCATTCATCCATGGTCATGGTAAAAAGTAAATCTAGGCAACTGGACTTGCTGTTTTTTTCTTGAAGATGTTTCTCTGGTCATCCGACCTGCTTTCATTCTGATTTCTATTCATTCTGAATTGAGAAAGCTAGTCGGATGACCCGAGAAACGTCTTTAAAAACCCCCCAGCAAGCCCAGTTGCTGACAGTAAGCAACAAGGATACTGCATTTCTAGCAAGATCAGCAGACGTTTTTTGTACTTGCTGAAATTGTTTTTAGTTATCTTTACTAATATGTTCTAGTTATATGTAAATATCATACATTCTTGACACTTCTTAAAGGATATTTAGACCCCAAAAAACAAAACAAAATTACTATATTACAGCTACCACACCTAAGGATTAGTAAGCTGCAATATATTAAATTAGATATCCTTTAAGAAGTGTCAAGAATGTATGATATTTACATATAACTAGAACATAAGTAAAGGTAACGTGTGAGCATGGGTATGTAGGCTGTCACTAGGGCTTGTACACATGGGCTTCAGCAGTATGCACATCAGGCCTTTACAAAACATTTACAAAAGCTTTCGGCAGAGAGCTGTCTTGGAGCCTCAAGGCTGGATTCATAATGGCGCATTGCGCTAAAACTCATGGTATATGTGTATTGCTGTCACTTCTAATTAGCAAATACCTACCCTTCAGTGAACTATAATTACCAAGTGGGAATACCCTATGCATTATGGTGTGCTGTGTTGTAAGAAAAGAAAAGCGTAGGGGGTTTTTGTTTTTTGTTTTTTTAAAAGCTCAGTCAAATTGAATGGGCTGCCTTAACACAATTCAATACATAATGCATGCATATGTTTGAACGGTCACTTAAAGATTACGGGGAGCCCTAGATGGCCTGGTGGGATAGAAATTCAAACCTTTTTTTTCTTTTCCCATCTTCATTACAAGGGTGGAATTTTGTTTTATAAAAAAAGCTACGTTTAGGGGGGGGAGTGATCCTTGGCTCCTTGTTAGGTTAAAGGAATACAATGCCAGTCACTTTAGGGCATTCAAAAAGTTTATTTAGCAAAAAACTGAGGAAAGAGGGTTAGGGCACAAGATACCCAAATATTGGCTTTTCTTCTAGAAACAGTCAATCCAAGCCATGAACCTTTAAGCCAAGACCGACAATCTGTATTTGCAGACTGTTAAACACAACCAGGTAGCACAAGTACCTCTTAGGATGACCAAGCAGAATTTCATTCAATGTCCACTGGCAGCATCCCAGATAGCAAGGATAGCTTGCTACACACATGTGGCAGGGTGAAATTGTAATTCTTGTTAACTTGCTGCAAACATTCCTGGCAAGTTGTAGACTTGTAGAAAACTTGCAGCACAAGTTCTAGTTGACACTTTTTGAATTTGTAGCAAATTTGCTTGGCAAGTCTACAGCAAGAGTCCTGCAGGTCTGAGCAAGAGCTCTGGAAGCTCGCTGGTCTGGAGACTTGCAATGCAGACTTGCTGTAATTGTGCAACAAAATTGTGAAGCTTGGCAAGTCTGCAATAGTTTAGCAAGTCATTTTCAAACTTGCAGCACAATTTCTTGCTATCTGGGATGTTGCACCTTTCTGTAGGACACTATTTAGCAGGGAACTCTCTCCTCAAGATGCTCCACACAGGCAGCCATCTTCCTGTTCCACTCCTCCTGGATGTACCCTCAAGCAAGGCAGAATAAATCCTCCAAACCCTTTAAACATCAGCCCACTGTAACCATCACCCTCCCAGGCAGCAGGTCTAGGAGGAAAAATACCTCCAATACAGCCTATTCTCCTGGCAACAGCCCAGGAGGCAAGGACTATTTTCCAAGGTCATTCCAAATATTGATATCCTTCCCCAGCATGCATCACTTAGCAAGAAACCACCTAGTGATTTGCCAGGGAGAAATAAATATTTATAACTCAACAATATTCTTTTTATCTGCCAGGCAAACTCCGTGATAACATGCAGAAGTAAACAATATTCTGAACTTCAATCGGTTGTGTTGCAGTAGCATGCTGATGAGAGGAGAGAGCAAAGGGAAAGATGAGCTAGTGTTCTGCTTCTACTTTCATTGTCCAATCACAGGGTGGGATAGACAGGGGGCCCAGAAATGGGAATGTAAGGCACGGTATTGCAATACTGTGCTTTGATGTGCATTGCAGCTTAGGTGCATTGCCTTTTTATATTGGACATTTAAAATGGATGGCACTCCAGTGCACCAACACACTCAACATGCATTGCTGCAGAGTGATGGTGTGACCTGACCCTTAAAAACTACTCAGAAGTGGCAGCTCCCAGAGTTCCATCTCAATACATCCCAATTATCACACAACATGGAAAATAATATGCAAAATTTGAGAGGTCCCTGCGGCGAATTCAAAATAGATATAAAGTGAACCTGCCAGTAATTTAAAACTTTTAAAATGTCATGCCTGGGAGCAGACAACACAAGATGATTGTCATGACTTTATTAGACAGAAGACTCTCTTCTGAGCACCCCTCTGATTTTGGTTTCAATATGTTGCAAATAACTACTTGATTGTATATAAAGAAGAATAAAAGCTATAAGTACATAGTGACCCGCAATAGTCAGTTATTAATGTTATTATTTCAAATATTGGGAGATATTTTTTGTTGCATATCATAGGGGCCCACCAGAGGGAATTAAATGGTCAGTAGGACACCAAATATATTATGCTATGCCAGGGCTCAATATTTTAGGTCCTGAGCTACTAGCCAGGCCTTAAAAGTTACTCGCCACCAGTTGCCCTGTGGGTCCGATGGAATGATAGAACACCGGGACAGGAAGGGGGCGTAACACCCCAAGCCTTAAGGAGGAAGGTGCCCTGTATGGTCCTGTACAGTTCTGGAAACAGCGATCATACTCAGGTTTAGCTCTAATAACAGCTTAATGACACTGACAGAACCACTCCCGCACATCGGCTACGTCCCACCACAGCCGCCCGGCGCTTTCCCACCTCCACTACTTACTTACTACACCGATCACGGACAGCACAGGACCAAACAGCCAATCATTGCCCGCCTCTTATAAGACAGCCCAGTCAGCGTTGTGAGTGATTTGAGCGGGAAAAAGGAGATCTTTGATTGGCGACTGGAGTAAAAGGGAATGCTATGATTGGCTTTCGGAGTAGCTCCATGTGACCTAAAGTGTGACCTAAATAGGGAAGTGGTTATGAGCGCTACCATAGAAACCATTGCATAGAATTCAGGATGGTGAGCCACTGGGCAGCTGTGTTCTATAGTCAGTCAACGGACCTTAGTAAAGATGGCTGCCATCACGGCAGGAAGGTGCACAGCTGTGAGCACCAGCACACAGGTAAACCATCAGGGATCCCTCCCGGAGTTGGGCACTTGGTCCATGACCAAGTGCCTGACTCAATGGCTTAATTTCCACTCGCCCTCCTGAAATTTTCACTCGCAAATTGCGAGGAGGCGAGTGGAAATTTTGAGCCTGTGCTATGTTATGCCAATATAAAACTCCGATATTGTGTTATGTCAAACAACACACATCTGATCTATTTAATCTGTAAAAAAAAGAGTGGAATATATATGTCATGTTGATGGTCTGTAAAAACAATTCAAGTTGTCAAAGGTATTAAAATAACAACATCTTACCAGTGTTTACCTGTCACTCCAACACTAAGGGGTCTATTTACCAACAATTTGCAAAACCATTCATCCTGTGAATGTTTGTGGACTTTCGTTCTGTGCAAATAGAGGCAAAAACGGGTGTTTTTAGTAGATTATTTTCAGGTTGAATGTTATATACTGTAATATAATATAATACCACAAAATGGCCACTAGATGGAACTGCGGATCATAGGAAATTAATACTTATTTTCTATGTGCCTCATCTCCATCTAGTGGCCATAATGTGGGATTACATTATTTTGACCTGAAAAGAAAATAAGGAATGCTTGTTTTTGCCTGTATTGGCACAGATTGCACACTCACAGACATTTATAGGGTGAATGGCTCTGCAAATTGTTTACAAATAGAACCCCCTATGTAAAGTCTATGGAAACACCTTTTTTTAAAATGGACATTTGCATATAGCTAGGCAGGCTTTATCCTCCACTGTGACCAACAGCTTGATGTTTATTTCCGCGTTTGTAGCCAAATTGGTATAGTTTATATTTGTTCCATGTTTCCACTCATATATCATAACTTAAAATAATATTTAAAAGCTGCTGCTTACATTTTTTTACTTAATTTATACTTGCTTAAAATTCCAGCCTAGCCTTCCCCTTTCATGTAGGGAGCTAGGGAATTCTGTTTACTATGATTATCCCTGTCTATACTGTGCTGGCAGATCTGATTATCAGTTGTACACTTGATTTGCACCGTCTCTTTTAACAAAGGATTAAAGATCCAATTTTTAGGTGTGCTCTGTTGTAAAGGGGACTGCAAGAGGCTAATACCAAGTCAGATATAGGTATGTTCACTGACCTGGTATCAGTCTCTTGTAGTCCCTCCGCAGCAGGGCTGGAGTGTGAGAGGAAGCAGCAAAAGGAGCCAATCAGTTCATGTGCATTGTGATAGGGAGGGAAAGCAGAGTAACAGAGAGATGAGTTCATCAAGGTGCTGCTTCACTCCACTTTCACTGTCCAATCACAGGCTGGGGGCGGATCCAGGATGACCTGGGCTCAGAGGAAGTGGGTTGAAGAATGGTGGCCATCAGACCGGGTACTTCTATTGACAGACAAAAGTACTGGGAAAAATCTCTGAATTGAAAGTAAATGGCATAGCAAAAGCTGGTGCTGTTATTTTATCTTTTAATAGTCTATTCATTTTTACCTGATTTTCTACACATTTATATGCAGACCAAGCTGTCCAGCAGATGTGACAGTGGCACTGGTTTGGACAAACTATAACACAGACCATAACAATGAATAGGCAGAAAGTAATAACAATAACGTATGAGGCACACACACACGCTATTTATGCTTTCTTAGGAGAAATATTAGCCAGACCAAAAACAAGCCAAGAGCCATATTCAAAGTGCGGTGAAACATAACCTACAATGCATAGGTAGATTATCCTTGCCTTTTGCACTGCTTTATTGAATACAAACTACTGTTTTGTAAGCCTTATGCCTTTCTGCTTATGGTATGTACTCTTTTTAAAGCTATTGAAGTCAATAGGATAGTCCAAATGTTGAGGAATGTTCAGGTCAACCCAACACTAGTTGGGTCAACCATGATGGAATGCTTGGCAAATGCAGAAATCGGGTGGTCGGGTTGCATGTCAGGTGTTTGCTGAAGCAACAAACTGTGAATGCAAATTTACCAACGCTATTCACTGAGCTCTTGGGCTGGACAGCTTTATAGTGTGAATTAAGGCTGGCTGCTGTCCAGGGTCCTGTACTTCTTAATGTCCTTCTACTGTGCTCTGTGCTAGTTACTTCTAAGTCAGTTCATTCAAGAGGGAATTATCCACTGAATTCTTAGTGTACGGTCATCAAAAAATAAAATAAAATAGTTTTATTGTCTTTTCTTAAAGTTAACAGTGTATTATACAGTTTTTCGACTCATATTCATGTATTTAATATTTGTTAAGCCTAAAAGAAATGTGCTGTTAGTGTCAGCAATTTGTAATTATGTAGTCTTCCAGGTTTATACAATAAAGCTCTACAAAACTCTGCAACCTGATTGCACTTCAATGAAAAGCAATGGGATAATCCTGTGAGTTTCCTAACCAGATTAATGAAACTTCAAGCACCTATAGGTGCATCTGCTTCTTTAGTTTATTCACAGATTGCTGTCATATAAAACCTTTTGTATAGAAAAGTAAATGTGTTGCCTATGGCAGTTGGTTATAATGTCTCCCTCATTATCCTTGCATATGTTATACATGAAAATAATAATAATTATAACAAGAAATTATTTGTTGCTATGAGCAATGCCACGGTTTTTCTTTAGCATGAGGTTGTATAAGAGAGCTCTGATGGGTCTGAGAAAGTAAAGTTATCTTTTTGGCCTTCCCCACGAGCTAAAGGAATCCCACATGTATAGTTACTGGAATCAAATGGTCAAGGCTTGCAGACATCTACAGATACTCCAACTCCAACTTATATGTTCTTAATGCTGGATGTACCTATGCAGTTGGTCTTCATAGACTTCTATCAGTCTGTCTCCTCCGAGACAATTGGCCACATGATTGGCCACCATGTTTGACCAGTGTAGTGGCTACTGCAGGGAAAGAAAATATGTAAGGTCTTTTTCATGGGTCAGAGTTTTGGGGATGTTGATGGTAGTGGTGTTGTTAATATAAGCATAGCTCTGTTTTCAATCCAACAATACAGTATATACATGACATATACAGTACATCACATCTACATTACATTGTGTTGACCAATTTGCTTCAATACTTTGTGGATCTTCCTCAAACTTTCCTAATCTGCAGGTCAGTGACCTAACAAGTATTAAAGCCAGTGGCCCAGAGCAAAAGCCAGGCAACTAGAATTTTCAGAAAGAATACAGTAGTGGCAGGTTCTGTTTTCTCTTCCTGAGAGGTCTTTGGTATATTCTAATGAGAGAATACATAGTGCTTAAGATTTTCTCTCTTTAGTTTATCTACAAATGTTAAATTGCTTTGCTGTAAATGGTTGTTGTTTCAAGAGCTATATAGCTCGAGCTCTAATTTACATAGACAACTGAATGAGGCAAAAAAGTGTCCTATCGGGATCTTCCACCCCCTCTCTTTCTGCTCTATTCAGAAGTGCCTAATGGCGTTACCATCAGAGATAGAAAAAGAGACTCTGAAGGCAGCTTCTCCTGTACCCATTTAGATGGCCAAAGCTAATATGGCGAGCTCTGTCCAGGGTGGGCCAAGGTGCATGTTGTAGGAGAATTGCCACATGCACACACCTAACTGCTTGCAGTCACTAGAGCCCAGCCATGTTGTGCTTTTTGCAAGAATGTGTCAATGGAATCAATACTGCCTCTTTTAAAAACCAGCAGCCTTGACAAGGCCTATCATTCCAACAGCGTGTTGCAATACTTTGCTTCCCAGGTTGCTGTGAGACCTCATAGAGTCCCTGACCAGCTGTCCTACACCTTGTCTAGTCTGGCCACAGTGCCATACAGCCAATCAGAAAAAAGAAAACAGTTCACAAAATAAAAATTATGTACATGTTCGGTTAGCCTTCCATAACACAGGATGAATTTGTAAAGAAATTATTGATTTGCTCAGTAATTCTAAAAGCTCAAAATAAACAATAAGGTGATCAGCGCCAGTAAGTGTAAATGTGAAAATAAGAGCTACCAAGCACTAAGGATATAACTAAATATCTGGAAAATGTGAAAAACAATATTATGCCGAGCTAATAATCACACACATCTAATAAATTGAAACATATATAAATGAGTCACATATATGAGCCTTCAAACAAATGAGGCATAGAAAATATCTACACACAGACAAAAAAGAGTCCCAGGAAAAAAGAAAAGCAAACAATGGTTCTGTGCATGGGCTTCCCTCCCCCATTAAGAAGGGAAAAAGCGCATTTGACCTAGCTCTGTGGGTCTACCTCCCCAGGTGAGCACTCACTTTTTGTCATCACTCACTGGGTGGAGGTGAAGGTCTGCCTGTATTGTGTGATTATCCTTCCCTGAGAGTTACATGCAGATTGGCTGCGAATCATCTGAGGAATTTTTTTGCACAATCACCATTGTTTGCTTTTGTTTTTTTCTGGTACTCTTTTTGTCTATATTGCTTTTTTGTCTGTGTGTAGATATTTTCAATGCCTCATTTGTTTGAAGGCTCATAAATGTGACTCATTTATATATAATTCTAAAAGCTCGCCTTTGTTTCTTCTAGAACCACATGTAAAGCCCAATAGATGTATCATGTTATCTGCTCCCAGTGTCCTAGAAAATAGACCACACTGCTAGGAAACACGGAGGTAGCCAGAGAACAATACATAATTCAAATTGAGTGGAAAATTTCAGCCAGCATGAGTTTGAAAGGAGTCCAGAAGTGACAATCTGGCAGCATGTCTGCCACTGTAGGGATTTTTAGTACATTGTAAATAGAAAAGCCAAGTATGGAGGTCACACAGGCCAGCAAAAAGCTCCAGTGTTTGAGATCAAATGGAAGGTATTATATTATATGCTGAGAGGTGCTCGGGGAGGAAAATATTGCAGGAATTGGTATCATTTCATTTTAGTTGGTAGAATTCTATCACCAGGTATGCAATAAATAGAAAGCAATTGAAGACAGATTAAAAAGCCAATAGTTGTAAAAAATCACCACTGGTCTGGGGGGGGGGGTTCCTGAAATCTTGTCTGCTCAAAAGATTTAAAAACATCAATATTTGCAGGCATGAGACACTTTTACATGGGATCTCTGGTTTAAGTGGAATTCTCCTGTTTGTTTCAGACTCCTCAATGTAAAAAAACACATAGCGGTCTATTTATAACCAATTGGCAGAGCCATTCACCCTGTGAATAGATGAAAGAACAGGTCAAATGTTTGTAATGTAATACTGCATATTGGCCACTAGATGAAGGTATAAGTATCTACTCCCTATGCTTCTCTAGATCCATCCAACCTGAAAAGAAAATAAGTAAACTCCCAGTTATCCGGCACCCGCGTGGATCGGGAACTGTAGTTTCTTGTTGCTTAAGGGTCCAGTCACACCATCAAGAGTGCGTTCCATCTCTTTTTGACTTTTGAATCCTGGCGGGTGGTACACCGATTGGAAAAAAGATACACCTTCTACTCCTCAGCACATAGCTCTCAATCCAGACTTGACTACTTCCTGGTGAATACTCCTATTCTCTGGAACATGGTCTCGGCTCACATAGGTCCTATCTCCTGGTCAGATCATGCGCCCATCGAATTGACCATTCCATTCGATCCTTCCCGGATTCGTAGATGACACTGGACCTTGAATGAGGGCTTGTTGAAGGGGGAGGTCACTAAAGACGCTATTGAATCAGCTCTACGCAGTTACTTTGATCTAAATGAAGGATCCGTGAGTGAGCTGTCGACTCTTTGGGAGGCTCATAAACCCACGATTAGAGGCCATTGCATTGCGGTGGCCTCCAAACTCAAGAAAGACCAAATGGCTGCTATAGCCAACATCATTCCGGGTTTTTTACGAATCCTTGTATAATCTCCCGGATGGCGCCTCCAATACTGGTGATGCAAAACAAACGACAAACGCACTCAACAATTTGTTACCAGTTATACAGTAAGGTGCACATGAAATGGGCTTTGAACAGTGGTACAGTAGAAAGGCATCATGGCACACTCACAAACCAGCATGTAAAACAACTTGTCTCACCACTAAGGACAATGACAGAGGTTTGGATACACGTCTTCTGCAAAGGATGTGTAAGCCGCACTGCCGCGCCAAGGCACCTCTTATAGTGCGGTCCTAACTCTAAACTATGAGAGTCTCCATCTTGGAGCACATGGGGGCAGAAGATATCAAATTGGGTGCAGGCCTGTCAGGAGGACGCCCCACCTCCTTAAAGGTACAGAGACACACAAGGGATCCCGCACATCCCATTGGCAGCTGAGAAACCCCATCCAATACTGGTGATGACGCCCTGGTCTCGCGCATCCGGCAATACCTTGGCTCATACGACTTGCCTGTGCTCTCCTCAGAGGATTGTACTAAGCTAAATGCCCTGCTGGAGGTAGAAGAGGTTCAAAAGACCATAGCCTCCCTCCCCACCTGCAAGTCGCCAGTCCCTGATGGCTTCACTTACCTATACTACAAGACCTACTCAGATCTGCTTTCCCCATACTTGATGAGACTTTTTAATCAATATCTAGAAGGTCGGCCTATCCCGTCCTCCTTTTTGCAATCCTATTTAATAGTAATCCCCAAGCCAGACAAAGATGACACTGTATGTGCGAACTATCGCCCCATCGCACTTTTGAATTCCGATACTAGCGAATAGACTTTCCGCCCTTCTACCTAGCTTGGTCCACAAGGATCAAGTTGGCATTGTACTGGGCAGACAGGCGGGGGATAACACTCTAAGGCTTGTTAACATGATAGACATCGCGAACAGTAAGGGAGTGGGAATGGTCCTACTCAGTTTGGACGCTGAGAAGGCCTTTGACAGGCTTGGTTGGCCTTTCCTGAAGACACTTCTGACCAGCATTGGTGTGGGGGGGCCGTTTGCTGCAGCCATTGCCTCTCTTTATTCCACGCCATAGACGTCCATCAAAATGAGGGGTGCCGTGTCCCCTGTATTCCAGATCCGTAATGGATCCCGGCAGGGGTGCCCGCTTTCCCTGTTATTGTTTGTGCTTTGCATAGAGGCTTTGGATGCTAGGATTCGAGCCTCACCGGGCATATCAGGGCTCGCTTTGGGTTCTCAGGAATTTAAACTAGCACTATTTGCTGACGATGTGATCCTCTCACTTACGGACCCAGAGGGTTCGCTGCAATGCTTACATAGTGAGCTTCATCTTTTTTTCTGGTCTGTCTGGGTACAAACTGAACCTGAGTAAGACAGAGGCTATGCCCTTAAATCTCTCCCCCACCGACTTGACTTCACTCCAGTCCGCATACCCCTATGGTTGGACGACTGAAAAGTTGAAATACTTAGGAATACACTTGACCCCCAAAATACGCATGCTATACAACGCTAATTATAAAACACTGTTTGTCACCCTAGGCTCTTTCTTACATACACCCCTTCCCATTCCTACAAGAAAAACGCCAACTTCCCTCCAACACTCTCTTTGCATATCTCCAGGTTAAACACTATGCCCAGTCCATCACCAAGTCCCAGGCATTTCCGAAATGTATTCCATTTGAATTACTTTGTGCAGGGCCACCTTCCTCCAAGGGCTTTGACTCCGCTATATATGGGATGCTAGGTGAGGACAAAGCGGGTGAATTTATGAGGCACTCATACATGCAGCGGTGGGAGGAGCTGTTGGGATTGTCCATCTCACAGGAGCAGTGGGAGAGTATTTGGAGAGCGGCATCTGCATCCTCCATCTGCTCTACCTACAAGGAAAGTCCGTATAAAGTACTTTACCATTGGTACCACACTCATGAATTTCACAATATTTACTCCGGAGTCTCCTCCCTCTGTTGGCGTTGCAAGTCAGTGTGCACTGTTGGTTGCTATATACTGTTTACCTGGCTATGGTCTGCATGATATATTGCTCATTGTTTCATGTCTTCTGTCATTTCTGTACTTACTGTTTATAAAACTCAATACAAATTGTCAATTTGAAAAAAAAAAAGTGTGTTCCAGTGCGTTCGGCCTCTGTAACGCAACCCGGCCGGCTCAGTTTTTTGGGGGGCTGGAGGGGACGTGGCGGTGCATTGAACTCAATGCCACCGCAGCCACGCCCCCGCTGCCCGTGGTGCGATCGCTGGCACCCAAATGTGTGGCACATTAGTGCCTGCGTTCTGGTCCAGTGCAATCTGCCAAAAATAGTGTTTGCAGCATTTTTTGCAGATCGCACTGGACTGGAACGCAGGCACTAATGTGCCACACGTTCTGGTGCTTGCGATCGCGATGCGGACGGGGGACGTGCCGGCCGGGTTGCGTTCCAGTTCATTCCAGAGGCCGAATGCACTGGAAGGCACTCTTGATGGTGTGACTCAGCCTAAGAGTTAATTAACTATCCCCCCCACTGCCCTATTCAGATTCCACAGCCGGTGGGTGAATGTAAACAGCAAACATGTATGCATGTGTATTAACTGCACCAGCCGCATAAATTGTAGCTTCAGTAATCATGGTATTTTAATGTGTATAGTTCTGCATGCAAAAAAATTATAAACACCTTTGAAAAAAAATGTTTCCATACAAGATGTGATATTTTAAGCATGCAAGCAAGTCAGTGAGGTGTTTTTATATAAGAAAAACGTCAGTAACTAAAAACAACCAATCACAGTGTGTTGTGATGGGAGGGCATCACTATGTGGTCTATTTATAACTAAGTGGCAGAGCCATGAATCTTTCTGAATGTTACTTCTGTGTGAATAGATGCAAGAATAAAATACTTAGATATACAGTAAACTCCACATTAAAAAAAACATTTTGTTTAAAATGTTATTAGTTACAAGGACATGTTTTAAATGACAGTGATTGTTTTACCGCCAATGAATGTTTGGGGAAAGTCAAATTCACTGCTTTATAATTATCCCCCAAAACTGTTTAAAAACTATCAGTTCTGGTTTCAGATTTTTATCAGTCAGACCACCAGAATCAACCAGCAACTGTTTCACATTGGCCATGGGGTGAGAGTCTGCACCAGGGGCTGTTCAGTGTCAGACACTGCACTGGCAGTGGGATTTACATTACTACGAGCCATTATCTCAGCCCAGGACATCGGTTCTTAATCTGGATAATGCCTAAATAAAGTTGGTGCCGTCTTTCTTGAGAAAAATCAGCCGATGAAGGCATTGCCAGAGGGAGTTCTATGAGCTCTGTGAGGTCCAATAAATACGTGTAAGTATTTTAACACACATTTTTAGAAAGCATCTACTTATAATAAATAAGAAATGTGTGATGCTAGATCCACTTTAAATTGATTCAGTCAATGGGAATACTATCTGACTACAAGCCCATTTAAATGACTGCTAATGGCCGGGAGGTCTAAGATATGGTGACAATAATGAGACAGCGTTAAGCGGTCAGACTCACGTCTCCAATCAGCACAGCAAAGGTGGAAGATCCGAATTACTCAGCAGACATCACCTGCTTTAAACCTTCCTGCTGTGTCTGGAAACGACGCCGCTACCTTACACCCAGTGTCTTATCTGTATGCGAAACGCGTGGCACAGAGGCATATTTACCAGTAAAGAGTTGCTTTCATGCATAATGCAATTATGTAAGTATGCTTTTACTGCAGACAGATAAGAAGTCCTTTTCCCCATTATAGATGCATGTTATTTATTTAAAATGAATGATGTATACTCAGACGCTTCAAGCAATAATCCCATTTAATGAAGAGATTTAGCAAGAGTTGGTCAGCTTGTTTTCCTTCTCTTTTAAAGGAGACATTGACCTTGTTTTCCTATCTTGCATTCACAGAACATCTGAAAGCATCACCTGCTTTTCTTTTTATTGTGTTCTTGGGTAAGATGGTTTCATTGGATCAGACTCTGGGCCTGGTGGGTTGATATGATCTATTCTTGCACATGCCTGTCCACAGCCAAGAAAAGGGAAGAAAAGGGAAGAAAATCAGCACTGACATTTTTAGCCCATTTTATTTTTGCATCAGGAATGGGCTGAGTTGGGTGGATCTAGGGTTATGGTAAAGCCACATTCCGGGATAATTTTGTCCCCTCTTCCTAACCTATACTGCACAGATTGCAAAATGCATTCACATACCTTAACTATTAATAAAAATGTATCTTATTTGTGTATCACTCGGCTGTAGACCCTCAAATCATCTCTGAATTGGTGCTGACACTGTCCTTCCTTCTGGAGGGTGGCTACTTTTGTTCCCCATGGTCCCTGTGTGTATTCTAAAGTAGTCACCGCTCCAAGCTCACCCCCATGATGGATTATAACTCCAATGCTAATTAGTAAACTAAACTGCGCTTTTGTAGTTACGGTACGGTGAGCTTAAATCGATGCCGTGATCGGGAGCTGTACGGGCTATTGTGAATAGCCGTACAGCACCCCTTCGGTTCTCCTGAACCGAAGGGGTCCTGGTGCCGAAGCTAGCCGAAGGATCGGCCGAAGCTACGGCCAGATCCTTCGGCAGCTTTGTGAATAGACCCCTAAATTTCTGTTAATAGTTCGGGTACATAAATACATTTCTAAGGTTTAACTCCTGAGTTTGGTGTCACTTTAAATCCCCCATCCTGGTCCTTTACTGTCATGGTTTCTTGGTGTGTAGGACCGCTAATTCAGTGCTGCAGGTGTATTGAGGACTGTTAGTCCCCCTACTGCCTCCTTGTGCTGATGTCACTCCTCTTCTGGTTCTTGAGTTGAGCCTGCAACTGGACAGCCTGTAATAAGTGCCCACGTCACACTGGACATGGACACCCGTAGAAGAATCCTCCAGAATGTAAACAAGGAAAGAGAAAAGACTTGGTACAGGAGGATCACATGACCACGACGACTTTAGCTAAGTGAAATGGAGATGAACTTTCATTTTGCATCAGGACCAGAAGAAGCATGATGTCAGAACTCCTTATTACCTGTTCCTGGGTCCGTTACTTTGGATCAGTGGTGCAGGCAAACAACTAGAATTTTCAGATGGAGAGATCAGCATTGGCACTTTACTTTAAAATCTCTTTTTTTATAGTCCATAGATCACCTGGCAGTCTATGGGTATGTGCTAGGTGTTCTAGTTCTCTTTCTGTGGGAAAGGCTGTTGCTGGTGTTAGTGGCAAGATGCATATTTTTCTATTTCTCAGGACTAAATATAGCCGCATACCATGCTGCTGACCATAGAAGGGTTATCCTGCCAGACAGGGAAAGATTTTCCTTCACTCTATTGCTAATAACCAGGGCACTGTCCTAATTATGAATGGAGCACTTGGCTAACTTGGGCAACTTGTATGGCATCATTCTCTTAGGCCCGGTTCACACCTGGGCGTTTTGTAGCACGTTCCTACGCTCTGCAAAACACTCAAACACCGAAATCCCATTATTTCCTATGGGTATGGTTCACACCTGGGCGTATAACAGGCCATATGAACGCGCTACAAAACGTCCTACGCTCAAAGAAGTACAGGAGCTTCTTTGGGGCATTTTTGTCGCACGTTTCCATTGGGATACAGCCAAGTAGCCATCGGAAACGTGCGTTTGTCGCTCGTCTTTTTTTACCACGAAACGCGCGACAAATGCGCATATTCAATACGACTAGGTGTGAACCCAGTGTCAGGGATACCGGCACAGGTGACCCCACACCTGCGCAGGTACCCACACAGGCAGACCAAACACTTATGACCACACCGGACAGGGCAGAATGTATTATATACAGTTTAATAAACAGCAAAACTAAACAACACCCAAAAGCAAACATAAATAAGTAACATCAACAAGACTACAAGCAGGTAATGGCAACAGGAGGAAAGGCAGGTAATGGCAACAAGAGGTATCTAGGACTGCAAATGGGTAACTGGGCTCGGGACACAAACAGGTGTACAGGACTGGTAACAGGACTCTGGACGGAAAGCAGGGTTCACCGGAACTGGGGACTCAGGGTTCAAGTTTCAGGAAACAGGAAATGATACTGAGCCATCATCCTGACTGCAGGGAGGGTTTAAATATCCTCCCAGGAAGCACCAGGTGATGGCTAAGTACTGGGAGCTGGGAAACCCCCGCAGGTGAGCACTGGAGCTGCAGGCCTCAGCTCCTGCGCCACCTAGAGGCGCTCTGGATCCTAATACCCAGCCTAAAGGTGGCCATACACTGTACAACCATCGCAAGACCGTAGTCTTGCGATGGTTGTAAAGGGATTAAAAAAACGTACGATCTGCCTATCTTGGACGGGCAGATCGCACTCTCGATCATCGCAAGCCACGCCCCCTGAGCGGCGGGCTTGCGATGACTGTAATGGGGGCGGGCTTACGCTCACTGCAAACAGGCAGTGTGCGCGTGCGCACACCGGCCCATTCGGCAGTTGTCGAACCAGCAGGCCACCAACTCGCCGAGAATCGTACGATTCCCGGCGGGTTTTCAAACATGCTGGTTCGATGGAAGACGTGCGACCGTACAGTAGAAACGGTCGCATGCCTTCCCTACACTGCGCGATTCTCGTACGATCGTGGGATTTCCGGTGATTCTCGTACGAGAATCGTGCAGTGTATGGGCACCTTAAGCGTGTCCACCAGAGGGTGTTTCCCAGCAGCCAGCAGTTCACAGCAATTAGTCTCCACCTGATACTGGCTGCTGGGAGGGTATTTAGCCTCTATGTCCCTTAGCATGGAAACCCTTTAATCCTGATCCTGTTACCATGAACCTGCTTCCTGTGACCCTCAAAATCCTGCTGCTATACCTGCTTCTCGTGTACTGGACTCCCATCCTGGTTGTATTTCTAATCTGTTTTACCTTCTGCTCTCTGTACACTCCCCCTACCACCCACCTAAAACTTGGCCCTGCTGTACCTGATTTCCTCACCCTCTTTTTGTATATAGCTTGTATACAGTTAGATGTTTTGCACTTTGTATATATGTCTGGCGTTGCATGTGTATATGTTGTTTTTCACCTGTATTGTGTTCCCAATAAGCCTTATTGCTCTTTTCACTTAATTTTGAGTCCTGTCCTCATTGCACAGTTCACATATCTGGTCATACTTGCTTTACAGTATACCAATACATGGTATTCTGACACTCCTGTTGTAAAAAGTTTACAGAGCTTCGTAGCTCAAGCTAAAATTACACACACAAGTACAGTATATGAGTCAGAGCAGTGATTCCTCCCCTTCCCTCCTCCTCCCTCCCCTTCCCTCCTCCTCCCTCCCCTTCCCTCCTCCTCCTCCCTCCCCTTCCCTCCTCCTCCCTCTCTTCTCAGTGTTCCATTTCAGCTTTTAATCACAGACAGGATATCTGAATGGTAACATTTTGTTCTTTCACTTTATAAAACCCATAGAACTCTGTAAATACATTTTGTCAAATGCTTATTTGTAACAAAATATTTCACTTATTTAAAAAAAATGAAATATATAAAAAAAATAACAAATCGTAAATTAAGAAAACCTATCAAAGCAAAAAAAAAACAAATAAAAATATGTGGCCCAAAACCATTATCTTTTCCCCTTCAAAGAGTCACAACCTATGTATGCAAAGAACATATACTATCACTGTCTGAAATTTTAAAGGATTCTAACTATAAATAGAGACAAGGTTTTAATTTCTGTGCACTAGTCACTTTAATTGTATTTCTTAAAGAAAAAAATGAATGATAAACTTGCGTTGTTTTTCCTTGATGACTCTATTTGAACAGTACAATTTAGAAATAGCTTATATGGCTTGTAAATTGTTAGGTTATCATGGCAGGAGGTGATAATGTGGAAATCAGGATGGAAATAACAGTTTGTGTTGCTGTCTTTGTAGCTCGATAAAAAGAAGCGTTTTCATCGCCAGCTCTGCGAGAAGCTCTGCGTTTCTTCAAAGCTCTCGCCAATGAATCTCAAATAGGATTGACTTGGCACTTTGTAGTTACATGTAAGCTTGCGCATCGTGTATGCGAGATTTTGTTACTATTTGTTGATCTCTCCTTTTGAATATCAAAATGTCGTATAGACCGATCATTCTCATGTTCAGCTGTAGTAAAAGACTGCAGTGTAGATCATAAGGGTAAAGATTCTATTAAAATGTGATTTCAAAGCTTTGTTTTCCTTGTTACTTTAAAGCTGAGCTGCAGGTAAACACCCAGATAGCAAGGATAACTTGCTACAAACTTGTGGCAGGGTGAAATTGTAATTTTGTTAACTTGCTGCACATATCCCTGGCAAGTTGTAGACTTGTAGAAAACTTGCAGCACAAGTTCTAGTTGACACTTTTTGGAATTTGTAGCAAATTTGCTTGGCAAGTCTACAGCAAGAGTCCTGCTGGTCTGGAGACTTGCAATGCAGACTTGCTGTAATTGTGCAACAAAATTGTGAAGCTCAGCAAGTCTGCAATAGTTTAGCAAGTCATTTTCAAACTTGCAGCTCAATTGCTTGCTATCTGGGCAGCTAGATACTGTTCAGCTAGTCTAGTGATCCAGATACCCCTGCCAGACAACACAGCTAGGACCTTATTCTCCACTACAGATACAGCACAACTTGTCAACTTCAGCAACAGTATCATGCCTCAGCTCAGTGTGCTCTCATTATATAGAATATGCCCCATAGTTGTTTGAGGCTTGCAGGCTGTCTGTAAATGATATGACTATGACTTTTGCAACACTGGGTTTAGACCAGACTCATATGAATGGACTGTGAACCCTTTTGCTGCTAGAGGCATTTTGGTATTTTTTGCACGCATGTTAAATGCACATTTTAAGCCTGAAGATTACTTAAAATCCCCAGAATTATACACTGCCTAGCCAAACATATTTACCACCTGGATTTCAGGCAGTGTTATAATCTGGGGTTGCTTCAGTTGGTCAGGTCTAGGTTCAGCAATGTTATGTCCCCAAAAAATGAGGTCAGCTGCCTACCTGAATATACTGAATGGTCAGGTTTTTCCATCAATTGATTTTTTCTCCCTGATTGCACACTGGGTATATTCCAAGATGAGAATGACAGGATTCATTGGGCTCCAATTGGGAAAGAGTGGCTGAAGGAGCATGGGACACCATTTTAACAAATGTATTGGCTATCACATAGTCCATACCTTAACCCCGTTGAGAATCTTTGGAATGTGCTGGAGAAG
Source organism: Nanorana parkeri (assembly GCF_000935625.1). Taxonomy (NCBI): domain Eukaryota; kingdom Metazoa; phylum Chordata; class Amphibia; order Anura; family Dicroglossidae; genus Nanorana; species Nanorana parkeri. The sequence goes on along the minus strand of NW_017306448.1, from coordinate 3,556,592 downwards.
ACTTTACGCAGTGGTCCGACTCTCCCATCATCACTACAAGATCTTGGTGATAAATTAATACAACTCTGGACAGAAATAAATGTGACATTGCATAGAAATATCAAAACGATGCCGCAGTGATTGCATGCCGGAATCAAAACTATAGGCGGCTCATCAAAATATTAGTGTATGTGACTTTTTTTTTTGACCATGCAGTGTATATTTCCTGAAATGAAAAAAAAAAGGCCTTGGCAGCGAAACGGTTAAAGCGTCGCCTATGGCCAATTTTAGGTATGGTAGTTTTTTTGCGATTTTTGTGGGTGCACGCAATTTTGAGGCTTGACATGTTTACTATCTATTTACCCAACATGACCCCATCTTTTATATTTTACCCAAAAATTGTGTAATATTAAAGGAGAACTATGAGATGAGTGATTTCCACTCACCTCATAGTTCTAGCCGACCTGTGACAATGAGACTGTCACAGGTCGGCTCAGTAGATCGGGAGGTGAGCGAACACATACCGGATTCGCTCACCTCTCGATCCTGTACGGCTCTCTGCCTGGCAGAACGGACGGGGGAGGGGGCGGGTACAGCTGGCTCTGCCTCTAGATAGGCAGAGCCAGCTGTCACTCACGCAGCTGGGCGGATCTCGACGTCGATGTCGGGATCCGCTCCGGCGTCTCAGTATACCGCGAGCTGTAGCTCGCGGTATACTGAGCTTAGGGTAACGGGAGGACGCTAGTTTGTGTCCTCCCGTTACCCTAAGGAGAACTATGGGGAAAAACACTGACCCCATAGTTCTCCTTTAAATATTTCGTACCATAGCACAGGGAAAACTAATTTTTTGGGTGATTTTTGTTTACATAATTAATTAAATAATATAAAACCCCAGTGGTGATTAAATGCCACCAAAAGAAAGCTCTATCTGTCCCAAAAAAAGTATATAAAATTAATTTCAATACAGCGTTGCATGACTTAATGGCCATTTACTGGGATTAATAGGCATGGGGTTAACAAAGTACACAAGGAGATGGGCAGTACCCTAAAGGATCATTTTGTTTAGTAGGGAGCAGTGATTTTAATAATGCTTAAAGAGCAACATTAAAAATGCAGAATACCTTTAAACAACATGCCTTAGGGATGACCTGAACCAGCCTGTGAAGCAGCACATCTGTATGATGTATACAACTTACTACAGCAAAGAAGCTGTAGATCTTGACCATTGGGTTGTAGTGCCACCTTAAGGCACAGAACACCCTTTGTGTTTTTGTGACACAACAAAGAATAGGGGGAAAGGAGGTTAAATAGCAGAAAAAGGCATTGTCGGATACCCCAACCCTGCCCCAGATTACAGTACAATCCTGACATAGGACTCTAACCCCTTTCTACTTGATTCAAAATCAAATACTGTTTGTCTGCACCAGTTTTGATAAATTCCCCTCTCTGTGTTCTCTCTGTTTCGCCTCATTCACTAAAATAAGTGAAAATTCACGTTGCAAAGTGAAAGTGCTCTACTTCTTTCTTAAATCAACCCTGTTGTGTAATTATTAGGGATGCACCGATACCGTGATTTTGGTACCGAGTACGAGCTAGACATGTGCGATTCGTTTCGTTACAAATCGAAATTCGTACGTATTTTCCTGAAATTCGTAGATTCGTAAGCATACGAAATCCGAATTGCAGTTTCCGAATTTATATCCGAAATACGAAATTCGTATACGTAATCCGTTAACGGAATTCGTATTTCGTTTTGGTTGACCAATCAGAGGTTCTCTTCTGCTGCTGAGTGCTGAGAGTTGCATTACAAATACAGGCAGGAAATACGAAATTCCGTTGACGTATTTTCGTTCTGTTACAAACATTCGTTATATATATTGAAGTTAAAAAGCAAAGTACATTTATATTGGAGTTGATGGTAGTTTTTTGTCTGAAATACGAAATTCGTATACGTAATCCGTTAACGGAATTCGTATTTCGTTTTGGTTGACCAATCAGAGGTTCTCTTCTGCTGCTGAGTGCTGAGAGTTGCATTACAAATACAGGCAGGAAATACGAAATTCCGTTGACGTATTTTCATTCCGTTACGAATATTTGTTATATTGAAGGTAAAAAGCAAAGTACATTTATATTGGAGTTGACGGTAGTTTTTTGTCTGAAATACGAAATTCGTATACGTAATCCGTTAACGGAATTCGTATTTCGTTTTGGTTGACCAATCAGAGGTTCTCTTCTGCTGCTGAGAGTTGCATTACAAATACAGGCAGGAAATACGAAATTCCGTTGACATATTTTCGTTCCATTACGAACATTCGTTATATTGAAGGTAAAAAGCAAAGTACATTTATATTGGAGTTGATGGTAGTTTTTTTTTAAGTCCGAAATACAAAATTCGGATACGGAATTCGTATTTCAGATAAAAAAACTACAAAACAACTACTAAAGTTACGAAAATGTGCCAAAACTAACGAAAATCCGTATTTCGTACGAATCCGAATTGAGTTTCGGATACGAATTACGGAATACGAAATAATGGATATTACGAAACGGAACGAAACGAATCAAATTTTTTGATGGCGCACAAGTCTAGTACGAGCTTCCCGATTAACAAGAAAGTCCCCTCTTACCTTGGTATGTCCAGCCTGTCACCCCCGGAGCCTCTCCAGCCAGAACATGGCCTTCCTCCAGTACCCAGCCGGAGCCGTCTGGCCAGCCAATCAGGAAGCCGGGCGCCATGTAATGACGCGACGCCCTGCTATCTGATTGGCCGGGAGGCCGGCTCCATGCATGAAGCCAGCTTCCCGGCCAATCAGAATGCCGGGCGCTTCGGCATTACACGGCGCCCGGCTTCCTAATTGGCCAGCTTCCCGACCAATCAGGAAGCCGGGCAGCGTGTAATGACGCGCTGCCCGGCTTCCTGATTGGGCGGGAAGCTGGGGACATGGGACACATTGCACAGTCACCAGGTCTATTGAGGTATTTGGTACATAGTGTGATGTGTGGTCCTGCAATGCTGATTTATGGGTTTTGAGATTTAATTAGGCTTGCTACCTTTTTGGGGTAAAACTAGCGGGTGGATTAAGTTATTTATCAATAAATACAACTGGGAAAAAGTTTCAATTTTTCTGACTAGATGGCAAGTCTAAATTTAATACACCAGTATCTCTGAAACCTATTTTAAGATGTTTAGTTGCATGTCTCACCCTCAATATGATAATAAAATGCTGATAAAATGTGGGAAAGGAAAAAAACACATTGATCATACTTTTGATATATTTGATTAATACACACACTTTTCCTAGTGGGATGGAGCCATATAAAAGAATAATTTGCACTATCCAAAAAGTTGGAAAAAGGTGACCGTCTGCCCCAGGATTTGTCAGGGCCGATGATGATGATCTGTCCATAATGAAGGCTCTGGGCGCCCCCCATCTGGGGTGAGGAAGTCTCGACTGCTATAAGCATGGGCTGGCTAAGTGGGGTATCCAGGCATTGGATTATGATGTTGTTCGATTGGAACTCACACACCCGGCAGTTTTGACCTTGCCAGCAAGTAAGGTCACCTGTGACGGTCTATGCCCTTAAGTTGATATCTGATTTAGTTTAATGCCAAGGTTGCAGGTGCACACAGTACAACTATGACTAGCACCAGTTACATTTATCTATATAGATCAGGTGCTCACAGTAAACCTTTGACTGGCACCAGTTACGTGTACGTTTATAGATTTTGTTTGTGGTAATTTTTCACTAGAGATGTGGCCTTGCCCTTTCAACTCAATTTTTTGGTGTCCACGTCATCTGTTGCAAGGCTACATCTGTGTGATGTCATTATTAGCCCTGTGCTTCTATGCAGTCATGCTTTTGCTTCAATGTGTGCAGTATCTGAGGAAAGAGAACAAATTTTATTTGTGGCTTTAATAAAAAAAAAGAATTGTGCTTATCCAACAAAACATCTTCTCACTTGTTTTACCAGCTAATAAAAACAATCAATGTTACTCAAATTGTAGAAGATACAATGCTAGAGGTGCAATTGGGTCTTTGTTAAATGTAGCCTTTTGTCTACTTTAGCTCCTTCCATATATGTGGCAGCACAGTGGGTGGGGCTAAAGGCTGAGCTGCCACATATTCAACTGTCTATGCTGTTCTGGTCGCTTCCAGCACAATGGTCGAGCTGTCAATGACAGCTTCTGGTCACTTAACAATTATTTGACCACTGTAACATCCAATCACATGATCAAGAAGCTTGTCTGAGACTTCTGACGTTCAAAATCCTAGGAGCTGGCGGTAAGGGGTTAAGATAGGTTGACCTACACCAGGGGGTGCTCATTAAACTAGGCTGCTCGCTTTTAGCATTTTTGTCCTTTACAAACATTAGTCAAAACATTTTCATGAGCTACAAAATGCAGATTTTCATTGTTTGCCGGCCACAAAACATTTAAGGGAAAAGATAATCGTTGCTGACGTTTGTTTTCATAGAGGGAACAGGAGCTCGAAGAGTAACAGATTGAGCGGGTGACTGTGGCAAGTTCAAAGAAAGCGCATGCATTAATTTTTCATTATCGTTTGCCCATAATAATTTTATGAACCTTCTGCTAACTTTTATTTACTGTTCAAGCTTCTTTTTTTGTTTTGTAGATTGTGATATTTTAATACAAAATGGACAATGTGCAATCTGCTGGTTTTGTCATTTGTTTGCTAAAAGAGCGAGTGCTTATAGGCTTATTAAATGTCTTATTATATAACAATGGTAGTAATTAGGTACCTGGTACATGCAAATGGGCACAGCAAGACAGGAAGGTCAACCTTCTGGGTGCGAGATGACTCCATTACAATGAGTCGGCAATAAATGAGATGTATAATAGAAACTGGGATTTCTTGCCAATTTTAAGCCAATAGGCTTAATAGAGGGGGAAGCTGAGCCACTTAGAGGGTCACACAGCCAGGACACGACTATAGGAGCTGCCATGGATGAATAGTTATTTGCGGTGTGGGCTTTGGGACTTGTTTTACTGCTCATTAATCAATACATTTACTTACCTTTAGCTCCACTCCCCCAGAGCTCTGGAAACATGGGGTGTGCCATGTGCTCCACCATAAAAAATAAAAAGTACTGTGATTGTCACTAAGCAGCAGCAGGTATCATTTGAGTGCTGGGAAATTGTGACAAGGGTAACTAAGGGCACCAGAGGAAGCCTAACTTAGCGTGCAGGACTGGGATCGGGATTCTTTTTACAAACAGGGTATCTATGGTCAAAAACTACAAATAAATCTGTATTTCTATATAGAATTTCCATAAGTTCAATCCCACTTCTAACAACCATATCCATCTAGAAACTTACTTATTAAAAATGCCCATAGGATGCAGGGGCGTATCTATCACGAGGCAAACTAGGCGTTTGCCTTGGGCGGCATTTTCCATGGGGGCGGCCCCCAGGCAGAGGGTGAGCAGAGGGGACAGTGAGCGGGTAAAGGTGCGATCAATGTTTGTGTGCTTATCTGCTCAGATGTCTCCGCAAGACGCTCTGTTCATGTCTCACGGTCTGATGAGGAAGCCGCAGCCGTTCACAGTGAATGAATGCAGCTTCCTCATCAGACCCTGAGACATGTGTAGTTCACTGTCAGCACGGGACTTTACCTTCTTGTCCCGGTCTTCCTGTCTTGCCTCCTCTGTATGTTGCACCCCCTTCCCCTCTGGTGCCTCAGCCCAAACGGAATGCTTCCTCCATCTCCCCAGGGGACCGTCCACCGGGCTGCCTGACGGCTTGGAGAACTGTAATGATAACAGCCGGGCACACGCAATACATCACACACCCGTCAGCCAGGTAAAAGGGCAGAGGTCAAATACAATGGTGCCACACTGAACGTAATCTTATCTGTTTGAAGCTTCACGGTCACCGACAGGCAGAGACGCTGAGGGCTTCTGCTGCAGTTGCTTGTTTGATGTGGATTTTAACTGACTTATGTGAGTAAGATTTTAAATAAAGGTGATTTAGTGTTGTATCAGTGTACACTATGGGCTGCCCATTTGTTTTGTATATGAGCATTGGAGTTGGAGTGGGATGCATTTCTAAAAAAGGAAGCCATTGGAGGATCATTATAGGAGGAAGCCATTGGAGGAGCATTCCCGCCTACCACAAAGGGATATGCGCTGTATGACCTTGTTATAGGGTCTACATCATTTCAGTACAGCGCTGCATGACGGAATAAATGTCAGTCAAAGTACCGCAGCGCTGAATACTGAAAAATGGCCTGGATGGGAAGGGGGTTTAACACCGCGGATGTCAACTGGTTAAGGTTTATTGGCGTAAAGTGTCATACACAAAATAATTTTGTGGGGCAGAGATAAGTGTGCAATAGGAGGAGGAGGAGTGATGTGGGGTGCCCAAGTTTAGTCTTGCCTAGGGCAGCACAAAACCAAAATACACTACTGATAGGATGTTCTTCTTCAATGCACTGACACCATTTCCCTCAGCCCTGTGGATATACCTGCCTAGTGAACTACAACTCAGCATGTAAACAAGGTAACATTAACATTGCTTGCTGCAAGCATGATGGGATATGTAGTCGTGAGAAACTGAGATTGCATCACATCAAGCCGCAGGGAAAGAGATGCAAAGCACACTGGGAATCCAGGAAGTTGGTGAAAGTGATGGGCAGACAGAAGGCAGCACTCACTACATAAAAGGGATTTTTCCAAGTAAGATCAGAAACTACTCTACTATGTATTCCTATTACAATGCTGATGTTATAACAGGAGAAGATATGCTGGGACTTTACAACTTCTTTAAGTAATGTAATTAAATATGTCCTCTGAACTACAAGTCCAAGCATGCCATCATTGTCCCTGTACACCCCCCCACACACACATATCACCCTGGGGACGGCAATATCTGGTTGTTGTACAGGGGCAATGATATGCAGGGGCTAGCTGATATGTTATAAAGCTGTATTCTACCTGAAATTACTACAATGCCATTATAGAACTAAGAATAGAACATACAATACAACTGGCGCCCCCCGCCATCTATGTGCCCGGGGCAAACGCACCCCCCGCCCCCCCCCGGTTGTTACGCCACTGCCTCCTAGCCTTCCAACAAAAAGTACAGAAATTCAGATCTCAATGGACTTGCATTAAATGTGATGACATCAGTGGTCCTTAGACAGCTGGAGCTCGGGGGAGAAGAGGCTGGGGGGCACTGGTCTAGCAGTCCAGCGGGACTCACGTCTAAAGTAAGTCAATGGACCTGCATTAAATGTGATGACATCAGCGGTCCTTAGACAGCTGGAGCTCGGGGGAGAAGAGGCTGGGGGCACTGGTCTAGCAGTCCAGCAGGACTCGCATCTTCATATCTAAAGTAAGGCAATGGACCTGCATTAAATGTGATGACGTCTGCGGTCCTTAGACAGCCGGAGCTTGGGGAATAGAGGCTTGGGGGACCGGTCTAGCAGTCCAGCGGGACTCACGTCTTCACATCTAAAGTAAGTCAATGGACCTGCATTAAATATGATGACGTCAGCGATCCTTAGATAGCCAAAGCTTGGGGGAGAAGAGGCTGCGCGGACAGGTCTAGCAGCCCAGCGTGACCGATGATCAGGTGAGTAAATCTGCTTTAATTGAGCCCCCTAGACACAATTAACACTTAACCCTTGCAGTGCAGGGGTAACTCCACTGCAAGGATAAGTTTGTGATTTTTGCCGGACTTTTTCTGCAAATGCCCAGTCCTGCGCTAGCAAAAGCCCATTTTCTCTCACATGATCGGGTAACTAACGTTCACTTTGTCATTGCAGTATATTGCTTTTAATTACATTGTTTTTTGTTTTCTAATAAATCTAATGATTATCTACCTCGTTTGCTTTTGAAAGAATTTTGACATCTGTCTGTGAAATTATTATTTTTATTATAAGAGATATGGAAATGAAAGTAAAGCCAATTTTACATGATTATTTTTCATTTTTTCCCTGTAGCTCTATGGCAGTTCGGCTTTCTAATTATAGAGCTTCAAAACAGTGTCGTGCGAGCTAGACGGCAAATATCCACCCATACTTGTCTATCAAATGAGATGAGTTTTGACAATTCACACTGGAGGAGAAGCAGTTGATTTGAATTTTGTCTTTAAAGAAGAACTCCGGGAATTTGAAAAACTTTACCTTATAGTGGGGCTACTCCCACACTGCAAGGGTTAAGTGCTTGTCTTGCCTAGGGGAGTCAATTAAAGCAGATTTACTTACCCGATCATCAGTCTTGCTGGCTCTTTCTGAGCTGGTAGACTGGTCCCCACAGCTTCTTCACCCTTGGGCTCCGGCGGTCTGAGGGCCACTTTTGTCATCACATCTCATGCAAGTCCATTGACCTGTATTAGATGTGAGAACGCTGTGGGACATTCCACAGCCAGAGAGTTGAGCGCTGACAGAGGATACCGAAGTAAACCTGCTTTATTTGAGACAAAATGAGCACTTAACCCTTGCAGTGCACTGTAAAGGAAAGCTTTTTTTTTATTTTCCTGTAGTTCTTCTTTAATTAATACTAACAAATTGACTGAACAGTGAATGGACCAATACCCTCTACCTTCCATGATGTGAAAATTCTTCCAGAAAGCCTTTAATCTTCTTAAACTGTATTTTTGTTCCATAATTTCTCCCAATTTCCATAGTATTAGCATGTTAAAAAAAGTGTCACCTTCCTGTTAAGGAAAAATACATTCATACACAGAGCTCTCAATCTGTCTGGAACTGGCACAACTGTCAGATATCATCCTTCAAGGATTCACGAGGTTTAGTGATTGCTTTCTTTTCTTTTTTTAAGTATGTTGGATAGAAGAAAATAAGTCAACCGGCAATTCAATTATAGTCTTATTAAACCGGACATATCTGTAACTACAAGTTTGCATGAATAAATTCCTGACAATATACTGCAACTTACTGACCTCGCCAGAATCAATTATAGCTTATTCTTTTGCTCATACAGCTACCTTTAGCGCTTTGTTTCTTTTGAATATACTGCAACACTATAATTAAAAAAAACAAAATCTTTTATCGTTAAGAAGCAGTTCCTGAGCTCATTCATGTGACTCCCTGTCTCACACTGATCACACAGACCGTCCGTTCTCTGATCTGCTCCACGCTCTTCATCCTGAATTAATTGCCGTGCTGATAAAATGGTCCCCTGTCTCCCCGGGCTCTTGGAGGTGTCCAGGACCTGGTGGTGCACTGGTAACACTCCCTGGCGGGTGCCACCTGGGTGCAGTCTGCACCCCCGGCACACCCCCAGTGACGCCATTTAGGTCGAGTTTACAGCTAGGCGGCAATGGTTTTGTGCGTTTATGCACATTGTGCACATTTTGATGCACGTTTATAAACGTGCACATGAAGACGCACGTTTTGACTGGCAGCTTATGAAACATTGCGAGGAATGGACAAACGCGCGCTTAAATGAGCAAAAACATGTACAAAAATATGCAACGTGCTTCTTCCGCATGTTTTCAGACATTTCCATTGAAGTCTATAGGGCAAAATTGTGCTTTTAACTGCCCAAACCTTTTTGGGCATTTGGCGTTTTTCTGATCAGGTGTGAAAAGGGGCCATTGAAAATCATGGGATTGCTTGTGTTGGGCATCTAAAACTGCTCAAAAACACCTAGGTGTGAACCAGGCCTTAGAGTGCTGTCATTAGTTTCCGAAGGCAGGATAGCATTTTCACAGTCTCAGTGATCACAGTCTCAGTGATCACACAGACTTTACAGTACATTGTAACTTTGTGACATGTCATTAGGTGAGCGACAGCAGCAGGGAGCTGATTTGTTAAGGCTGTATGCACAAGGGCCGTCTGTGTTAAACACAGGAGAAGTTATCTGGGAAGTATAAACAATTTTGATGCCTCTCGGATCACCCAGATCCTGAGTTTAGATGTTCCTGGGTTTAGCCACATTTAGGCGCATTTAGCTGTATAAAACCAGGCTAAAGGGTCCAGGGGACCTTGTTTGTGTAAATACAACTAGACTGAATGCACTTAAACACTCCTAAACGTCTAGGTGTGCATTCAACCATAGTAAATATTTAAATGCTTTCAGGTTCATTTAGAAATAAGCTCCAAAGCACACCTGTACTCATGTATTATCATTGCCATGTGCACAAGGCCTTAGACAAAACATACAGGTAGCTGCACAGACACCAGGAATAAGGTGATTATTCTCTCTCTAAAACAGCATTTTAGGCCAAGAAATTGATGCTGACTCTGCATGATGCCTGGTGAAAAATATGGTGCCGGACTTTTGGAGAGTAAGGTAGATGAAGGTATTGTCAGGGAGAGCACTGTGAAGACTGAGATGTGAGGAAGGAAGAGCCTGTGCTCCCTGTCAACCAATCAGGGTTCAGAAACTCGGCATCGGAGAACAGTTTACTTAAAGCAAACCAATGCTTTGCCTGTTTAGATGAAAGCAATAGGTTTCTTTTACAAAATTACAAACACTCTAATAACTCAAAATATACATGAAAAAATATTGTATACTTCCCAATAGGGAAAAAGTAGAGCCGGCTTTTCTATTAGAACCTGTCAATGGTATAAGTCTGTTTTTAACTATCTTAACTTTATTGCAATATTTTAACTGTTTCATCTTGCTCCAGCCATTCCCTGGGCCATATCCTGGATCCTGTGCTCATATTTCTTATAAAAGGTGCTTTATTGCTGTATTATGAACTAGGAAGGGTTCCACTGGTGCTTTGCTAATTCACTTTCTGTAGGAAAAAAGTGACATCCTCCTTATTGACTCCAAGACATTTTGCCAAAAAAGTGAAAGTTCACAGAATTGTCCTGATGTTTATAAAAATGTATGTGAAGCAAAATCTCTGAATTTCACACATCCATAAAGATTATCTTTAACCTACAGACAAAATTACTATGCAGATGGGAACACCATACAATCTCCACTTTTGCCATTGCCGCTATTTCAAATGTGAGAGTTCCTTAAAGCAAAGACCACCCAAAACCTATCTTTAGGGTCAATTTATACCCAATTTGCCCTGCGAATATCTGTGAGCATTTGTTTTGGAGATGAATATTGCCAAAACGATTGTTAATAAAAAAAAATTCCAGTTTGCATGTATTGTGATCTAATACTACATATGGACACTAGATGGAGCTGAGGAAGATAGAAAATAAATACTTATTTACATCTAGTATCCAAAATGTAGTAATACATTTAAACTGAAATAAAATATATTAAAAACATTCATCTTCAACATTATTTATCCAAACCAAACATTCACAGATATTGTATATTCGCAGGGTGAAGGGCCCTGAAAAAATTAATCCTAAGTTTAGTGGGGTAGCAATCCCCAAAAAGGCTTTACTACAGTCTTTGACAATGTGGAAAAAAATATTTTAGTTGTTCTGCTCTTGCGGTGAAAGACAAAACCTTTGCTTGAGTTGAATTTTCTGATTCTCCCGTTTAGAATGAATTTATTGTATATCACTTTAGAGAATCCACTATGGCAGTTGGAACAATATAATGCTGGTGTCACAGGCTCACTAATGCCACAGTGGAATAAAAAACATTTTGGAAAAAGCAACCAAGATGTTCAATTCAATATGTACATATGCAAGTGCCTGAGTAAGACTGAGCAGATATAGCCAGTGTTGTAGCAGTATACATTAGCCCTTATTTTTATGATTACACATTAAACATGGACATTGCTAAGGCTGTGCCAACTTCATCTTTTTTAACAGGACCAGAACTGGAGGATGAAATCTTCTCGCTATGGTTACAATGTAGACTGGGCAGGTGATCAAACCCTGCCTCATTTCAGTAAAAATTCTCTTGCGCGTCCTCTTGCGTCACTTTTATGTGATGCAAGAGAACGCGCAATGCTGCACACGATCCCGCATCACATGTTGCAATGTCAGGTGTGATGCGGTGCCATTATTTCCTAATGGCACCTCAAAGCACCTACCCATCACCTGTACGTTGTGTCGCACCACATTGCATGGTAACCTATTACAATGTGATGTGGTTTGGTGGGATTTTTAAAAAAACATGCAAACTCTTCTTTCTCTTCGATTTAGCTTTGGTCGAATTACAGGGCTGCCCTACCGCAGTGCCCCAAAAGCGCACCCAGCAGCACCTCCTTGATGTCGCATTACATTGGTGTGAACGAGGGCTTACAGTAAATATCAGTAAACCTCTCAATCAAATGAAAACTGGCCAGAAATGCATAGAAAGTAAAAACTACCTTGCTGATCATGATAGTTTGACAAACTGATTCAGAGTTCACCAATAATAAAAACACTTTAGGTTATTGACACAAGTGGATTTTCGAAGGTTTGCAAGGTGAAGCAAGATATATTGACTTAAAATGACACTAAACTCAGGAGGTACTCAGAAATGCATTCAAGTACCTCAACTGTTAACATAAATGTATCCTATTTGTATAGCACTCCACTGTAGATCTTCAAATCATCTTTGTATTTGTGCTGACACTGTCCTTCCTTCTGGAGGGGGGGCTACTTTTGTTCCCCATGGTCCCTGTGTGTGTTCTGAAGTAGTCACCGCTCCAAGTTCACTCCAGTGATGGACTACAATCTCATGTTTAGTTTACTAATTTGTAGTGAGATTGTAGCCCATCACGGGAGTGAGCTTGGAGAAGTGTCTACTTTAGAACACACACAGGGACCATGGGGAATAAAAGTAGCCACCCTCCAGAAGGAAGGACAGTGTCAGCACCAGTTCAGAGATGATTGGAGGATCTACAGCCAAGTGATACACAAATAAGATACATTTTTGTTAAGGCACTTGAATGCATTTTTAAGATTTAACTCCTGAGTTTAGTGTCACATTAACAAAGGTTTACTTTAAATGTAAAGTTGTTATGTTGTCTTCTTTACTACTTCTGATCATCTTTTTCTCCATTTAAAGCTCATATTTTAGATTCAGTGCTTCTTCGATCCACAATGCAGCACTCACGCCTTATGTAACGCTTTCCCTCCATGCAATAAGTAAACATTTTCCCTGTAATGATGATTGAACATGGAGCAAACACCTGCTGTTTTTGGCTGCTCTATAAATTAGCAATGTGTACTTCTGTCTTTATGTCACTATTGAAATAATAGAGATCTCAGGCGCTCCTGTGAGGTGAATTCAAACAAGTGCTTGTTCTATTTTAAGAGCTGTAGACTGCTTAGTAAGAGGGGACAAGCTGTGATTTAGTTTTCCTCTGGCCCACCTCCCAATTATCCTGTAGGAGAAAAAGTAACAGGACAGTTAAGTCAAATTAAATGAAATTCATGGTTGAGAAAGTTTTTTTTTTTTTAAACGGAAAAACTAGGCAGAGTGAATTCAATAAACGTTGGTAGGGTATTCAGGTGACAAAAAGGCCATAGTAAGATCTTCCATAGCCTAGCCCTTAGAACCGTCATAGTATAAACCATCCCTTGTCAACCATGGTGCCGTCATGGCTTTCCATGCGTCAGGCAGACTGATCGCCAGCATCATGAAAACAAATGGTGCTAACACAGGGAGGGTGGGATCCATTCAGAAAAGGATGGAAGCTCGCCTCCATGCAGACTTACTCAACCTCCAGCCCGCTGCCGTGCTGCTGCAGGCACGACTCTGATGTGAAGGGGGCTCCTGATATGAAGGGGGGATCTGATGTAATGGGGGACCCTGGTGTGAAGGGGGAACTCAGATGTGAAGAAGGACTTCTGATGTTAAGAGGGCTCCTGATGTGAAAGGGGGCTTCTCATGGGGTCAACAAAACTCCCCCTTCATCAGGGTTTGGAAAAATGGAATGGGGACTTGAATGAACTCAGGAAACTATTACCAAATGATTTATATTTAATGAAAAACTTCCTTTAGGATTGGAATTCTAACAATGTATTCAGCAGCAATTCAATAAGCATTGATATCTCAGTGCATCTAAAAATATTTTTTTCTTTGAACCTTTATGCTAGGGTGTCCCAAAGTCTGCACTGTCTCAGAACTTACATACAGGGTAGCCCAGTGGATGACAACGCTCACTAGAGATGGAGAGGGCACATGTAAGTTTATCTCATGACCCAGAAGAGACTTCTTCTTTGGACCTCATGACCCCCGTCATGATTGCATAGGCCTTTTTAAAAGGAGAATCATTAGCCATCTTCTGATGGGAAATAAGAAGCACATGGACAGCTAAGTGCCTACATGCAGGGCCAAAGCTAGGGGGGCATGTGCCCCGAGTGCTGCTTTAGGAGGGCCGCCACTGGGTGTGTGGATGGAGAATTTCTCCCTTGGTGGAGGGGGGGGGGGGGGGGGGAGCCTGGCGGTTGCGCTCGCGGGGACTGTGTACTGGGGGGGGGGGGGGGGGGCAACTCTGAGCCTTTGCCCCAGGTGACAGAATGTCTAGCTTCCCCATTGCCTACATGAGACTGAACAGAGACAACCAGCATTGTAGCAGTCTATGTGAGCTGTCATTTTTAGAAGTACAGCTTTTACTTTGACTTTACAAAGGTTCTAATAATGATGATGCTCACAGTCATTTTGGGAAATACGGCCACAGCTAATTTGATTTACATGCTTTTCCATATAACAACTTTGTATCTGGAAACAGGTCCAGGTTCTTCACTGATAACTGTTTCCATGGTGCCTTTGAAACAACTCGCGTCTTGCAAAACTTTTTCTGTCAGGCTGTCACGTCAGTCAGAAAGTACTGTATAGCTGACAAGCAGATGAGTCTAATCTCGATGGAGCAGAGTCTAATCTCGATGGAGGCAGTTGTTAGAGGAACATAAATTCTCATCACTCAGAAACGCTTGTTTTTAATGAAGAGAACCTGTTCATAAATCAAAGTGTCAAAAAAATTAGCAGGCCCTATTTATTTTTACAAGCATTTTTATAGTGCCAACAATTTATACTGTGCCTTTGTTCCGTACATTCCAGGCCTCAAGGAGCTTACAGTCCAAGGTCTCTACCAAACACACATTCTAGAGCCAGTTTAGACAGGAACCAATTAATGTACCATTATGTCTTTGGAGTGCAGAAACCCCGTGGAAGCACAGGGAGAACATGCAAACTCCTTGAATATAGTGTTTGCCATCCTAAGACCTCAGTGCTGCTATGCACTAAGACCCAGTGGTGCTAACCACTAAGTCACTGTGCTGCCCCCAGCTAGCATGCATGTTTCTGCAGAATCAGTGTAGTCCAGTGTAATCTAAAGACTCCAAATTTAGATATGCAAATACCAACTTTCTCTAAATTCTACTTGCATAAGACTAGCCATGTCCTTCTGCACTCCATATGACAATTTCCAAGCTGCTCTTAGCTCATTCTAGCACCAGCTATGCACTGAGGGGTTGGGGCTGGTGGATTTACCTAATGTCTAATACCACGATGTAAAGCACCAGCAGGAACTACTAGTAGCATTGGAATACAATGATGCCTGTTCAAAAGGGGTTATCATATACGCCTGAGGATGTTGGTTCTTGACATTTGATTTACCCACAGATTTTATTTAAAGTTCAGCAATTAGTGGACACTTCAGTCCCTCAGTTTACCCCAAAAAAGGTCAACTCACTATCCCTACAAAACTACTAATGAGATATGATCAATTAGTGTGCAATTAAAATGGGCAGTTTGACAGACAATCATTGTGAGGAACAGTGAAGCACACATATAGGCCACCCAAAAGAAAGAGCAGTATGTTCATGTAATTAATATACAGGGATAAATTCTACTATACTTTGAAAAAAGTTTTACATTCACAGTTCAGCCAAAATTAAAAATTAAACCATAAATAAAAAACACAGGCCATCTATCCAGAGCTTCTGTCTCATGTCTATATGTAAAAAAAATATACACCTTGAAAATAAAATGACTACAGATTGCCTTTAATAGGTTATATTATTTTTCTGTATAATACAGTGGACTGGTAATTAATAAAAGATCCTTCACTCACCTTCCTGAAACAAATTCTTAGCCGCAAAAAGTGCTGCTTTAGTATCCCATACTATGCATTTATGTGACCAACAGCCAAGGTATTTGTAAAAATGAAGGATCAGATTGGCTCAGAGTTTTTCAGTGGGGTCTACAAGTGCCCAATGTCTCTGGCAAAATAATATTTTATGTATTTGTTTATGAGTAGTGATGATCCTTGCCTGGGGGAACCCTGAGTTCACCCAAACCCACTCAAAACTGTGACCGACACCTCCCTCCTCCCAGCCCAATCAGTTGGGGCAGGTGAATTCCCCACCACTGGCCTTGTTCTTTACCGGATACACTTAACAACGGGACAAGGAATGTCCCCGCTGCAACTTCCGCCATGATTGGGTGGGTGGGGGAATGTCTGTCATGGTTTTTAGTGGGCTTGAGTGAACTGGGTTCACACCAAGCCCAGGGTTATCACTGCTTATAAGCTGAAGTTGTCATTGTTAATGCCTCCTTCTTAAAAACACTTCCTGACTGGAGGTCATAGTATCAATCATCAGTACTTTCAATGCAACTGATCTCGAGCAAGCATGCAGAATGTCTGACTTCATTGGGTGCATACTTGTTCTAGACCCAGAACCAGTATGCAATCTGCTGACTTAGTTTTCAAAAAAGCATTCAGCAATTTAATTTAAGGGAGTAGGGTCGGCAGGAAGCTTCTCTTTACATCGGGGGTAACTTCCCCCTCATCAATATTTTTGTCTTTCTTTTTAAAGCTACTATGAAGCAGCAACTGTGAAATACCAAGGGTCTCATCTATACCACTGTCAATGGCTTTCTGCCATTATGCTAATTAAATATAAACACACAATCTGTTTGAGAAACCCTGTTAGAAGGAGCAGGTGTTCCATACTTTGTCAGTAAATGGATTCCCAGAGGTACAAAACTTGTTGCATACATTACCTGGCACTTGATAATGTTTCAATTAATGTTAGACAAAATATTCAGAACATTTGCAGACTGTAAGATTAAAGACAGAGGTCCTTGCAAACCTATAAGGGAAACCTTCAGGATAAGTTCTTTATAGATCGGCAGAACTCTTGAAGAGTGTGTGATACATGAAACGTAATATGTTTTGGCTGATATTTTCTTTTGCTTTATGTTTTTCTTCCAATTCTTTGCAAGTAACCTGAATCTTGAACAAATCCATTTGTAGTCCGCAGGGACGGTGAACTTCTGGTGCTTCAGCTTTTTACTCACATGTGTCTGTTGTTGGGTATTGACATCTGCGTCACTGACCTTCCTCTGAACTCTTTTAGAAGTCTTTATCAAGATGGCTGTGTTCTGTTCAGTATACAGTGCAAGCTTTGATTCAATTTTATAGTTGATTGTGCAGTGATGAAGAATAAATGGGACAGTCCTTTTTAAATAATAAAAAAGTTTCGCACTGGGAAAGCAGCTTTGTCTTACGACCAAGGATATGTATAGATGAGACAGGACAAGTCCTGTCCACTTACATTGCTTAAACTCATGTGCACATGAAAGCCATGTTGCTCAATGAACCCTAAAAGCAGGTTAATAGAAGGTCCGTTGCAGTGGCACTAAGAACAACAATGAATGTTCCAGATTATTTAACTGCTCAATGGTCTTTTTTTTTTCTTCAGCTGTCACATAAATATGCATACACATTAAATATGTATCTTCCTCCATGTGACACAAGTATTTGCCTTCTGCATTTCCCACATGGCACACTTCTCTCCCATATGTCTTTTAATTATCAAACAGTACTGCCAGTTGTTTGGTCTCCTAATGGAAAGCAGTAATTGGCCAAGCTATAGACATTCAAGTATCCCTACATTCTGAGAAATGTAAAAACATATACTAAATGACCTCTGTCGCTGCAGGTATAGTGACGCAATACATCCTCAAAGTTCACAAAAGGAGAAATTAAGTAATTTAAGTCCCTCTCTTAGTAGCTTAGCTCACCCTTCTCCCTTCCCAGAACTCTTTCTTTGTGATAACATTAGCGATTAGAAGTCTAGAAGGTTGGAGGGACACAGACAAAAACACATTTTTAGTTGGGTGGGGAAGAGTTAGAACTTCCGATGTTTATAAACAGACTGTGTTCAAATCTAGTTTAAGACTGAAAATTAGTTATGTCAAACCCTGTTCTCCTCCTCTCCACCTTCCCCCTACATATATTTTTGAAAATTATCCTTATACATACTTTAAATTGAGCAGACTTCTGGCTGGTCAGGTGACATACTGGTGTGCTCCTCCCTTTCCCCCCACAGGGGCAGTACTGCAGAGAGCAGCCAAGGCCACTGTAGTTACACAATCCCAGGGATTGTGTCTATGACAGCCTGAATTTACAGGAAGAAAAATAGGGCTGTACCGTGAACTGGTGAGTCTGCAGGGGATATCTCCGGAAAGGAGGTGAGTATTGCAGCACAGCTGCTTCAATTATTTTTTTACTATGCTGAGCTATTTCCTTTTTCCATCCAACTGAAATTACAACTGATGTTCAGTCCATGGGGATGTCAATCTTTAACACATGAAGTCATACGTGTACCAAACCTGTGAGCTCTGGTCTTTTGGAACACTACCAAACTTTAACTGATCAAACCACAAAATTAAAATGGAGGCAGCCCTTTCAAACAATATGCATGCTGCACCTAAAATAATCTTTCTGTTGCTAAAAAGTTTGCAGATGTATGGGCACCCGAAATAGGTTCCTATCTATCATCTGTCCTTCCCTTCCTCTTGCACATACAGGCTCTCCCCAGTGCTGATCACATGTAGGCATTTACAGCATGTGATCTCTGCTGAATAAGATGAAGCTGATACTCCTCTTGATCATGTCAACAAATACATAGGCTGTTATTTAAGTGACCAGCACCAGAGGGAACCTGTAGCAGCATTTTCCTTAGGAAGGTGACTTTTATTTTTAATCACTTTATTTATCCATTTTAGTAAGAATGTTTACATAGCATTTAGTCCACTTTATGTTTTTTTTTTTAATTTTGTATTTGATTATTGACTAATTTTTAGCTATTTTTATTTATATGTTTTGACTCACCAGGGAGCGTTAACATAATATGGATGAACAAATTAGAACATTTCTATGCGAATAAAAACATTCTAACATTAGGGCAGCAAAGAGGTTTATTATTCCTTGATGCTTACTACGATCCAGAGTCTATAG
This sequence comes from Nanorana parkeri, assembly GCF_000935625.1. Lineage (NCBI taxonomy): Eukaryota > Metazoa > Chordata > Amphibia > Anura > Dicroglossidae > Nanorana > Nanorana parkeri. The sequence continues at coordinate 3,537,519 of NW_017306448.1, read as the reverse complement.
AGTTAATAGTTTAATAATCTGAACTGCTCAGTGCTATGGTAAGAACATTTATTGGACAGAGCCATGGAGATCTATTCAGAGTAAAATCAATTCACCTAAACTCTGCAAAATGGTCAATCAATGGTGAAAAATCCATCATACGCGACGACCTAGTGTTTGCAGCTGAACGAATCGCTCCTTCCCGTTATTACACAACAATGAGCATTTGCTGGCTGAGCCATTTAGGCTGTTTTTATGAGCAATACAGAATATATGGAGCTATTATTTTTCTAGAGATTGCAGCAAAAAAATTAACATAATAGGAAGGTAAACAATAGATATAATACATAATTGTATTTATTTAAAAATGGGAGAAAACTTGGCTTATCTTGCCATAAAATCCTCCCTTAGCAGCCTCCGGCGCATTATGTTTTAATAACCATGGCATGTAACAGGATTCTTATACCAAGATTTGAATTATGTATCTTTGACATGGCTGCCAGGAGCCATAAATGTCGGTTTGCTAACAGGGAAGCAAAACGGTTAAAGCAAAATAAAATTGTCTCCTGGGTTTTGCTTGTGACCTTGAGCAAGTCACTGTGTCTTCTTCCCTCAGGCAAAAAGATGAAATTATTAAGTTGGTTCACGAATGTCTTCCCAAGATATATTGACTGCACTGCTCTATAAACACAGGCTATGCCAGTCATTAATGATGTCTATTTTTTGGGTTTGTTAACAAACAAATTGTGTTGCAAATCTTAGTGATACATGGTACTCGCCAGGGAAATTTCTACAAAGAAAAAAATCTCAATTTCGCTTGGGTGAAATTTGCTTGGAATAAAAAAAAAAATCTGCCCCTTTTTTCATTTACAAGGTATTTCTTTGGGTTGGGGTGAAGGTGTATTCAGTGTCACTTAGTGTATTTCATTAAGTGCCTGTAGCTTTTTCTTTTTTGTGTGTACTTGGTTGTTATCTGTGTACTGTTGTTTTTTATTTTACTTTTGTCACTGTCTGTATCTTTCTGTGAATAAAATAGAAAATAGAGAGGCTTATTTAGGCTGGACAGATCCAGGATGGTCGAAATGAGCTTCTGTAACTCTTAAGAGCCATTTAAAGCCACTTGCTTTTTAAAAACCACCAAACATTACCTTACAGAGAAACTTCACTTCCTCCTCCCCTTACTGTGTGTCCTCTTGTGTTAATTTGTTTTTAGTTTTTTTCTTAACTTTTACCCTGAAGTCACATAATCACCCGCCCAGCGAATCCAACATTGCCCTCTTGTGATCTGCCGCTTGGCTGCACATGCCGGGTTCCGAGCTGCCAACTTCTTCTTCTCTGACATCACTGAGAGCGAGCTGTTTTTTCCAGGTTTGGACAGTGGGTCCCCTGTAGTCCATCCTCCTCCAATGCCGTTTAGAAGCTGAAGCCTCCTGGGATATGTGATCATGGTGTGCATATCCCAGGTGGCTTCAGGAGCAGAGACACGTCATTCTCGCCTATTATTACTATTATTATAATACAGCATTTATATAGCGACAACAGTTTGTGCAGTTAACAATTTAAGGAAGACATTACGGTTACAGTAAAATTCAAGACAAGATAGCTAGGAGGGCCCACAATCTAAAAGGGAGGGGCAAGTGACACAAAAGGTGGCAGCTGAGTGGGAATGAGCTGTTTGAGAGAGTAACAGTTCAGTTAGGTTGTGGCAGGATAGGCTTCAGAGATCACGGGAGCTAGAGAGTAGGAGATCTTGGGAGGAGCGGAGAGGACAGTAAGGGTGAAAATTTGAGACGAGGTTGGAGATATAGCCGGGGGAAGAGTTGTGGATGGCTTTGTAAGTGGTTGTTAATATTTAGAATTTCATTCTTTGAGTGATTGGAAGCCAGTGGCAGAGAGGGGTTGCAGACACTGATTGGTTGGTGAGATGGATGAGTCTGGAAGCAGAATTCATGATAGACTGAAGGGGGTTAGCCTGTGCAGAAGCAGGCAATTGAGGAGGGAGTTGCAGCAGTCAACTTAAGTTAACAAATGAGTGGATTAGTAATTTTGTGGTTTCATTGGTTTGGAAGGGGCGTATTTGGATAGTGATTGGATGTGGGGCTGAAAGGTGAGGTCAGAGTCCAGGATCACACCGAGCACCTTGGCATGGCATTCTTGCCTTGGCATTTTAACTAGGTAAGAATGTAGGCTGGGTGGTGGGCTGGATCATAAAAATAAAGTAAGTAAATAAACAAACCCAATGGAGACCCTATGGACATGGAGAGGAATGAAATGTGGAAACTTTTTGTTAAAAAGTTTTACTCCAATGTGTTTCTCCTAATTGGAAGAAAATAAAACACTCGATTAATGTATTCTATTTCTATTTTTCTCATCTCTAGTTCTAATTCCTGTGAAATGCCCCCCAAAACATGGGTCTAATTAAAATATATGTAAACCCCATCACTATAACTATTTCAAAAGTTAAGTTTAAGTATTTTTAAATCTGCAGCTTTCATTAAACAAATGCCTGCTGTGTGTAATTGCGTGTACAAGCCTGTACCTCTCTATGGGAGGACTTGTCTGCATGTGGTTACATGCAGATCTGAACCTGCACATCCATGCAGGTCCGGGTGCCTGCACTTAGACGCAGACGGTGTGCGTTCAAGTACGCATGTGTATGCTATACGGACATGCGCACCTTGTGGGTAAGCCCAAAAAGCTGCAGGAAATCAGAAAAAGCAAAGTGCCACAAAGGATGAAAGCATGGTAAAAAAATATTTTATTTAAAAAAAGGCAGTGATACACAGTGCTTTAGCAAGCTAAATGTCATTTAGTTAGCATTTATGTCTACTAGTAATCTAAACAAAACGGCATAGTGTGCACTGGGTGGTGGGTGCTTGGCAGTAAGATGTCTAGAATACGCCAGTCAAGCCATCATGGCCTGTGATAGCCTATTGATCTTAATTGTTTTCTCTGGCTCCCCATACAATGTGAGCTCCCTGACCATGCAAAGCCATAATACAAGTTACATGGGCACCAGTAGGCTAAATCTTTGAGACTGACGTATCTTATTACAGTAAATTATATCTGTGCCGTCTTACACAAGCCCACCGGGATGGAGTCACTCTCTCACAGACACCTTACATTGTGAAAAATACAAAAGAAAAACATAACCTCAAATGGCAGTTGGGTGAAACTAGAAATTTTGGAGGTAATATCTTCTCAGGAGACCTCCAGCATGCCATTCATCTTGAGGGCAACAACACAGAACTGAAATATTCATTAAGGGTACAGAAGACGTGCAATATTTTGAGATTTAGTATATTCACATGCTGCTTATTTTTCTCAATTGTTGTTCTTCTTACAGAGGACACCAGCAATCCATAAAGCCTGAGTTCAGTGAAACAATTTAACCAATCATCTCAGCATATATCTTCTGCTAAGGTGCTATTTAAAGAAAGGGAAAAAAACCCTCTTTCAAGCACTCGGTGCTTTGCAGATTTTCTCGGATGGGTTGAAGTGCTGGACTCTCTAGAGTTTGTCCCATGCTGTTGTTATTATAAGTAGATCTATAGGCTAACGCAAAGTCCTACATATCAATGTAGAGGGTTACTGAAAGCAGCTTTTACAGTCATAGAATTGCAGTTTTTATTTTAATGAAGTGTATTACTCTTTCTGTCAGGGGATCCCAGCGCAGGTGACCCCACACCTGCACAGGTACCCTTACAGGCAGACCAAACACATGTGACCACACGGACCAGGTAAGTATGGTATACAGTATATAAATATTTTAATAAACCTAGCAAGCTAACTAAAACAATCCACAACAGGCATAAACCAAAAATGTAACAACACAGGAAACCAGGTAACACAGGAAACAGGGTACTAAAATAGCATGCAAATATCAGGGTCTCAGGGTTCAGGCCAGAGGACTCAGACAACAGGGGAAAGCAACGAAATTCTGAGCCAAGGTCCAGACTGCAGGGAGGGTTTAAATACTCTCCCAGGAGTATTACCTAATGGGCTGATTCCTGACAGCTGGGAGACACCCACAGGTGAGCACTGGAGCTGCAGGTACCAGCACCACCCAGTGGTGGTCTGGCACCTAGCAGCCCCTGGCTGCCTGGAGAATCCTGCAGGTGAGCCCAGGAACTGCAGGGCTCAGCTCCAGCGCCACCTGGAGGCGTTCTGGATCCTAACACTTTCACTGTTGTAGAAGAATTATGGAAAACATGTTGTAAGAGAAGTATGAGGGCTGCCGTTTGAAAATGCTGGTTGCCTGATTATAATGGTGATCCTCTTGCTCCATTACGTTATGAGTAATTTGGGTTGATTTACTTAAGGAGTAGAGACTGATCACCTATCAAAGCCAATGTTCGTGAATAAAGTGAAGTTCACTTTACCTAAACATGTGTTAGCAACAGTTCTGGTTTGTTTTTATTTTAAATTCCCTCATATGCAATTGGGTATTCCTAGAGAATATGGCTTCACCCTATTTACTAACATATACTTTCTTAAGTGAACAGCCTCTACTCTCTTAGTAAATCAACCCCATTGACTCAGAACAGATATGCAGGTTATAGGTTTTGACTTGCTGCAGCCAGAAGCAGCCACGTTGCTAGTATTTTCATCAGTTGGCAGTTGGCAGAGTATAGAGTGCCAGATGGGTGTTATATTCTATATGTAGGGATGTTGTACCTAACATCCTTGCTGTATTTCGTTTTACTTTTGCGATTGTCAGTTTTTTTCTGTAGAGCATTATCCCAAGGGACATAACCTGCCTGTTACTTTGTTGAGGAGACTATAATCTTGTGTCAGGTGTGCATAAAAAATGCTGTCTGTTTTGTCATCTGGCCAACTCCTGGTGATCTTGTCATGGGTGGGTTGGGCCTATCTTTGACAACACAGGGTTGCATTGCTCCAGGAAAGGTAATTTTGTTAGTCCACACTTCTTGGGAGAGGGTGTCCATGTTTGTCCTTGCTCTTTTGGGATAGGAACTCTGAGAGAAGGTTGTGTCCCAGGCTTTAGACTTCATAGCTGGAGTCTGGGTCTAGAATGTATAAACTCTCTGTTTGAGAAGGCAGGTCACATAGAGCTAAAAAGATTTTCTGCTAGCGTCAAGACTGAAGCAAATGTGAACCCAAACCTCTTGTTTTCTGGGGCTAAAGTGCAACAGAAGTGCCTCAAGGAGTTCCACCTAGTAACTGCTAGCCAAGGAGCTATAGGAACCCAAAGTGAGTTTTGGGTATTCCACCTCCTTTGTCCTTATACCCTACCTAACAAGTGCAAGTTAAGCATTGAAAAACACCCTCAAGTGTGGACCTAATTTCATCAAGGGCAAGTTAGTGTGATCTATCCTAGGGACTAGGAATACCCTATGGGGGAGTAGCAAGGTGGGTGCACTCTAAATATTTAATATCATCAAGACACTAGATAGAAAAACTCCCATTTTGAATGCTCAAGGTCTTCTAAAAGCGTAGAGATATAATGACTGCAAGGTAGTGTGTCTAACTCACAGGATAATGCCACCCTGTTAGAAGACATACCCTAATGGGACAGACAACCATATCAGAAAACCTAGTTCTCCGAGATTCCCTCCCCCCCTTTTCATATTTATCTCATAACAGGTGTGCTCTAAAAAGTTATTTTGTTTTAAGATTAATTGTCATCAGATTCTGAGATTGCAGGTCTGGATGGAAGTTGTTGATGGTTTGAAGGAAAAATGCACGCTGCTGTTTGGGGATCCTTATCACTTTTTTTTATTTAGCTGGCTACATGTTTTATTTAAAACCCCACTGCGTTTGATTCAATACAGTGTATTTTTGGTAAACGTTTTAATTCATCTTGATGTTTTTTAATAACTCACTGCTTGCTACTATTGTGTAGGTAAATGTAAAAAACCACCACAGTGAGTTAGATTTGAAAAACTCACGTCTAACTAGTATTTATTGTTAAAAAAGCACTATTTAAAGAATAATTGAGTGTTTCAGTTCATGTAGACGTTGGTACATTTACATGGAAACTTTTGATGGCAACCACTTGCTGTTGAAGTTATTATTTAATCACATTTCTCTGTGCTCTACTAATAACTTCAAACATCCCATTATGTCAACTGTGTTTAATGTATTTTATTAGTCATCTGCTGCACTCTGAAAGTTTAATTTTCTTCAATAATTATTTAAACAATCAAAATCTAGGTGGGCTGATAATAGCAGGTTCATCTTTTATACCTGGCAATAACTTCCAGAGACAACTCCAAGGTTTTAAGATTTGTCCCTGTCAATGAATGTCACTGGAAAAATACAGTTCATAGACATGTGCAAGCATCCAGCAGAGCAGGTGGGGGTTAAAGAAAAGTTACGTATGTGTGTCCATTCCCCCTGACCCCCAAGGGCATGTGAGGGACCCCAGAGGCAGGACGGGCTAGCATTTCACCTCAAGGGTAAGTCCTTGGTTGGGTGTGGAGTTTAAATGTAAGTTGGGTGACAGTCACTTTAAGGTGTTTTAAGGATTTTATTCTGCATTGTCACTTAACAAGAGAGAATGGTATAAGGACACGTTACAGATTCCATTTTCACTTTCCAGCCATACAGTGCTGAGAGCTTTTACTAAAGTCTCATGTATGATGGTCTAAACAAGTGCCAAATTCAGTTCTTATGTGATCTGCAAGCCTCATAAGGTTAACAAAAATGTCCTTTACCATACCTGACTGAGCCAAATCCTCTTTCATTTGTGTCTCACATACTCCCCACCCAGATACTGCAGCTTTAGCGGGGGTTTTCAGCAACAGAGGAAGTGCAGTCAATCCAGAAAGCGGTGGACAGGGCTAAGTCTGGTCAGGCACTGATTGACAAGCTACATGCTTGTGAATCAGCATTGAAAATGTTCATAGCCATGTCCCCCTGCACCATATTTTCACCCCACCGTAGTACAAGCAGGAACATCTACATGATAGTGGCAACTCTGAATTGAAGAGCAGTGCAGCATTGTTGCCATGCCATCACAGGAAGCTGCATTTGGTGGACTTCAGTGGCAGGAGCAAAAGATATTTGTGGGATTTTGCAGGAGGGCTAAGAGAAAACTGTAGTGCAGATGTACTTATAATTAAGTTCTGCAGCACATACACACACACACGTATATATATTTTTGAGTGTTCTTGCATGGGGGTTCCCCTTCAAATCTATGACATTAGACTGGGGTGCCTCAAGATCTTGCATACTTTTAAAGGACGCCATGACATAGAAAAAGGTTGAGAAATGCTGATCTAGAGTATGTAGAAGTTTAAACGAGTGGAGTGGGCCTCACACTGTAAGATTCTATCATGACTGATGTGAATGTATACAGTGGCGTGACAATAGCCATAGCAGCCCATACAGCTGCTATGGGGCCTGGAGGTGGAAGGGGGTCCCATTAAAGATTGCAGAAGTTGCTGTTAAGAAGAGCTGACATAAAATGTACAGGAGGAGACAATGCAGACAGCTCTCCTGTTACCCAACTTTCATTGACAGTAGGGAGGTCGCTGTGGGGCCCCATCAAAATTTTGCTATGGGGCCCCATGATCTATAGTTACGCCCCTGAATGTACACATAATCCTGTGAATGATAATAGTATGGGAAATAAAGGGTTGAGATAAAGGAAAACTGATCATTTGTATATGCCAGTGACACTCGGTGGGAACTTCTCTTCAAATATTAAAGAACCGCTACACAACTGGCACGCAGTGGCAATCATTCAAATTGATAAAATACATTAAGATAAAGTCCCTGTCAGGGAGCCAGTGTGATAAAGGAGCACCCGTCTGTCTCAATTTGTAAAAAAGGCTTTTTATCACAAGTTTATTCATGCATTGTGGATGTAATTATGTGACCGAAGTCCGCTCCTGAGGTGCTTGTTGACAGCTAAGCAATTTCACGACCAACTTACATGGTCACATCACGTTGTACAAAGACGATGGACAGGAGAGGGATGATTTTCATGTTCTGATTGAGATTTTTGTGCCACCCCGCTGTCTACTAAAGGAAATTGGTACTTATTTAAAAAAAAAAGGAGGCAGCTATTGGAGACCTCCTCCTAAAAATGATAGGAGCCTGTCTGCTGATTCTATACCATTAGGGCTTTCTCAGTCACCCATACAGAACAAGTATGCTGCAAGTGAAGTCAGAGTTCCCTATCTGCTTACATGTTTCAGGTCAGTGACTAAGAACATATTGAAGTTACAGGATCAGTACAAAGGCCTAGCAACTAGTATTTTCAGTAGGTTAGGTGAGCAATGGAAGTCTGTATTAGGGTTGCCGCCTGTCCAGGATTGACCCGCACAGTCCGGGTTTTGAATGCTGTGTCCGGGTTTCATGGCAGCAGAAACCCAGACACAAGATGTCAGGCAGACAGGGGCATCCAAAATTAAGATAGGGGCTACTGGCCCCCCACTAAAAATAGTCTCGACTGTAATATTTACATATGTATGGGTGGCACTATTTGCATATGAATAAGCAGTGACTAATTCTACCCAAAAAATGTCAGCGTGTTGCTAGAGTGTTCGGGTTTCGCTTGAAAAAAAGGTGGCAACTCTAATCTGTATATTTCTATCTGTGCAGGTTTCCTTTATTCAGTTGACCTCTGATGTGGTATTTGTAGTAAAAGCACTCTAAAACAACAATGTAGCACAAAAAGAAGCCACACACTGCAGTTCGCCGCTAGTTTACTTTAATCAATAAAAATCCAGCGTCCACCATGAAAGGAATTCCTGCATGTCTAGAGTTCATTCCTGCAGGCGTAGTCGTAGAGACAAGTAAACCGGTAAGGGTGAAATGCATAAGCGGTGGGCGGCTGCTGGGCGGGGATTCTTTCAGTTGTGGACAATGGATTTTTATTGATTAAAGTGCACAAACAGTGAATGTCAGTGTGCGGCTTCTTTTAGTACCACATAGCATTAAAATTATTTATGTTTAATAAGTATATAATAATAACTGTGCCAGAAATCTCCTAACTTTCAGATCCCAACTGAATTTCGTTCAAAGTCGGACATGTGACTTTTCTGGCCAATCAGATGTGTTTTTCAGTTTAATGCCTCCGAAAGGGTCTGCACACAAATTTTTGTTATGACAACATAGGAGCCATATACAGTATATACATGTACGGTTAGGACCCGGAGACTGCCAGATGACCCCGCTCGGAGCGCCGCCCACCGGAGCAGCAGTGACGCGACGCTCGGCGAGGTAAGTAAGAAGAAAAAAAAAAAACATAGCGCAAGCTTCGGCACTAGGCTTCGGGGCTTTTTGACAAGTACAAGTACTTATCAAAATGCCCTGTATCGGGCCCGATTCCGATGCTAGCATCCCTACTAGGAGCCATATACATATATTACTAAAGCTAAGGCTCCCAGACCTGAATGGCATTCGGGAGCTCCCGAATGCAATTCCGAAATGCTATTCGGGTCTGGGAGCCATATACATATATTACTATATGCTGCGGCTCCCAGATCAGAATGCAATTCGGAAATTCGGATCCCGAATGCCATTCGGGTGTAGGAGATTCAGCTTTAGTATTATCTGTACATGGTTTTCTGTGGTATTCGCAATGAATATTCGTAAACTCATCCGGAACTAACGAAAATTTGGATTTCGCCCGAATCCGAAACCCAAACCGAATTGAATGTTGGATCCCAATCCTGAATTCCAAATTAACGAAATATCCGAACTGAACCAAATTTTTCCGCAGCTTACATGTCTAGAGTTCATCTTTTAAAACTTAAAGGCACATTTATTCTAACCCTCTAGATGTGTATGTTGTCTGTATTAGCAGATGTGTCTACTACAGAAGCTGTTGGTTGACCTCCTACCAGAGAAAATGGCTACTCAGGCAGGTTATAACTAGCAAAAGAAGGTGCATGTGGATAAGGAAATTTTACAAATAGACAGTACAATAATCCCTGGTACTCGCCAGTAAGAAGGGCATGATTAATACTGTTCTCTTAAATTTCAAACCCAAACTCCAATACTGCAAGAAGCTGGAGAAAAAAATTATGAGAACAATCCTACCTAGTCATTTTGTTTTTGTCCATGTATACTTTACATAGACTGCTGGCAAATTTGAACCATTCAAATCTTGAACATCTGACCAATGCATTCTCTGTTCCCATCTGTCCAGTAGCCCAATTCTTCCCTCTTGGGTGCTGCCATCTTGCCGCTTTCATGACACAAAGAAGGGAAATTCAGACTGTCAGTGCACATAGCTCAAATTTAAAATTTATATTCCTATTTTTATAAAACTTGTTCTATTTTAGTAGGCAGGAAGATGACGCATGAATTTCCTTAACACCTGCAGCTGGTTCTTACTAAAACCATCAATGCTTAAAAGCTAAAGGAGCCTCAAATATCTATGGGGAATTGCTAATTGCAGAAGAAACTCTTAGAATAGTTTGTGCAGTTCAGGGAACACATTTTCAGCAATGGCTAGACAACAGTTTAATTTAGATTCAAAATGGTTTGTCCATAAATCCTTCATTTTCTGTAATAATCATAATTGGCAAACTCTTACTTCCCTGCTCCTCTCACTGGGCAGCTATAATACTTAACCCCTTCGTGACTGACGACGTACAAATTAAATTAAATTTTTCACTAAATGTTGGGGTTTAATAAGGAGTTGCGTTAATATTGCGCAACATAAAAATTTGCAACTATCACCATTTTATTCTATAGGGTCTTGGCATTCAGAAAATATATAATGTTGGGGGGTTTTAAGTCATTTTCAGGCCTAAAATGTGGAATATAACATGGGTGCAAAAAAATGAAAAAAGGGCCTCAGTCATGAAGGGGTTAAAATGGGCCTTGCATTATGAGTTCATAAAACACCATCTGTTGATTACATTCTGTCAGTCCTACCATTCTGTCAGCCAATACAATGCTTGCATATTCTGTGTAGTAGTACGTTCTGGAGCTGATCAAGGTTGCCAGTTGCAAGGCTTTAATCCAGAGCCCTGCCTGGTTCTTCAAGAGCTAAGCAGGGTGTCAGGGTTAGGCCGTTTACATAGCAAACCGTGAACCAGTTTAGATCTGGGCTGCACTCCCTACAGTGTTTGACCTGTGTAGTAGGTGGGTGCTTGTGGTGACTGCAATAGATGGTGCCGTGCAATACCAAACTGGAGACCAGCACTCCAACCATATTAATTTTAACTAATTTATGAGAAAAACGCCACATAAGTCAAATCAAAGTCAATGTTTCGAGACCTTGCTGGGTCCCTTCTTCAAGCTGACATATTTTCCGCATTGTTAGGCCCAGAGAGGGGGTTACTATCACAGTCTGACTGTTGGCCTGCAATTATGTATATATTGTGATCACTACACTGTACGTGTATCACTTTGCTTTGCCTGATGAAGGAACCGGATGTGTTCCAAAACGTTGCTACACTTGGTGGTGTAACACTTTACAAATGGAATAAAAAGAACTTTGCTTGGAGAACCTTTTGGAGTGCTAGTGACTTACTGTTTTGTTTATCAGCAACCCCCCCCCCCGTTGGAAGTTGGGGCATTCTCGGTCAGGAGTGTGGTGGGATCCCCTACATGACTGTACCTTGTAGGTCAAGCTCTCCCCCCCACCCCCACTTCCGAATCGACTCTCCCAGTGAAATCAGCAGGGCATATTCGAAGCCACTCTGTGTGTTCAGGGATCCTTGCAGTGACTTCAGTGTGATGGAAGACTGTTTTTGTTCTTACTATTTAAACTGTTATTAGCTATCTTTTTGCAGATTTTGCCCATTTTTGCAAATGTATTTTGTAATTAAAATGAACAGAATTATTAATGCGGTTATTTTTTTCTTAAGTAACTTTATCAAACTTTGAGCCCGAATTGTTATTTTAATATGGTTACAAATCACTCAGACTCAAAAAACCTTTTTGTTTGTTTGCCATAATGTTAGTGTAGTGCTCACCTCGGAAGGAGCCACCCGAGTAACTCAGGTCAGCCATAGCCTGTCTAGGGATTTTGGTAGCCAGCTGCCCCATTTGCATTATCCGCCCTCTTCTGGTGCCCACAGAGCTGACATCCAGGCCAGAAGTATGATGAAGACCTTTTATTAACATAGTCACTCTGGGATAGAGGGTATAGAGGGCTCTGTCCTTGGACCCCTTCCCTTCTCTATCTACACCTTCTCTCTTGGTCAGTTAATAACCACACATGGCTTACAATACCATCTCTATGCCGATGACACTCAAATCTATCTCTCTACTCCGCAACTCTCCCACTCAGTGTCCTTGCGTGTCACTAATCTACTAACTGACATATCTGTCTGGATGTCGCAACACTTATTAAAACTCAACCTTTCAAAAACTGAGCTCTTGATATTTCCTCCTACCCGTGCACCTTCCCCCAAACTTTTCCCTTTGAGATTGTTAACACAACTATCCAGCCCTCCCCCATGCCAAGGTCCTAGGTGTCATCCTTGACTCGGACCTCACCTTTTTTCCCCACATCCAATCACTATCCAAATCCTGCCGCCTTCACCTTCGTAACATCTCCAACATACGCCCCTTCCTCACCAAAGAAACCGCAAAATTACTCATCCACTCCCTTGTTATCTCTCCCTCCTCATTGACCTACTCCCTCCTTCCCCCCTTCAGTCTATCATGAATGCAGCTGCTAGACTCATCCACCTAACCAACCGCTCAGTGTCTGCAACCCCCCTCTGTCAATCCCTGCACTGGCTTCCTATAGCCCAAAGGATAAAATTCAAAATATTAACAACCGCGTACAAAGCCATCCACAACTCTGGCCCCGGCTATATCTCCAACCTGGTCTCAAAGTATTACCCTAA
>NW_017306448.1:3508910-3524716 GCF_000935625.1 Nanorana parkeri | reverse complement strand
ATATAGGGGCCTAGACATGCCGGGTAGAACAGACACAGACTCCAGACTCACCAGTCCCTTTTAGTAATTCAGTGTAGATTCTCTTTAAGCACAGTTGACACTACGTATTTGAGCAACAGGTGAGCAGAGATTGGCACATATCCTCAGTATAAGAGACACCAGACTTGCTTCTGAAGTCCTCCATTTTCCAGGCACCTCCGGCAGTCATCAGCTCCCCTGGTTCTCCTACAACAATAGCAGTGGCCTCCTCCAGAATGGAGGCCTAGCAAAGCTTTTCCCACACTCAAGTATTCCCACCAGGCTGAACAGCACCCCAACCTGGACTAATCCATGGCTGAAACCCGACTGAGCACATGGCAATTCCCTGGGGTACATATGCCCTGTCCCAGCATGCAACACTGGTTGAGAGAGCCTCAGTGATTGGCTGGTGAACTGCACACATACTCACAGTGCCCCCCATTGGCTGACCCACACTGCAGCAGAGTCACACTCCACTCTGGCAGGTAAAATCAATGCCAGAACACCTAAAATTAACCAGATAAATGCCATCTGTAATTCAGCCAGACTGACTACAGCAATGGCAATCACTAAATTTTTAGTAGCTACCTCGCAAAAATAGATGGGGGCTACATTAGTGAATAGCTAGCTCTAGCTCAGACAAGCATCTGTACGTTAGCAAATGGGAGGAAAACCTGGGATCTATGCTCAAACCATCTGCCTGGGGCGAGATAGGGCTATCATTTGCTATAAACTCTTACAATATTTTAGTACTGGAAAATTCCTATTAGGCCCTAATGCATTGCCACCCGCCCCCTACGTGACCCAATGAGATGCCACCTGAGGCAACCGTCTCCGACTGCCTTATTATAGGGATGGTCCTGCTTTTATCTTTACAGCCACCGGGCAATCCATCGCTAGATCTTGGCGATGGCTCACCCTCAACTTTAGGGAGGTTAATCGAAGGCTCATAGGAACCTTAATTGAATAAAAAAACATATGGCTATTCTTAACAATACCCTTAACTACCCAACCACCAAATTCTGCTTTGAATTGCACAAACCACAGTACAATGCAATTAATAAACCCACATATTGGATTGGATAAATGTACTTCTGTCTCTAGTACAGAAGCTTTCAACTTCTCTGAGTCAAGCTTTATTCGTCATTCACAAGCACAGTGACAATCAAAATGAGAAATTGACATACACTGTCCCCTGAAGTCACTATGGAGAATTGGAGAACTGTCATCTCATCTCTTCCTGTGACACTCAATAACTTATATTTTCCTTTATGACGAGGTAAGTCAGCAAAAATCTCTATTTAAAGCTGCACATTTCTCATCGGCCATAAATAAGACAAAGTGCCAGAAATAAACCAACTGGAGCAATGTCAGCCCCTTGTCAGGTTTGACATAAATATTCTAACATCACCCAAAAAACAATACAAGATTGAGTTACTGTGGGTTATGACATTCATGAGGGATTGACCCTGGGGGGCCTGCCCGGGTCCCTTACATGACTATCGGCCGACAGTGAATGGCGAGGAGTAGTCGGAGGCCTGGCCCTAGCAGCGCAGGGCCCCAGCATTGCCGCTCCAGCGGCTTTGAGACAAGCTGGGGCCCCATCAGCGATGCTGCTTGTCTGATGTCGGACTGGCTGGAAGTGACGTCACGTTAGTGATGTGACATCAATTCTGGCCTGTCGTGCGGCAGACGAGGCCACGTGTGCAGGTAAGAGGAGCTAGGAAGGAAAGGAGGGAGTGGAGGGATGCAGCCCTGACCAGCCCACCTGAGACCCCTTCAGAGCCCACCATAGACAGTCTCAGATGGGCTGTGCAGCATCTATGGTGGGCTCTGCAGGGTCACTCTCAGGTGGGTCCTGTGTCCTGCGCGTCGCTAAGCCCTGCGTCTAGCGCGTCACTAAGCCCGTGTCCAGCGGCGGGGGGGGGGGCCGGGCCAAAGCCGTGTAAGGGGCCCCAAAATTTCTGACGGCTGCCCTGTGCCTAAACAAAAGCACGTCCACATAATCATTAGGGGATTTGCACTCACACTTAGGACATAGGCATCTAAAAAGGAAACTTCTGGGAGATGAAGCTACTAGGAGAAGAAGAGCAGTGCATGGCACACACATTTCAAGAAATAAAAAGGGAAGTATAACATCTAATGAATAAAATAATGAAACAGGGTTGTTAATATGTTTTTCTCTAGGGTTTAATTATACTTTAAGAGGTGCAACTTTATGTCAAATACAACTGCAAAGAATAAGTGCTTTCAGGTGGCCTCTATGGTAAATGTTGGGTATAATGCATTCTGGTTCAGCTAGAGGTGTAAAGTCACACCTTTACCTGCATGTACGAGGCAGTTTACTATTCATTATAGAGGTCAGTAGAAACACCCTTCTTACACTGATGCACTTCAGAGCATTGGAGTTTAGAGGGGTGTGCATGTATGTCCCTCAGAGCTTTTACACAATAACCAAGCAAAGAAAACTAACATTGTGCATAGTGCAGTAAACAGCAACTAAACATATATCAGCATACTAAAGCCACAAAAATAAAGTAAAAGACAAATTCTAATTGGTTGCTTTGGATGACACTCAATGAGAACCTGAACGTTGGTAGCTGTGCCCAAAAAAGGCAAGAAGAGGGTAAACGACTAGTCATTAGTATTTCCAACAGACTCATGTTCTTGTTCTGTACTGAGTTTTCGTGTGGAGGTAGCCGTCTTGGTAGAGGAGCAGAGCTTTTCTTCCACAAGTCAGAGCTGACCCTCTGCTGACTGGTGATCTGACAGCTGCCGAGGGAATGATCAAGAAGCAGGGGAAGAGGGGGGAGAAGAACAGATCTGAAGAATGAATTAGGCAGATGCAGGGAGATCCCAGCATTGTAGGTCCACAGTTAAAAATTTCTCTCCAGCAAGGAGTACAATAAGCAGCACACTACTGTCATCACCAATACAAGACAGTCAGTTGTAAAAGATGTGGCACTTGCAGAGATAATTCTGTAGCTGGTCTTTAGCCCAGGCCTACTTTTGCATCCATTCCATAGTCCTGTGGGGTAAAAGGGAGCCGCCATATTTTTGTAGGTACAAACTATCAATGGGCAGCTTTGTCTTTTTCTAGACCCGCTCCCAGTTGACACAACATTGGAATCCAATAATCAGAAGCAGCAGATGTGCAAGATATGCCTCTCACAATTTAAAACTCCTGATAGGCTTCTGCGATGCTAGAATAAAAGAGGCTTTTAATGGTGAATTATATGCTAGAAGTATATATTTTTTCTAATTCCTTTACCAACTTAAATTTTGCTATTGATTCCTTGATAGACTGCCAAACGTTAGCTATAGGTCTGCTTTAAGTGATAATAAATTAATTTTAAAAAATTGCCTGTTGAGCTGCCAGACACACAGATGGTGGAGGTTAGACTTGTAGACATGACCAAAACAACAAATACAATTTGTACACATCAATCAATGGTAGCCAATGTCATTTTCAAATACTTACAAACTGCAATGTTATCAGCACTTTCCAGCTTAAAGTTAATTTTTAATTACTTCAGAGTTTTCCAGCTGGCCACAGGCCGTAATAGCGAGCATGTGAGAGCCTCTTCATGTCTTTGTGTTTAAGGCTGTAGAACACCCTGCAAGTTCTAAAACTTAGGGTACAGAATTTCGTAAATGTTTTCAGCTCCAGGATGAGGCAAACCTCCTTTCACCTTTCCAAAGCTTGTTGTTGGTCTCTTAAAGGAAATCTGTGATTAAACTAACTTCTGCAAATGCTAATTGACTGGCAGTAGTGCTCACCCACTGGCTTCAGAAGTTTGAATCAACAACCCAGAGCAAGTACACCGATTACCTCACTGACTACATGATAAATTATTGCTGTTTGCCTTATTAAGTAACCTGGTCTTTAAAACTCCCACTCTGGAATGCACAGTTTTTTTGCAGTGAGTAAGTATTTAGAATTTTTGTGATAGGGTTTACATTAAAGTAACCGTTGATGTGGCTTATTTCTGTCAGGTTCTTTATTTTATTTCCCCCATGAATTATCTCCACGTCATGCATTTAGCAGATAAAAATAAAGGTTTATAGAGAGCTACTACACTTTCCAGGGAGCAAACTATTGAGGACTCTCTAGCTGGCATCATCTCTTTGGGATTATAGCAGCATTAAACATTGCCTTAAAAGAGGAAACATCAGTGCAGTATTGGAAGGCCCTTAGAGACAGAACCACTTAGTGTTGCTTTAATTTAATGGCAGGATGTGATTGCTGCTGAATAGTCAGGGGGTCAGCGCTGTGCATGGTGTATGTAGGGCAGTCAGTGGCAGTTAATCTGTACAATGGTAACAAAAATAATTTTGGTGCAATTAGTAGAATATTGCTTTTAAAATGAGAAGCAACTGCAATCACTAAACTTAACCATTTTAAGTTGACTTTGGGTCGATTGCTGCAACATGAAAAAAGTAAGCTCTGACGTTTTTCCCCTTTTGATGGACAGGGAACCTTTTATGTCTGACTGCCCACAACTTCTTTGACACTTTCACTTCTCTGCAACAAGAGTGGGTTTGAGTGTGGTAGAGGCTATGACTGGCTGGCTGTGCCAATAGGCAAAGGCACCAGTGGTGGGGGTTGTGAGGTGCTTTTACTTGAGACACAGCAGAGGCACATGTACACACCTGCTCTTATGTATACTAGTATAGCTATAGTAAACAAGTATATCTATAATATACTAGTATATGTCAAAGAGGAAGTCCAGGAAGCAATTTCAGAAGGGGGTCTGTTTATAATTCTTCCACCCAGTCATATGCCGGGCAAATGCCATTCCCATCACTAGATGCAGCCGAGGAGGATAGAAAATTCATACGCTCCTAGGCACCATCTAGTAGCAAGAATTCTGTGCGAACGGCATTCACCTTGCGTATGGCTGGGTGGAAGAGTAATACATAGGACCTTTAGAGTTTTGGGGGTCTTCATGTCTCTAACTCACTGAGATGCAGAAAAATTCAATCATTAAGTATTTGGCTGTCTCTTCTCATCTTCCAGCAGGACTCAATCTAAAAAAAACAGAAAATCTAGCATCCATTGATTCCCTACAAACGCAAATCTCTTCTTCAGACTCTGAATAGTGCTGGTTTGAATACGTGACTTGCATCACCAATAAGAAACCGGCACTAGGGAAGCTGGGTTAACAAGACTTCATCTAGCCAGACAGAAGTCATTACTCCTACTGATTATACTGGTTGTTGGGTTTGCTATAAGAGCTCATAAATATATTTTGCCAGGCAACTAATAATGGGCTATCGGTATTAGAGAAATTATAAAAAGCATACAAATCATGCTAATATTCCTGCAGATATGTCCAGGTATGCCTTGATTATTATGCTTCCTGTATTAGCTGAAAACTGAGCAGAGAAACATTTGATCCAACATCTTATTTCTGCTTCTGGATTTGTAGCACATCACTGTAGACTTTGTACTAACTTTGGAAGATGTGGATTCCGGTCAATCAGGGCACAAGGAGACACTGGAAGAGTGGTTTGAAAATGTTTCTTTTACTAAAACATGGAAACAACTCAACCACGCAGACATGGAAATATGGAGTTCCAACACTTTGCTTACTCCAACAGCACCACATGAAATCCTTCAATACTTAATCTACAGACCATGTGACCTAGTGCAGCATGAAAACGTTACGGCACAGCAAAGTACATCATCACTACTTTCTATTCTGATCTGATGTCATGATAATCCTCATGAGGGAAAGAGAAGCAAATATGGACAGTCAAGTGCTGTTTCTGCATACCTTAGGCTAATTTATTCAGGAGGCAATGACTTGATGGACAGCAAAAAGGGACTTTAGAAAAGAAAGAAAACACTGGAGCTGGAAGAGGAAGCACTGAGAGCCACAGTGAATATACAATACATAAGATAAGCCTGAAGTAACGTGTTAAGCCTTTTTTTTTATTATCTGAGGACTGCAAGCCCTTTAAAAAAAAACATATAATAGAACAGAAGCAAACTCACCCACATTGGCCAAATAAAATACACTCAGATGTCCTAGGAAGACAATTTGCTGATTAACTGGAGAAAACAACAGCGATTTGTGCCGACTGAATTTGAAAGAGTTGGGGGGGAAAAAAAGAGTTGAAGCCGAATTTAGAAATGAGCTCCCCTAGTCTTGTTCACTGCTACAAAAAGTTGAGTGATGCATACAAATAGCACTAATTAATTTTTCAGTGGGATGCTGATGCTTCATGCATACTGAATCTCACTACACTGGCATGAAATTGGTTGAGCTATTGTTATTCCGGGAGCAAATGTTGTTACTTCCACGAGCTGTAACAGGACTGCAATGAGAATTGAAGTAGTTTAAAGTTTGAATTAAGGTTCCTTTTGTTTTTTCAGGTCAAAAGATTGAAAATATAGGCAAAACCTTTCACTGGCCAACTGAATATATTTTAGTTCAAGCTTCCTGAGCAGCAGCCTTATGATTTGACGTTGAGTTGTTTGCATTAAATTGTAATGCACCGCATAATGTACCGCATAACACACATCCGATAAATGTGCAATGTTAAAATTGGTCCAAGTTCTACTTATCTTCTCTATGTTCCAGCTTTGTCCATGATTCCACAGCTTCATTCTTGGTCCAGCTCCAGAAGTCCTTTTCAGGCACAATGGCAGTGAAGTCATTCTGCCCATTTCCAACATTTTGAGTGCTTTCACACATGCTAATTGTTGGAGGCATCGGGCAGTAAGTGTTTCTTCTTCAAAGAATGGATTGTTCCACTGAAATGATGTTTGGGTTATGTTATCTTACCGGTTCAGATTTAAAAACTCTTAGTGGAGTTCTTTAATATCAAAGCTTTCCTATGCCAAAGCTTTCTGATCAGTTCTCATGTTTCTCTCATCTCCTTCTTTGTACTGCAGACTTTACAATGTACTAAGTACCCTACATGAACATAATACTTTCTTCCCTTTCTGAAACATCTGCTCTCTTCTGTAGAGAGATGTAATTGCCATTATTCATATAGAGAAGTGCCGATTTTGAAGAAAATGCCCCATTTTCATGTTATTTGGTAATATTTCATTTGGACTGTAGGAAATCTTGTTGGCATTCAATATGCATGTTTAGCATACTAAACTGCTGTGGAATTTTCTGTCCCCTATCAGGCTGTTAGCTTTAACAATTTTTTCCTTTCAATCTGTTAGCAACATGCTGCAGTACATTTTATGAGAACATTGAAGGACAACTCTCCTCTAAAAAGATCATTGAGGCAGGTGAGTTAAATGTAAACCCAAGGGTACCACAAGTACATCAAACCTCCGCCTTATATTGTACACAAGGCATGTCATTTGCATCTTCCTTTAGGTCACCTCAGGAAGCCTAAACAACAGAGGCTCGGATATTTAAACTTATTTGATCACCAGCTATTATTATTACTGGCATTCATATAGCGCTAACAATTTACATTGGAATTCTCTGGATAGTGCAGTCTGTTCGTATACTACAACAATTTACAAAGTTGCACATACACCTCAGTCCCTACCCTCAATCTAAGGTCCCTATCTCACATTCATGAATATGAAGGACAATTTAGACAGGAGCCAATTAACCTACCAGCATGTCTTTAGACGGTGAGAAGAAACCAGATGAAACCCTTGCAAGCACAGCAAGAACATGCAAACTCCTTGCAGATAGTGACCTGGCCAGGATTCGAACCAGGCACCTCCAGTGCAGCAAATCAGAAGCGCTAACAACTATGCCACTGCAGTGGCGTAACAACTGGGGGGGGCGAAAATGGCACTTTTGGCTAAATGACGAAAGTGCTATTTTCCTGCCGTTTTGTCTGGGCAGCCGTGATTTCTTTCCTCCCTGCTGTGCCCTGCTCTTTGTCCCAGCAGGGAGGAGAGAAAGTGACAGCCGGCCGAGCACTGCGGGAGGAGACCGCCGTGATCGGCCGGTGTCTCTCCTCCCACAACGTTCAGCCGCCTATCACAGTGCGGCAGAGCGGTGTGGGGGGTGGAGACAGCGCTGTCACAGGAGGCTAAGCGCAAACACTCAGTGATCAGTGATCGCCGAGTGTTTGTAGATAATTGAGGATATGGTATGGTTACTGTATCCTCAATAATGAATGAATGGGAGTGATCTATATTCACTCCTGTTCATTCATAATTGTAGTTATAGTAAACGTACTATGTTATCAATGAACAGGAACACTCATAGAATATTCCTGTTCATTGATTAACAGGGGATACAGAAAAAGAGATTGAGGATCTATTGCCTCCCTTCTCTCCTCTCCTCTCCTCTCCTCTCCTGCATCTCACATTAGTTAGTAAGGCTGTCCATCATTGATGAAGCAATAGTAAGGTTTAGGACATAGTGGGCAAGAGGTAGTGAGCACTGGAGTTGGTCTATCTTTGCTTTAGAGCAGGGGTAGCAAACCTCCGGCCCTCCAGCTGTGGTGGAACTACAAATCCCACGAGGCATTGCAAGATTCTCACAGCCACAGACATGACTCCTGAAGAGAGATGCATCATGGGATTTGTAATTTCACCACAGCTGGAGGGCCGGAGGTTTGCTACCCCTGCTTTAGAGATTGTCTCAGTATTCAGGACTCCCGGGTGCTCTATATAAAATCAGGAGCCATTTGCAGGCACTTCAATGTTTTCTTTAAAGAAAAATGCCAAACAAAAAGTAAAACTGTTTCCAACAACTCTAATTACCACCTATGTATACCTGTAAAATCCCAGTAGGACCCCATCCAGAGTGACTCCTACTCTGAGTATGAGAAGAGAAGTAGAAGGAGAGTTTTCTGGGGCCTTGAGCTGCCATTGAAGATGACTTTGGTACCAGGGACAGGTTGTGGTTGTTGCATTTAGGAGTAGCAGTAGGGTTTAGTGCTGGATGGAGCATACAGAGCTGAACAGTTAGGCTGCTGCTGGTAAGGGCCTTATTCTCTGATGGTTACGGCTAGTCAGAACAATGGTGTATAACATCTGGATGAGTATGAGAAAGGTGCTGCCAAACTATAGGGAAAGCTGCTTTCTCTGTCTTCACTGAACAAAGAACTCTGCCTGGTTTATTTGGCTGGACTATTTGAGAGTTTTTTTAAGATCGGTAAGATCTTTTAGAGCTGTACTTTCCTGAAAAAGAACCATGTTTGTACCTTGACTTTGACCTAAGTAAGATAAGTTGACATTCTTATCTTAGCAAAACCAATCCCTGTCAGTGGGCAGAAGTTAATAATTGTCAGGGTACC
Source organism: Nanorana parkeri (assembly GCF_000935625.1). Classification (NCBI taxonomy): domain Eukaryota; kingdom Metazoa; phylum Chordata; class Amphibia; order Anura; family Dicroglossidae; genus Nanorana; species Nanorana parkeri. The sequence goes on along the minus strand of NW_017306448.1, from coordinate 3,515,461 downwards.
ATGCACAGGCGTCCTCACACCTCATGCAGGTACCCACGCAGGATGACCAAATTAATATGCCCACACAGGATAGGGTTCTATGCACACAGTTTATTTGCTACACAACACCAAAGCTACAAACCCCCTCAACTCCCCACAGGTTTAGCAGTGACGTAATAAACCCACCGTTGGGACAAACACACACCTACAGCCAGGGGGAAGCAACAAGGGGGGGGTAACAGGCCTGCAGATATATGGCAGGCCTCAGGATAAAAGAAGAGTGGTCAGGTACAAGCCGGGTCGTTAACAGGAGGGCAGCAGCACGGTACAGGAACAGGATCCAAGAGAGTGGCCGGGTAAAAAGCCGGGTCGGTGACAGGTCTGCAGATAGGAAGCAGGGTTTCAGGTTTATGGGAATCAGTCAAGTGCAGGCGACGCAAATACTGAGCCAGCTTCCTGACTGCAGTTAGGGCCTAAATACCCTCCCAGAAAGCACCAGGTGATGGGATGACCCGTCACAGCTGGGGCACACCCGCAGGTGAGTACTGGAGCTGCAGGTTCCTTACAGTCCCATGCTGCTGGAGACACCCGCAGGCGAGGACAGGAACTGCAGGACATGGCTCCAGCACCACCTGGGGGTGCTCTGGATCCTGACAATAATGCAATTAATGCCCAGCTGAGTCTTAACTGGGTGTCTTTTATATCTGGCATAGGTTCCTCATATTATACAGTTCCTCATATTATGTTTTATCTCAAGGATTGTGACTAATAGTATCTGTCCCTTTAGTAATTGCTCTTGGAATGTAAAGTTCACCATCTGACAAAGGTTTTGTTCGACTTATGTGTGCTCCTAAACACGTAACCCAACCAAACATTAGTCCATGCAATATGACACTATTCAGGACCCTAGATAATAAAGAATGCAGATGCTTGCATAAGAGGGTTATTACTGTATAGCACACCTAGTCCTTGGCCCTGTTATCTAGTTTAGAGCTAAGCAATTACTGAAAATAGTTCTACTGAATTAAATACATCTAATCTTTAATTACGCTATCTATAACTGAAGAAAGTTTTATCCAGACTATTAAGACACACGTGTAAATGGTTAAATTGTATGTATAATCGAAACTTTTTTTTTTTTTTAGCTTTGGATACAGTAGGAAAGGGTTAAAACCAGGTTATTTTTTGTTGTCTGTGTTCCACTAGGGGAATTCCCACTCTTAGACAGCTGTGCCTAGAAGAAGTGTCCCTATGTTATTACCTTACCTCTTGTTCAGGGAATAACTAAAAAAATTTGGATTTGCTCTCACTTTCTTTCCTGGTGACAGTGGTCGCCAGTCCAAAAAGAGGTTGTAACCACCTTCCAGAAGGAAGGACAGTGTCAGCACCAATTCAGAGATGATTTGAGGATCTACAGCTGAGTGATACACAAATAACAAACATTTTTGTTATACGTGAATGTATTGTTAAGTCTTAACTGCTGAGTTTAGTGTCACTTTAACGTAGCATGCCTTAATGTTCAAAAATATGTGCTTTAACACACACAACTGTAACGGGGACCTTAATCATATACAGTACATGCAATTTTCAATCTTCAATTTTCAAAACAAGTCTCTGCTTGAATCGCTAAATACATCTCACTAACAATTCACTTCTTCTCCGCGTGGTGGGCAGGTAGCTTGTATATAATAAAAATCTCTGAATACGCACATGGCATAAATGCTGACACTGAGTTGCAGGAAACAAATTAAATTTAATCAGGAGTGAGCAGTGCATTCTGGGACCATACCATTTATATACATGAATATTTACAATTGACAGTAGGAGTTATTCCTCTATAACTGTCACTGAATCACCTATAGACTTTTTCCTTTCGTTTCCTGTACTGACCAGTGTTGGTCATTCAAGAATGTCTAGCCAGTTTATTAAATTATTAAGAATGTGCTCTTTAATATATTATTCTTGTGGGTCATGGATTCTATTTTTTAAAGGAGACTTTGATGTTAGTTTCTTCTTTAAATGGCAGTCAGTAGAGCCCATAGCCAATAGTTTTGGCTTTTTGCCTGAAAATAATTGATTTGGTTATTGGAAAGTCGACACACAGGAGACTTCCATTGTGAAGGATGTGTGTGTTGTCCCACAGCCTCAGGATTTATGTGAAACTATTCATAGTATGTGATTTGGTCTTTGGTTTTTGACCTTCAGTCTTTTGCCTTTGGTCAAATATTGCATTACTCTCAATGAGATCATCGGTCACAGCAGCAATCAATTCTCTGGGCTCCTGTTAATGGTAAAGCATAGAATCCTTCATAAGGACTTTTCAAAAATAGTTTTTGTATTTTCTGATAAAAACAAAAGGCCGATAGTTGGCTCCTAAACATTTTATTTTTACTATTTTAAAAAAATGTTTTAATACTTTTATACACTTGGCCCTAGATGCAATAGTGGACCACTGGCCAGCTGTGTACCAGTTTATCAAATAAACTCTTGACAGACTTAATGTGCCAATAGTCTCTTCCTAGGTTCAGTTACCCGACTTGACCTTGATCCCTGATATGTTTAATTCATAATCCATTTCAATTAGGGTAGTTCTACTGTGACATCACTATCAATTCACCAACTGAATCCCATGAACTCAATAGATTTGTGTCTTTTTTTTTTTTCTACCTGACTAGGCATGTAACTACTGGACAATGCAGAGTCATTGTCATTTCAGAGTACCCTGGTCACCAGCAGTAAAGGGGAAGACAACATTGGGCCTACACGGTCTTGCATAATGTACACTTTCACTTTTAGGGCCCCATGCAACAGAACACATTTTGTCTGTCCCTGGGCTATGTAATATAGCTTTGCTGTGACCTGTAGAAGAATTACCACAAGTATATAGAGGGACATTCTGGTCATTCTTGTCATCGGAGTCCATGGGATAAGATATACGTGTTTTTATTAGCAATACTTTATTTTGAAGACAGTGGGAATTATCTGTAAAAACTAAATCAAGGCAACTGGATTTGCTGTATTTTTCTTGAAGACGTTTCGCTGGTCATCCAACTAGATTTGAGAGTTCATTCTGAATGGAGAGAGCTAGTGGGATAATCACCGAAAGGTCTTCAAGAAAAATACAGCAAGTCCAGTTGCCTTGATTTATTTTTTATTGCACTTGGTTTTTCTGCTGATGAACTTTCTTCAAAGGAAAATTATGGGGAGAGTGAAATACACTCATCCCCATAATTAGAGCTGATGTGTGCTTGAGAGATCACATACTGCTGATCGCTCAGTTTCCAATCATCTCCCTGCAGAGAGCGGGGCCTGTCAGTCACCGCTCCCCGCAGGGATTCCCCCTTCCCATCTCTGTTCCTCCAGCACTGACTGGAGGAGCAGACGGGGGAGGGAGCAGGCACAGCAGGTTCTGGCTCTAGAGAGGCAGAGCCAGTTGTCAATCAGATAGCAGGGTGGATCCCCACAATATTATTGGGATCCATCCTGGCTGCAGCGCGGCTCTGCGCTCTCACCATATAGTGGGTTATGTGCATTCTATAGACAAATATTGCCATGCATATAACCAAACGTTTCACTAAATGGCAACAGTATAAAACTCAGGCTCACCTATTTCGGGCATGTCATACAATCAAACTCACTGGAGCAGGCAAAAGTAAGCCAGACTGCCAAAGAACGCAGTGGTTAGACACCGTAACAGCCAACAACATCCAGAAACAACTAAAAAAGCAGTACAAAATTGAAAAATGTGGAGAGAGCTGGTCCACATTCTCCCTGAGAGTTGGAGACAAGTAAACAGATAACACACACCCATTTACACTATACTACAATTTGGTGTGATTGGACTAGCTGTTAAAGCAGTGGCTCTCAACCTCCTAGTGCAGCAGTGTCAGTTCTCCCACCACGTCGCCAAATGTCCATGCAGCAGGTGCGGCCGGGGGAGGAGCAGAAAGCAGGCAACTGTTTTTTGTTCAACATTTAGCCCTGCTTCGGGCAAGCAGGGCTAAATGTACAGCGGGGGAGCCACCCCCCATGGTCCATCCCCTCTGCCGGCCGCCTCCCCCCCCCCAGCCAGCTGCTTCTCTCCCTGCTGTGGTTTTCTGGGGGACCTGGGACAACGGCAAATTACTTCAGGATGGAGCGGGGAGCAGACCGGAGAACTTCCGTTCTCCAGTCTGTTCCGTGTTAACAGTGAGACGGGAAGGCTGTACTGCCTTCCTGTCTCAGCTGTCACAGGAGTTCCTGCACAATTCTGTGCTAGAACTCCTGTATCAATAAAGAGAACCTGTCACCTCCAAATGCTATCACACAGGGGCTTGTTAGCTCCTGTGTGATAGCAATAAAGTTAAGTGAAAAAATAATAAAATTAATAAAAACAAAAGTTGCTAAAAAGCAAAAAAAAATGAAGAAATAAAAAAAAGATCAATAATAATTAAAAAGTAAAAGAAAGGATAACTAAAAATGTAAAAAAAATAACAAAACATTTAAATAAAAAAAATATTATAATAAAAAATAAGAATTTTACTGATGGGGGGTCACCAAAACTTGGCAAATGTTACCAAGGGGTCCTGGCCCTAGAAAGGTTGAGAACTACCGTGTTAAAATTTTCATAATTTTGGATAGAATAGGGAAGGGTTAGACTCCCTGTTTTTGTTCTGTTGCTGCCTGTGCCCCAACTGAAAGATTCACCCTGTCTATTTCTAATAATAGCCATTGTCACTGGGACTAAAGGTGGAAGACATCCTGAACTTTGAGCGGTCAATAGAGCAGAAATAGAGGTCAAAACTTCCAATAGGACACTTGCTTTGAGGACAACTTACTAAGGGATGTCTCAGTTGATGTGTGTGGGGGCAGAAAGAAAATCAACCCCCAAAAATTACAGAACCTCTAAACATTTTCTACTCTTCTAACCTTAGATATACTAACCTAGAAATAAAGAAGACATTACAAAGAGATAGAACATAATGCAAGACTTGTCTCCTCTTATAAAGGGAACTAGTCTTGACAGAACTACAGGGGCAGCTAATGCCCCTTTAAAATGCCAGTTGGCTTGCTGTCATGCAAAACCATTGGCTTCAGTGCTGTCTGAGTCTCTGTTCCAGAACAAGTATGCAGATCAGGAGTTCTAGTTAAATTCAGAAGCATCTAAAGTGATGACACTTCAAGTGACCTTGAGGTGACAGGGTTATTTTAACCCTCCCACCAACTAACCTTCTAAAGCTGGCATATCAAACAAGCAATTATAAAGCAGGAGAAGCTGAAGAGAACAGGCAGTGGGTATTAACGTTTTAGGAGGAGGTGGTTATCATAACCTTTGCAAAGTACAGAAAAAAAACCTTCCTAGTTAGATAACAAAGATACAAAGGCAATGCTTATACTACCTAGCTCTTCCTTTTGAAGTATGTCTCTTGCTACAAAATGACAGGTGCTCTTTATTTGTAAATATCATCTTTAACATCTTCTTAAAGACAAAAAAAAATAAAACTACTTTGATGGAATCAGCAAGAGAAATCTCTTATGCCACATGCCAGTACTCCTGCAGCTTTGGGTTCCATCTCTTGCCATCAGGGAGCACATATACATGGAAAACCAATTTTAATGCACTTGTTGCTCATCGTAATAGGCTGATTTTGATACACTATTATATCCTTCTGGTGCACCTGTCACTTGAGTGCTTTTAAAGAACCAGTAAATGTTTCCCAGATTTCTAAAGCAAATTAATATAAGTGCAAATTAAATCTGCATTCTGATGGAAAATATCATCGAAAGCCTTTTCTTTCCTGTTCTAGTGCTCTCGTACAATGCAAGAAACCCGCACAATCCTTTATTACACTGGCACTCACAAATAATGTATTTACATAGCCTGCAATATAGGTTCAGCTACTTATCCTAGAGATCCTATTGGGGACGGATTCCTAAAATGTGCAAGAAGAAGTCCTCAAATCATCATGTGGTCTTAGAAATTCATAGGTATTATTTTTTCCAACATGTTCATGTTTCAGTAGTCTTTTATTTTAACTGGTATCACTCTACACGGCTAAACTTCAGGCAAACAGTAAAAGTGTATCTAAGCCCAAGGACAAAAATGTAGTGAATTGCAGCTTACCAGTACTTAGATGTGGTGCATTAGTTTTCTTTTTTTCATGCTTCCTTTCCTTTAAATTCACCTGGTAATGCTGCCATGTAAGCCCAACTCTGGGCACAAGTTAAAAAAATACCCTAGCAATGACCCCCTAATACACACACACGCGCGCAGTGCAAGGTTAAGTCACTGTCTATGGGTAGGGTAGTAATAAAGTGTAAATATTTCATTGTTTGCTCCAGCAGCATCCCTCCATCTGTGCAACCGGTTGCCCAAAGCTTCTTCTCTAATGTGCTTCTGGACACAGTTGCACGCATACCTCCTCACATACAGTGCACCCTTGCATTATGCGTGATTACACTGAGGGTTCTCCCATATCCCAGAGCAAAAGGGAGAAGAGGCGAGAGTTGTGCGGAATACAGTAATACAGCCTCGTCCTCTACCAAACTTTTAATTCTTGCATTGTGAGTGTGTGTGTGTGGGGGGTGGGGGG
>NW_017306448.1:3495152-3508853 GCF_000935625.1 Nanorana parkeri | reverse complement strand
GGGGCAGGGAAGAGAAATAAAAGGAGTTTTTGTTTCCATCCTAGAGTTTGGCTATATTACACTTTTCTGTCCTAGGGTGACAACGCTCTTTCACTGTACTGTAGCTATGGAGGAGAAATGTTGTCACCCTAGGATGCTCTCTTGATTTGGACCACAAACCTCACCTGCTTCTGAAAGGGGCAAGGTGTTCTTCAATCCTCAGAGATAGCTGGGAACAATGCAACTGATATGAGTGCAGCAAAGGCAGAAAGCACAGAATGTTATTAGCAGGCAAGATTTCTGGCAGGATCAACAGATTTTTTGTTTTTGCCCTTACTGAACAGATCCAACAAAACACTTTTAATGGTATATTTAGCAGACCAAAATGGATCAAATGAAAAAGTTAATTCTTAGGGTTTACATACCATTTAAACACTCAGTTGATGGGAACAGGCACTCGCTCCATCTTCGGCTGCTCGTCATTACTTCCTGATGGCAACAAAAGTTGACCATGCCTGCACAATGTGTGTTGATATGGACATTAGCAGTCTGTACCAGAGGCCCATTTGGCAAGATGACAATGTAGGACAATGAGAAGGCAGTTGTCACCCCTTTAATAAGAAGCACCTGAAAAAGAATTTACATGACAATGACAAGATTTCTCATCACCAGGTATTATTTTAATGGCAGACGCAAATCTAAGAAGATTAAAATCCACTTTTGAAATGGCATTAACATGTTAAACCTTACAGAAGATTTTGGTAATTGGGTTTACATATACTTCCACCCAACTCTTTTTAAATTGAATCAAGCTCTATAGAAAGGTGAGATCTGGGATTTCCCAACTGCAGTCATGATTAATTTTTCTGCTCCCAGGTGACGCAACGTTGCATAATATGTGTGTTGGAAGAAAGAATTCATCAAGATTTCTTGGGATCCCGTAATGTTCCAAGATGTTTCTTGTTGAAGTCTGACTAATGATGTTTTGTTAGGCGCATCTAAAACACTGCAAGAATGTCTAATAAGGAAGACAGAAACTATTTAAAAGCTCATTTATAATAATAACCACTCTGTGTAATGGCCCAAATGAATAACACCTGTTGGACAAATTGCCTTCAGGTGTTGGAGTCTGTGAAGCAAAGCATGCTGGGTGAAAATTAGTGCATTGCAACTACAGAGAACGTTGGAAGGCATTTTGTTTTTCAGCAACCAATATTCGTTATCAGCTTAGAAAGGCTACAGCAAACTCTGCTTGATTCACCCATGAATACCAGTGAGCACTGGCAACAATTACTTCCCTACTTGTCCTCTCAAGTGCTGTGAAAAGGCCATTAGAAGGGTATTGAAGAACAGACTTTGAAATCCTGTCACATAAATTAATTCCTGACATGTCCCATAATATACCAACAGTTACATTTCCCTAAAAATATGTAGCCTGATTATGTCTGCCTAATACAATGACATTATTCCTCCTTCTACTGACTAACAGTCAGTAAATTACTAGTAATAACTAATAATATAAAAGCTAAAAAATCATTTTTAACTTTTAGTTTATTATTTAGCACTAGTAATTTACACATTATAGAATTTGTTGGCTATACATATAAACACAGAAACTCATAATTTAAAATCATGATCTAAGAAAGATAGCGCCGTTTACACATTTATTTTTGAAGCAATTGCCAAGCTTATTTTTGGCTGCTCTGTTTTTCTTTACTGCTGCTGTCACGTTAGGTGGTTTTGTTTTAACACTGTCCATAAAGCGTGACTAATTGGTTATAGTTTCCTGTCATAGTATAGGACAGTAAGCTGTCAACCAATAGAAAAAAATCCAGGCACGCCGTCTGCAGTGGCACACTGCTTCTGTTGAAATCGGACTTCAATTCATAAAGAGGATTTTTATACAGAGTCTCTCACAGCTGCTATCTAGGCATTGGTAGAGACTGTGATGGCGGAAGGGGTGCAATCAAGAGCTTAGATCAACCTCAATGGTAGTGTTAGATATCATAAGGAATAGCAAGGATCACTTTAATAGCTTTCAAAATAATTTGTGACGGTACCATCAAATTGTCCTCTAAAATCAAGACACATTCTCAATGGGGGGCAAAATCTGGAGCAGCTGTGCATGACAACCAATCAGTTTCTTTCTTTCATTTTCAAACCTTAACTGAACAAACGGAAAAGAGGAGCTGATTGATTGCCATCGGCAACTGCTCCACATTTTGTCTGCTCCGGTTTTGATAAATTCCCCCATTGCGAATAACTTTCCAAAACAGGAGACGAATCTGGAGCAGCTTTGTACAGTAACTAATCAGCTTCTATCCTAAGCTTGTTTTGTTAAGCTTTGCAAATACAAGATGGGAACTGAGTGGTTGACATGCACAGATGCCCCAGATTCTGTCTGCTCCAGTCTCAGGGGTTATTCACTAAGCTGCACGAAGGCAGCCAAAAATTTACCTGAGCTGAAGTGAACTGAGCTAAACGCCGTACATCAGCTGACTTTGGCTGGCTTTACTTTAGCAGAACATGCTAAGCCAGTGAAGAACACGTTCGACTCAGCCGATCCAACATCTGGATCGGCTGAGCCAAAGCTCCGGCAGCTCACTCACTGCCGTTCACCCCTATTCTCATACTGGCCGAACGGCAGTGAGTGAAAAAGCCGAATGCCGCCGAGCCGCATTCAGCTGGGCTATTCTGCTCGGTACCTTCAAGGTACCGAGCAGAATAGAAAATAATTGAAAAGACTGAAAAAAAACAACTAGTTGAAACAATAATTTTAAATATGTGTGACAGCCAGCTCCGTTCAACTGTTTCCATTTGGCTGCCACCTGCCAGAGTGGCAGTCAGAGTGACGTCACGGCCGGCTCTGCCCAGTTGTTATTGTTTAATTGTTTAATGACATATCAGCGCCCCCAGGTCATTTGGAGACGCTGATCTGTCATTACAATTGTTATAATTATTGTTATAATTATGAAATTATTCTGGATCGGCTGAGCCAAAGCTCCGGCAGCTCACTCACTGCCGTTCACCCCTATTCTCATACTGGCCGAACGGCAGTGAGTGAAAAAGCCGAATGCCGCCGAGCCGCATTCAGCTGGGCTATTCTGCTCGGTACCTTCAAGGTACCGAGCAGAATAGAAAATAATTGAAAAGACTGAAAAAAAACAACTAGTTGAAACAATAATTTTAAATATGTGTGACAGCCAGCTCCGTTCAACTGTTTCCATTTGGCTGCCACCTGCCAGAGTGGCAGTCAGAGTGACGTCACGGCCGGCTCTGCCCAGTTGTTATTGTTTAATTGTTTAATGACATATCAGCGCCCCCAGGTCATTTGGAGACGCTGATCTGTCATTACAATTGTTATAATTATTGTTATAATTATGAAATTAATTTTGTGAATAGCCCGTACAGCAGCCCTTCGGTTCGACTGAACCGAAGGGCAGAGGCGGCCGAAGAGAGCCGAAGGATCAGCCCGAAGCTAAGGCTGGATCCTTCAGCTCTTTAGTGAATAATCCCCTTACATTTGTTTTGAACAAAATTCAGACAGATCTGGATTTTTGTTACACGAACATTCGGATTTGTTCGCATTTGGAATGTCCGAATCTAACTAAATCCGTACGAATATCCATTTTGAACGAAACAACATTTATATGTCAACTGTCAATTCTGCTCCTTCATGGATGAAGTATGGTGAGGCAGCATTGTCACCCTAGAAGTGGTGTACTGGCCGGTCAACATAAAGGAAAAAAAGCCTGAACAATGTACCCATAGGTGTATGTATACCATGCCAACACTTCTACTTTCCTTTTGTTCACCAAATAACTTTCTTTCATAATTATTTTTTGTTCAGGTGTCATGGGGTTAAATTTAGGAAAGATATCTTTCCTCACCTAGCCAATAGTTCTTAAACTTCATAATTCTAAAGAGAATAAAAACGCCGGGTGAATAAAGGAGGCTAAGAATTAATTGCACTCTTCTGTAATATTCAAAATACTTTCTGAGAGATAAGACGAGGCAGAAGACTTAGCTGTCCTCCCAGTAGACACTGGGGGAGAAATAAAGGTCAGATACCTTCATTTATATTCACGCTTGCAGCAGGAAAAATATGTTCCCTCACAATTCAGGATGAATTCACAAGGCGCAAGCCTACAAGACAAGGACCAGGGAATCATATCAATTGGACTTGTGTATTGATTTCTTTGAGTCTTGATTAACTGCAACGGACGTAGGAGAACATGCAGGGCGTGATATCCTTGACCCTCGTGTCCGGTTGAATGTAAAATAATGCCGGTCGCCCCATATAATATGCATATATAAAAGATAATGAAACTGAAACCTCTTTAGCTTATTCATGGAATTATAAACCTGTCAGGGATACAGAAAAGCATATTGACCATCTTTGTTTTATTCTCAGTGACACCTTCAGGTCACTACCTTTCCAAACTTCGATTGTGTTTAGACCTGCTGTGTGTCTGTTGATTGTATTAGGTGTTTTGTTTATGGTAATGGAATTTTTTTTACTTTCCACTGCATAATTCCAAACTGAAAAATATCACAATATTTTTTGTATGTATAGGCAGTTAGCTTTAAAAATGTGCCATAGAGATACACATAGAGAGTATATCACATTCCGGGTGCATAGCATGGGCTATGAAGTTGTGTGAGATCCTCTGATTTATTTTTACTATCTTTAGGTATCACAGTATATTCTATCTGCCTTTAAGAATGAAGATTCTATTAGAGCCTTTAATGCAGTGCATAGCTGGTCACATTAAACATTGACAATCTCCAATAACAAACAAAAGTACCCTAATAACTGCTTTATAACTGCAAAATCCTCATTCACAATGTACATATGTATAAAAGATTTCAGCAGTTAGCAAAACTCTCACCACTCAGGTGCTCAGTGGTGTATTTTGGTTTGGAGCTGCTCTAGGCAAGCTGACAGCAGCAGAGGGCGGGTGCAATAGTCAGCTTGCTATTGGCTATTGCAACTTTATATCGCCAATAGCTATATAGCTATTAGTTCCTATGCTTTTTTTTTCCTGACGGCAGCAGCTGTCAGAACAGTAAAAAAAAAAAAACAGCAGATAGCAAAGGAAGCATTGGCTTCTTTGCTATCTGCCATCATTTCAGGGGTGTGCTCTTTTCCTTGTTGTTACACCCAGAGGCCACCTCCCTGAAATTACTTATTTCAGGTTGGGATCCCTATATATACGTATATAGGCATATATATATTAGGAGATCAGATACACACTGCTGAATAACTCACAAAGGACATACCCTTCTTCTCTCTTGACAGAGATAGACATGCCTGGTGTAGTCATTGTCTACAGGCTGCCAATGAGCAACCAATCACAAATCACCTTCTACTAGACATGTGCGATTCGTTTCGTTCCGAATCGAAATTCGGACGAATTTTCGGAAATTCGGACATTCGAATGTATCCGAATTCCGAATTACAGACATAACGAATGCAAACGAATCCGAATTTCCATTTCCGAAATTCGGTAGCGGTAGTTCGACCGTTCGTTTTGTTTTCGGTTCTTATTCGTTTCTTATTCGTTTCGTTCGTTGGAGCAAAGTGACATTAGAGAAGGAGAAAAATATTTTTTCCCCCTCAAATGTCACGAACAAACCAATAAGAAACGAATAAGAACAGAAAACGAAACAAACGTTTGACCTACCGCTACCGAATTTCGTCCGAATCCGAATTGACTTTCACACCCGAATCCCGAAAAATGAAATAACACAAATCCGAATTTAAAATGAAACGAAACAAATTTTTTGGCAGTGCACATGTCTACCTTCTACTGATCTGCTTTTTCTAAGCAGCAAAACTCTGATTCATTTCCTGGGGTGACCATCGCAATTTAACTCAATGTGTTGTTTTATTTTCACCTCTACGCATCCTTTAACTTTTTTATATAAAAGCTCCTTAGCAGATAATATTTTATGCTTCAGAACACAGAACACACCAAGCATTTCATGCACTTTCCATTCCGTAATGTTGTTTGATTGTGCTAGGGGTTCCGCCTGCCAGTGCTTGAGCTGTCACCCATCCTCTAATATTACCAGCTGTGTAACTAATTGCATATCTTCAGAATTCATGCAACAAAAACTGAATTATCAATTCACTTTGCTGTAGTGAGCGATTTCTCCGAATTATTTCCCGCTGACATTTTAGCTGAAATCTTTCAAAGGCTTTAGAAATAGAAGTAAATAAACACACTCAAATCCCATTTTGTTCTCCTTCTTTTCTTCCAGCACATGCACGGTACAAAGCTGTGAGGGATTAAATACGTATTGGAATTATTATGAATATCACCGATCGTTGAGAAAACATTGGTTTTATCTATCTAAAGGAAAGCGCAGTTGTTAAAAGCATATATATAGAAAATTCCAGAACTACCATATTGTGCGGCACTGCAGGAAGCTGGGGGGGAGGGGAGGGGAGGGAGCAATGGAGCATGGATGGGTTAAGCAGAACTTGAATTGTTTTTAACATAAGTGATGGAGGGGAATCATTTCAAATAATTACTAATTGAAGTGTACCCAAAGCCATATTTTTTTTAAAGTTTTGGATATAGCATGGAAAGGTTAGAGCCTCTGTCAGGTTTTTACTGGTGTGTGTGGGGGGCCCTAGTGGTGAGATTCACTTTCTTTATTTGTCTTGTGACTATCGTCACCTTTGTCACAATGACTGAAAAGGGAAAAATTTTAAATCTTGAATATCTTGATATCTCTAGAAGGCTAATAGAGAGGACGCTTGTTGCAGTGAGAACTGTATAAGAGGACATGTCCAAATCCCTCTTAGGCAGCATCACTGGTATGGATAGGCTTGTTTTGCTCTGTATTTGTAAGCTAACACTACGCTTGCATGTTTTATATACTGAATGTATGTTTCTATGTTCTTTTACACACCCTGTTTTGTTAATAAAGCATCAGGACTTCACTCTGTCTGGCTTATTGCAGGATAGGAGGGTTTAGCTGCATGTCGAGCTATACACAGACCACAGGGTATGTGTAGCAGGGACAGAACAGGGAATTTTCCTCAATTTGCAGAGATTTCATCTCACTTCCTGGTCTGTGTACTGTCTGGGACACAGATTGTAAAAAATAATTTTTTTAAATAGGGGTTTCAAGCATTACCTACCCAAAATTAACCACTTCCAGGCCACAATATGTCTATAGACGGTGGCCTGTAGATGTGGTTAAAACAAGAACATGGCTGCTGCAGCAGCCATGTTCTTGGTGTTGTTTTTAACAGCCAGTGATGGCTGTTAATGTACAAGTGATCAGGCGTCTATACAGCCACCTGATCGTTTACATATCGCCGAGAACGTCGAAGTGAGAGCAATAATTCACTGTTAGCACTAAACTGATGACATTTTGGGTATTGACGTTTTTTGCGGCTTCACGGGGGAACGCAATTTTAAGGCTTGACATGCTAGGTATCTATTTACTCGACATGAGTCTGTCTTGCATATTTTAACAAAAAATTGGGTATTTTGTCATCTTTCTGTGCACAAAATTTTAATTTAGTTTACTTTTTCCCAAAAATACTGGTTTGATAAACATTTGCGCAAAAATTGTGCAACAGAAAAAATTACAACTAGCATTTTTTTATTCTGCTTTCAGAACATATATCATTGTTTGGGGGTTTTAAACTGTTTTCTAGCCAGACATTTATATTTTATCATGTGTGTATGAGCAAATTGTAAGAAAATGCTCCGGACAGCAAGTGGTTAAAAGAAAAAAGTGCTGACGTTAGATAAACCTCTTAAGTAAATTATGCTGCAATTGGATGCAACTTCTATTACATAGGGGAATACCATTTGTTTTTGGTACCCAAGTTGGTTGGCACTTCATTACCTGCTGACCTTCTGTAAAAAATGTATCCGTAATTTTCGATTCTGATCATGATCACTGATTATGGTAATTTCTTTAGCTATTTGAAATGAATAAATCACTTACAATGAATGCTGCTCCTTGATATTTAAAAGTTTTAGTTTCCTCCAGAATCAGCTGGTCCCCTGAGTGGCCCTGATATCCTGCTTTTATCCGTTCCCTTGCAGGGTCCTATGGAGCCACCCCTGCGTGTGCTAGAAAGCTGCGTGTGTCTCCACAAACACAGCAAGGCAAGGCAAGCTACTTCCTTCCCTCCACTCCTCCTTCTTTCCTCTGTTGTGTATCCTATTTTCTCCAAGCTAGTAGCTGTATTTGTGCTGGAGACTGTTATGTCCCTTGTGATCTTGTACTGGATAGGAAGTTCAGGGAAGTTGAGGTGAGAGAGTTGGAGATGTTTGGAAACATGACGACTGTAAGTGCTTGAGCGAAACTGAACAAAATACTTTGCTGGGCAATGTATATTAATTTGATCTGGATTCATTATTAAAGACATTGACTGTTTAATACTACTTTAACCTAATTAATAAACTGCTGCATGTCTCTCTTGGTGACTAATTCCTTTTTGCTAAATAAAACCGAAATATCAGAACTGATGATAACAAAATTAAATGTTACATATTAACGTCACAAAATACAAAGTCAGTATAAAGCTGTGATAAATACAAAATTCCATTCTCTGCCTATTTATCATAGCAAGGGCTATAACATCCATTTCATTGAAGATACCGTAATGATTTTATTTGTTTAAAAAGAAGGAATAAATTGTCTTTGGCCATTTTACGCTCAGCAATCACATTGTTGGAGAGCCAGTCAGTCATCGACACACCAAAACACGACGTCTCTGCCAACAATCACATTTTTGGCAGGAGCGCCATGATTCTTGATTTGGTGTGTGAGGCCGAGATCAACCAACCCTATCATTTGCTAGACACACCAAAACTAAGGAATAAGAAAGAGTCTAATTTTCAATAATAAAATGTAAGTACTGCTATTTCCATTATGACCACAAGTTTAAACACACATTTGCCAGGTTGGGTATTACAAAGTGCGTTGGTCAGGGCTAGAATGAGACCAAATGTATTTATATATAAAACCAAGAGTTACTAAGCCTCAAAGAGCAATATTATGTCTGAATTCCTCTCCGCACTGTTCTTGTTTATATTCTGTAGAGAGTTTTTACAGTTTTGCTAGATCAAGGCTGACTGCTGCATCCCAAAAAATCTAATGCCAGACCACTAAACAAATCAAGGCCGTAACCCTGTACAATATAGTCTATGAATGTTCTAAACAATTCTTAAACAAGTTGGATAGAGAAGATAAGGGCTAGAACCCCGGTCAAGTTTTAATTGCTGTCTGTGTAGCCATAGGCAAAATTTGCCCTCTCTATTGTCCTGGTGAAAGTAAAGCTGGATATACACAAATTCGCACAGTGGGTGCCGCTGTTGGCACCCTTCTGACCGTCATCACTTAATGAGCTGATCGAAGGAACCAGTTGGAAAATTCTCAGCAGAACAGAGCTAGCCAATCAGCTACAAGCTGTGTTTGGGTATTCTGACAGCGGACGACAGCAAGCAGCAGGTGATTTGTCCATCCAGGCTCGTAAGCATTGATGGAGGAATCTGTTATATTTTCTTGGATCAACCTCAGAGTAGATCGAAGAAAATATGTGTGTATACCCGGCTTAATGGGAAATCAGCTCTCACTCAATAATTGAAGGGGAAATACTCAAGTTAAGAAACCTCTTCTGGTGACAACTGTCTAACAAGGAAACTTTCCTCACTGTGTAGAGATTCCTCATACTTCCTGTTCACTTTCTGGGACACGAGGTGTGAAGGTTTCCTCATTAGGACATAGGCAGAAAAAAATAAACTAGCTGGGGCTTTAACCCTTCCCTAAACTATACAAAACCAACAAAAAAAAGCTTTGGCTGTACATATACATACTTGTAGGGCTACAGCTATCAGCCAGTAAAAATGAACCTGGTCAGTAGTCCCCTTCCCCTGCAAGATCTATTATGCATTGCTGCCTTTCTGTATTTAAAGTTGCTCATTAGCACCCGGATCTATTTAAATTGTATGTAATGATTTTGTGTTCACAGTGGCTTAGTGGTAAGCACTTCTGCCTTGCTGGACTGGGGTTCCTTAGTTCAGATCCTAGTCATGACACTCTCTGCATAGAGTTTGCATGTTCCCCTTGTGCTAGAGTGGGATTCCTTCAACATTCCAAAAGATATGTTGATCTGTTAATGGCTCCTGCCTAAATTGGCCCTTTATGTGTATGTATGCTTCTGAAATAGGGACCTTAGATTGTAAGCTCTTTGAGGGCAGGGACTGATGTGAATGTACAGTATGTAAAGCGCTGCGTTCATTGCCATATGAATACCGATAATATATCAATCATGAGTTACAACTCCATGAGACAATAAATACTGTTTTGTGTCTCATTCTAATGCAAGAAGCAGTGAAAAATACCAGAGTAAAATTTGATGTCTTTTCCTCCTGCCATCACTATTGTGAGAGTGTTGGGGAGTTTTTCTCAGTGCTGTCAGAATACACAAAGGACAGTAGGCGCCACTCCATAGGATGGTGACTGTCTACAGTTCTTAAAGGAGTTGTAAAGTCCCAGCATATACTCTCCTGTTATAACACCAGCATTGTAATAGGAATACATACTACAGTTGTTCTTGATAAGCTTACTTGAAAAAATCCCTTTTATGTAGTGAGCGCTGCCTTCCATCTGCCCATCACTTTCATCAACTTCCTGGATCCCCAGTGTGCTTTGCATCTCTTTCCCTGATGTTTGATGTGATGTTATCTTGATTTGTCTAGACTACATATCCCATCATGTATTGCTTCCAGCAAGCAATGAAAATGTTACATTGTTCAGACGTTTAGTTCAGTGGGCAGGCTCTGTGCCAGTTGTGACACAAGGAGTGAAGTTGTGTCACTGCATTGAGGAAGTACATCCTATGAGCATCTTCACTAAATAGATTTACAAACTTCTAGATCAATATGGTTGTTAGGAGTGGGATAGAGCTTTTGGAAATTCAATATATAAATACCGATTTATTTTTAGTTTTTGATCACAGATACCTTTAACCAGTGGCGGAACTACCAGGGTCCCAGCTGCGACCGGGCACCGGAGTTCCGCCACTTAGAGGGGGCCCAGGGCAGGAGGACGGGGCCCGTAGTAACCGCTGATTACCAGGATATTTAATATCCCGGTAACCGCTAATATCAGTATCGGGACCTCTTCCTCCTCTCCTGAGCCCTGCATGCTTCACGCTACTTCCCTCACCTTGTTCTGGGCGCAGCGTGAAGAATGATTGAGCCGGCGCAGCAGCCAATGAGTGGGAAGTGGGTTATCCCCGCCCCCTCATCACACAGAACTGCTGCCGACCGTAGAACTGCCTGTGTTCTATGGAAAGCTCCAACTCCCTGGGTGTCAGAGGCGTGCTGCTGACAAGAAGAGGGAGTTATAGGGAGCTGAGATTATGAAGGGGACATGTGGGAGGAGAGTGTGGGGTCAGGGAGCTGAAAGCTGGGGACGAGAAGGGGGAAGCTGGGGACATGGAAGGGGAGGGGGGTTTATTTTGAATTTTTTTTTTAAGTATCTAATCTTTTTCTTGTGGGGGGGGGTCTGAGGTCACTAGTTACGCCTCTGCCTTTAACTTAAGTTTAGTGGCAGTAAGGTGACTCGGTTACTTTCCAGTGCCATCGAGAAGTCTCATTGGCAAGCGAGGACATGCATGTGCATTTGGGAAATCTGTATAAATCGTAAGCATATTGCCCACATGCCTTTTTCCTATGCAGGTCATCCTTTTACTTGTAAACATTGATTCATTGTATTCATTTTTGTTGCATCAGCTGAATATTCTTTTTTAGTATTAGTGATTTTCTCTATTTTATTATGCAGAAAGCACAACAAGAGCTACAAAACGGAACAATATCCATGCAGTAAAATTCCTGTTAGAACAATTGTTGCATTATAGTCAGCATTACTATGATTTATACTATCATTTTCCCAATGCTGATGATATTTAGTATAAAACAATGTTCTGTTAAACATGGTTACAGCGGGTGTAGTAGATCAAGCAATGACATTTATTTTAATATATTCAGTGTACAGTGAGAAAATGGATTGGTTTTAAAAAGGGAGATAAGCGGAATTAGTTCAATAATAGAAAAGTAGACTGAATTTGGGGCATAAATATTAATGTTAAAGGGCTATGTAAAAACATAACTGTGCAGAATGGCTTTGGCTATAGAGGACTACAACTCCCAGCAAGGATTTATACAGAAATGCAGAACCAGCTATGGAGGACTACAACTTCTAGCAATACTTTATACAGCAATGCAGAATGGCAAAGGCTATAGATGGGATTCTGCATTGCCCTATAAAGTATTACTGGGAGTTGTAGTCCTCTATAGCCGAAGCCATTCTGCATGGCCATATAAAGTATTGCTGGGAGTTGTAGTTTGCTATAGCAGCGGCCCCCAACCTTTTTGGCACAAGGAACCAGTTTTGTGGAAGAAAATGTTGCCCCAGGCTGGGGCGGGTGGGCGTTTTGAGGCTGATTCAAGCACATTTAATGTTCACTTTATTCATATTATTACATTGTAATATATAATGGAATAATTATACAACTCACCATAATGCAGAATCAGTGGGGGCCCTGAGCTTGTTTTCCTGCTCTCATGTGGCCAGTGCGGGCTCTCAGGGGGCCAGTGTGGGCTCTCAGGAGGTCAGTGCGGGCTCTCAGGGGGCCGGTGTGGGCTCTCAGGAGGTCAGTGCGTGCTCTCAGGTGGCCAGTGGGGTCTTAGGTGGGCAATGCGTGCTCCCAGGTGGTCAGTGGGGCTCTCAGATAGCCAGTGTGGGCTCTCAGGAGGTCAGTGCGTGCTCTCAGGTGGCCAGTGGGGTCTTAGGTGGGCAATGCGTGCTCCCAGGTGGTCAGTGGGGCTCTCAGATAGCCAGTGTGGACTCTCAGGTGGTCAGTGCAGGCTTTCAGGTGAGCCCACACAGAGTGGGCTCTCAGGTGGCCAGTGCGTGCTCTCAGGTGGTCAATGCGGGCTTCCAGGTGGTCAGAGGGGCTCTCTTCTCAGGTGGTCAATGGCGGCTTCCAGGTGGTCAGTGGGGCTCTCAGATAGCCAGTGTTGGCTCTCAGGTGGCCAGTGCAGGCTCTTAGGTGGGCTATGCGGGCTCCCAGGTGATCAGTGGGGCTCTCAGATAGCCAGTGCATGCTCTCAGGTGGCCAGTGGGGCTCTTAGGTGGGCAATGCGTGCTCCCAGGTGGTCAGTGGGGCTCTCAGATAGCCAGTGTGGACTCTCAGGTGGTCAGTGCAGGCTTTCAGGTGAGCCCACACAGAGTGGGCTCTCAGGTGGCCAGTGCGTGCTCTCAGGTGGTCAATGCGGGCTTCCAGGTGGTCAGAGGGGCTCTCAGATAGCCAGTGTTGGCTCTCAGGTGGCCAGTGCAGGCTCTTAGGTGGGCTATGCGGGCTCCCAGGTGATCAGTGGGGCTCTCAGATAGCCAGTGTGGGCTCTCAGGTGGCCATTGTGGGCTCTCAGGTGGCCAGTGCAAGCTTTCAAGTGGTCAGCGGGGCTCTCAGGTGGCTAGTGTGGGCTTTGTAAGAGCCAGAAGGGGCAAAAAATCTTGCACCAGGCCCCATTGTTCCTTCGGTCTGCCACTGCACTGAATTGGGGGACCTGAGGTTTAGATCCATGCAGGGGTGTCCCTATACTATTCTTTAATGAGGCAGGTGGAGGTGCTGGTGGCGCATGGTCCAGGGGGGAAGATGGGGTTGTGGTAAAGGGG
>NW_017306448.1:3417788-3494931 GCF_000935625.1 Nanorana parkeri | reverse complement strand
TGGCTCCAGCCCTGTCCAGCATCCCACCAGCTCACTGCCATTACAGGTTGCCAGGAGCTGGGATAGGACACTAACCAGAGCATCTCACTGATCTACTGGAAACCAGTGACATCTGTGAGCTGGGTGGGATGCCGATCAGAGCCGCCTGAGGCTGCCTCATTTTAAGGATGGCCCTGAATCCATGCATACAAATTCCAATGAGGGTGCCAAGACCAAAGAACTGAAAGTCCAACATCTTTTAAAAACTGTGTTCATTCACAACAAAATAATATAAAACAACCAACTAATTTGGGGTACAAGGATCTCCTCTTTTTTCAGCTAGCAAGCTGATGGTTTTTGCTCCTGGGAATTTTCCATATTTCAATTGCAAAATAATTAATTGTGGTGATTGTGCCATTTTGAGTCCTCTCAAGCATATAAAATATATGAACCCTGAAGAAGTAGGCAATCCTTGTACGTCCAAAACATGTTGGCTGTTTTATAATCAGCACTAAAAGAACTAACCGCACACTGAATGTTCTGCAAAAAAGTAATTTATACATTCGCTTACACTATGGGGGTGATTTACTAACCTAAACACACACACACACCAGGTGTGTGTGATTTTCACACAGCAAAACGTATTTATCAACCAAAAAGTCTCTAAAAGGATATTTCCACTAATGCCATATATGGAAAAATCATGCACATGATGCATATATAATGCTGCTTCACAGTTTAGACAAAAATGGTTAGCTCATGCATTTACATTCCTTGCATTCATAAACGCAAGCAACTAAACATAGAGCTAATTTACCCAACATCACCTTGGAATTCATTCAGGGCTTTGCACAACACACCTGCTGGGTGTGTACACATTACAAAGGTGTTTAGATTCCACCCATAGATCATGCTTGGAGGGAACACACTGCAGAGGTGTATACACATTCGTGGTGTGTTTATAAGGTTAGTAAATCAACCCCTATGTGTTGAGTGACACCTGAGGCTAATACTGTATTTAGGAATCAAAGTTTGGCACTAAACATTTACAGATAGCAGGAATGTAATTAAGCTTTCCACAGACTAACAGAATCATTTCATTTATTCAAATGACAGGTAATGAACAACATGTATTAAGGCTTCACATTTCATAGGCATTATTGAGGCATTGTTTACACATGGCTAGTATAGATGTACATGGCTTTTAGTTGTAGCAGTGATGACTCAAGCAGAAGGGGGCACAAGGGAGGACAATACAAGTAACACGCAACATTCTTTTCCACAGGCACTGCAGTCCGTATTCATATGTTGGGGTGCCCTAAAAAACAAATACTAGGCTAATCACTGGTCTGTATTGAACCCTCCTGCCTTAGGCAAAGCTTGCCACAATTTCATGACATGCTTGGTCCCATCCATGGCATTCGGTGCACAAGTGCTTTTTGTTGGTATCATGCTTGCACGTTTTGCTATGATGGCCTTCAATTACAATTTGCCCAAGTTCAGATCTGTCCACTCTATATACTACAAACTGATCACTGGCATACAGGTTTTACATGTTTTCTCTTCTTACATACTTACCAACATATAGTCCCAGTCCCTGGGACATTGTCAACCCCTGCCCATGACCCAGACTCAACACACTTACTTTCCAGACCATCAGGCCCAGACCAGGCTCACTTTCTGGTGCAGTCCTGTCCCTAAATATTGGTGAACCATCAATTCCCTTAGTGCAGGGGTGTCAAACTCAATTTAATTGTGGGCCGCATCAACATTATGGTTGCCCTTAAAGCTATCTGTAAGACTATATAAATGTATCTAATCTTTATCATCATTTGCCTCTGCATTCGATTATCACTGGTTTTAGTAATAACTTAATACCTAGATCTTAAAAGAGAAGTCTAGGAAATAGCCTGCTGGCCCCTTGGCCTTGAGTTTGACACATGTGCCTTAGTGAATACCCTTGTTTTGAGCTACTGAGCATACTCAGTAATTCATATAAAGATCAAGATTTGATCCTAGGACACAGCACTATCGGGGAAGAAGTCCAAGAAGCAGGACTGTCCTGACAAAATCCAGGAGAGTGGGCATCAATGTTATTATAGTTTCACAGTATGAGGCATTTCGATTTCATTTAGCTATATTGAAAAGTTACAGTGACGCCCTAATATAAAGATGGGTATTTTAGAGCATATAATACAACATTCTCATTTCGCTGCCTGTGTGGATGGAATTACATTTTCTGCTCAGTCTACCAACTATAAAGATGTACAGTACATAGCTGTGCCAGTTATAGGATAATCCAGAAATAAATATAATTCTATTACAACACTATTAAATAAGATTAATTAAAGTTTCACTAGCAGTATTAACACCTCCAGAGTTCTCAGATGTGCTCAGTCCAATCAATTATACTAAATTATTCATTTCCCATAATCATTTGAATTCTAGAATGTTCTTAGTGACAATGTTTTTTGCCAAATGTGAATTTGAGTTTTAATTTTGTGTGAAGGATTACTCAGGGTGGTGGAAAAATGTTATAATATAATAATTATAGTCTGTAGTTCTTATGGTAATTTTAAATAGTTTGTATGTAGTTATCATTATTTTTGTTGTTACTATTTATATAATTATAACAACTGATCCGTTTTTAGGCTTTGTGAATATTTTTTTATGATCTCAAAATGCTCAAAATCTCTAAAACTCAAAGGAAGACATGCCTCCCAATTGTTCCACTTTTGAAAAAACACAAAGATATGGGACTGTAATAAATGGGTATGTCTTTGTTAAAACATAATGGGGAGAATTTATCATAGCAATTGCGAGTCTTTGAACTTGCACGGAATATATTTGCACCAGATGTATGATGCTAGTGTAATGTTGTTGATAAATGAGGTTTAATAGACTCCAGGAAAGAAGACTTGTAACTCCAGGCAAAAAGCGTAACTGTCGCATCTTGAAGAATGGTCATGGGGACTTCTCAAGTTGAGATTGTTTTCTTAGGTGATGCTCCAGTTCAAGACAGCCCAGAACAAGTGCAGATGAAAACAGGTGCAAAACACGTGCACAAAACATGCAGTTGGAATAGTAGTGCAAGCTCAGGTCAAAACAGGGGCACATGTCGAAAGACAGATTTGCACATAAAGAAAAATGATCTAAGAGGCTAAAACTATCACAGTTGCTTTAATAAATTCCCCCCAATGTTTATACTTGTTTATATTGGTTGTGTAGTGTCTTGGTTGACTTAGTTTGTATAAACGTAGTGATCATGTTTGTCCCAATTTCACATTTTTGAATGTTAGACTGTATGGAAAAGCTAAAAATATACAGTAGGGTTTACCCTTATCCGCTATCCAATGCTTTCAATTATTGTCTAACCTGCACCAGGTAAATAGCATCATTATGCATCGGTTGAGCCCCTGTACCATAAGGAACATAGTCTGATATATGTATATGATTCCATATTTAAGAGAATCTCTGGTCTTTTTGAAATTCAGGCTTGAAATGCAGGTACCTGAATGACCTACCATGACACACCTGGGCATGGCCATGTGGGTGGAGGTGAAGCAGGGTTCCAAGCTAGTGGAAGTCATGGATTGCATTTAGGAGGGTTCAAGGCTCCTCTACAAGAACCAGTACTAAAATTTTACGCTGTCTGCTTTACATTAAGTGTTTGGTCTACATGACAAGGTTTTTCCACATGTACACTTTATGTAAAAAAACTAAAAGCACATACAATCATTTACACCAAGGCCCGCTTGTTTTACAATCTGCACATATGAAACTCAACCTGACTGCTTTTCCTTTTATGATCTCCTCTAGCCCAGCAGCATTACATTTTTTCACACTATAAAAGTCATTTTTAATTACATTTCTATGCCACTGAGCAGCAGACTAGAGACAGAGCTGTGGATCCTTGCTCATTTGCAGCTCTTTGTTTCTTTGGAAGCAGGGGAAGGCAAGTGTCTGAATAGATATGACCCACGAGCTATACCAAATAGGACAGCACTACCCAAGTGTGTCTAAAATAATTATAAAATATAACATGTAATAATAATAATGGGTTAATTATTTATTTGTGGTGAACAAAATTGTGATATTTAGCAGCGTGTGAGGTGTTTTACTTTTCTTTAGACATGTAATCCATCAGATGTCAAGCTCAAGTTGCCAAGTAATCCCTCAAGGGTGGGGTTGTCAAGTCATCTGATTTTTTACAGTAGTCACTGCAGTCTGCCCTGTCCACTGCCAGTCTCCCACACAGTCACTGCAATCTTAAGGGTTCTTGAGTTTTTCATCACCTATGGAAACCTAGACAAGGAAACTAATTTCCTCTGCTGGCTGTTTTCAGTTATCGTCCAACTTTGTAAGTGGCATCATGGGTCACATGGTATAGCCAGAGAAGGGGCCATCAGAAAAGAGGAGGACATTTCTATGTAGTTCTGCATAAAGGGTGAGATGATATTCATGGAGGCACCCATATGACAGTTTCTATATCTCTATCTTTCAAGTCAAAGTTGAGGAGATCTCCAAGTGGAGCAAATTTATGGGGGGCTTCTAGGTGTTCAGGGGAGCGTTTCCTATATAATAAAGGGACTTTGCAGCCACCATGGAGTCCCTGATCCCAGACTAATAATAAAACCATGGGTCATACCTGGAAACTTTCACAGTCCTGAGGTTGGAATTTGTCTTTGGGAGGGTTTGGGGGTAAAATAAAGGAAATAATTGCACAGATTGAACTCTAGTGAAAGTCAGGCATTGCTTTATGGTGGTCATGGTTTAATAGAAATGGCTTAGGGGAAAACCTGTGCTTTGCTCATACAAATAAAAACAAGAGGTTTGCATTAATGTCGCCTCCCGAGCAGCACTTCTGGGAATAATATAAAATAATATATGACATAACCCATGTGATGACAATGATGACTTGGTAATTTTTAATTGGTATATTAACATTTATTCCTTTTTACTCTGGCTGTAATTCCTGGTGAGATTTGCGATTATTATCATTCTGTCATGAAGTAGAAATAAAAAATGTAGACCAGAGAGAAGCACTCAGGTGCCACTGACAGCATGACACTTACATACGAAATGTATCAGAGTCACACTTGTAATAACAGCTGGTTGTACTTATTCTGGAACCCAGTCATTTTGGAGTAATCTTCTACATTCTGCTTCTAGGCTATGCTTTAACTCTTCTCCTCTAGCTGCTTTTCTCACTCTTTTAATTCCTGCTCCAACAGAGAAATAGTGACCCTGACATCAATTCTCTGAGAAGAGTAGGAGAAATGTCAGCAAGTTTCTATGTCTTCTAATAATTGGGTCTAATAATAAGTCTAATAATGCAGGTATTCGGAATAGACCATAACTGGTATGGGCCCCTCTGCTTTAAGCTGCAGTGCACCCCGTGCTGGTCACGCTATAAATAATTCTCCAAAACTGACTTCACTGCATGGATTTATATGAAAATATGGGTAACGCAAAAAATGGTTTACTAGATATGTTTGTTCACCCATAGCTAAACTACTGCCCCCACCAGTTAAATCATTGAGGAGGGGGGTATACCATACAGCTACCCCATCTGTCTGTTGGCATTGACATGCAGTGTCTGCAGTACACTCAGGACTATTGGGATTTCTGCATAGTACTGTGTATAGACTATCAATCACACATTTTGCCATGATAGATAAAAATTCTGCCATCTCATAAAGGTTTATTATTGTCACAATACAGCATACCAATACAGGTAAATACTTCTAAAACAGGGAGGGAGGGATGGTTGCTTTGCATATCAAAGGTTGAACACCTGCAGTCTCCAGTGAAGATCCAACCCTGACTAAAAGAAAGTTGCATTGTGCTTAAAGGGAATATATACAGATTTTTTAAATATTTATTAGGTTCAGGACTGATTTTTAGTAAGCTAAACAAGATAGACCTAGTGCCAAGAAAGAAAAAAATAATGAGCAGAAGCCCTACATGACAGGGGTGTGGAGTGTAAAGGGCAACCAGGTTAAGTAAGGTTTAATGAAAGTTAGAGAATGTAAGGTAGGAAAGGGTCACTTACCGGATTGGGTGGCATGGCAGAGGTCTGTAAGGAGGGGCTTCGGAAGCTTGTCTGTGAGTAGGAGCAAGCAGGTCCAGTCGGAGATCTGCAGACATGAGGAAAGCTTTCCTGCCACCTTCCCCTTGATCTTTCTGGTTACATAGTTACATGCGTCCATCAAGTCCAACCCATATAGGTCCACTCATTCTTAGGAATACTTGTATCCTTGAATATTACGGTCCCTCAGGAAATCGTCTAAATGTTTCTTGAACAATTCTACACTCTTAGCTGAAATCACTGCCGGTGGCAGTTAGTTCCAGACCCTGACCGCTCTTACTGTGAAGAACCCCCTTCGCCCCTTGTGCTGGCATTTTTTTCTCCACCAATTTTAGGTGGTGGCCTCTAGTCTTTGTAATGGAGTTAATCTTAAAGTGTTTTTTGCCAATGTTGCTGTCACCATTGAACATCTTGTACATGAAAATCATATCCCCCCTTAATCTCCTTACTTCCAACGTGAACATGTTTAAGTTCAGTAGCCTTGTCTCATAGCTCTGGTCCTCCATTCCCCTAATTAGTTTGGTTGCCCTCTGCTGGACTCTCTCCAGTTCAAGGACATCCCTTCTTAGTACCGGCGACCAAAACTGGACCGCGTACTCCAGATGTGGCCGAACCAATGATCTATAAAGTGGCACAATTATAGATTTGTCTCTGCAATACATCCCCTTCTTAATACAGGACAAGACCCTGCTAGCTTTGTTTACCGCAGCCTGGCACTGCAAGCTACCATTCAGTTCTTCCCTAGTGGTATACCCATAATTGTATAACCCATTTTCTTATTTTTATTTCCAAAGTGCATTACTTTGCATTTATCGACATTAAACCTCATCTGCCATATTTTTGCCCATTCCCCTATTTTATCCAGGTTCTCCTGTAATGTTATATTGTCATGATCCGTTTCTAATACCCTGCCTATTTTTGTATCGTCTGCAAACACAGAAACATGGCTATTCACTCCCTCCCCGATATCATTAATAAATAGGTTGAACAATATGGGACCCAGCACAGAACCCTGAGGCACACCGCTCATTACACTAGCCCAGTCTGAAAAGGTGCCATTAACAGATACTCTCTGGACACGTTCCCGTAGCCAGTTCTCTATCCACGTACACACCACCTCATCTATGCCCATAGCCCTCAGCTTGTGTAGCAAGCGTTTGTGTGGTACCGTATCAAAAGCCTTTGAGAAATCCAGATATACCACATCCACCGGCTTACCTCCGTCCATATCTCTACTCACCCCCTCATAAAAAGTTAGCAGGTTAGTCAGGCAGGAACAGTCTTTCCTGAACCCATGCTGAGTGTCATTAACTATGCCATTATCCTTAACAAATTTTACCAAATAGTCCTTAATCATACCTTCTAACAGTTTACAAACTACCGATGTTAGACTGACCAGCCTATAGTTCCCTGGTTGGCATCTAGCCCCCTTTTTAAATATTGGAACTTCCGTAGCCTTCCGCCAATCACTTGGGACTCTACCAGTCACTAAGGATTCCTTAAAAATTAGGAATAATGGTCTTGTTATAACCTGGCTTAGTTCCTTAAGTACCTTGGGGTGCAGGTTATCTGGTCCCACTGCTTTATTTGCATTGAGCATTTTAAGTCTTTGTTGTATCCCGGTTTCCGTCAACCACTGTGGTATATTTTCGGTTGAACTATGTGTTTTATCACATACGTCAAACCCGTTTACCTCCTGAGTGTATACTGAGGAGAAAAAAGTGTTCAGCGCCTCACCCCTCTCCTTGTCATTTGTGACTAACTTCCCGTTTTCGTCCTTTATTGGGCCTATCTGCTCCTTTCTTACCTTTTTACTGTTAATGTATTGGTAGAATTTTTTTTTAACTAACTGTAGCGATATGCTTTTCACACTCTATTTTAGCTTCCCAGATTACTAGTTTGCATCTTTTATTACATTCTTTGTAGTTAAGGAACGCCAATGCCGTCCCTTCCATCTTATATTTTATAAATGCCATTCTCTTTGCCTTAACATGTAGTTTTACAGTTTTATTTAGCCATATAGGTTTAGTCTTTAATCTTTTGTTTTTGTTACCCAAAGGTATACACTTTGAAATAGCAATATGTAATGTGTTCCTGAAACAGTCCCACATTTGGTCTGAGTTTAGGTTGTGAAATGAGTTTTCCCATTTTATTTCCCCCACTAGGTTGCGCAGCTTATCGAAGTTAGCCCTTCTGAAATTTAGGGTTCTTGTCCGTCCAGCCCACTTTCCTTTCCTGTATTCAATATTAAAAGTAATCACATTGTAATCATTATTACCCAGTGTCTCCCCAATTGCAATATCCTCAATTAACTCCCCATTGTTAGTAATTATTAAATCTAGGATGGCATTTTTCCTAGTTGGAACCTCCACCATCTGTTCCAAGAAATTGTCTCGCAACATGTTCAGAAATCGGCCCGCCTTTGTCGATCCTGAGGTACCATTAGCTCAATTGATGTCCGGGTAATTGAAGTCGCGCATCACGACTACATTGCCCTTCCTCCCAGCTATTTATATTTGGGAGTGTAGATTTGCTTCCCCCTCCTCCCCTATATTCGGAGGTTTATAGCAAATACCCACAAAAAGTTTACGGCTAGTGTCCGCCATATCGAGCTCCAGCCATAAGGTTTCCACGTCTTCTCCACTGTTTGACGTGATATCGTCCCTTATATGCATATTTAGATTGTTTTTAACGTAAATGCAACCCCCCCACCTTCTCCCACATCTGTCCCTCCTGAACAGGTTATACCCCTCTATATAAGTAGCCCAATCATGTGTGCCGTCTGGCCAGGTTTCTGCTATACCCACTATATCGAAGTCCTCTTCGAGTATCATAATTTCAAGCTCTTCTAATTTATTTGCTAGACTTCTAGCGTTGGTGTACATACATTTTAATTCCTGTCTTGTTATGGGACAAAATTGTATATCCTACTTGTTCCCCACTAGTTTTATTGTTTGGCCTTGACATAGGTTGTTCGTTTCTAATTGTATTCACTTCTGACAACGTATTTGCTACATTGACTGCTTCTACTATTTTAACTTTGTTGATTATTTTAACTGTGTTGACTGGAGTGAGCCCACTATCTACCCCTCTGTTACTTCTTTCTGTATTATTTTTATCTACAATTAATTTATCTCCATTTGATTAAAGTAATTTTATTTGTATAGGGCTACATATTTATATCACATATGTGTGTCTAACGCCTCACTTAGGACAAATAAAATATTTAAAAAAGAGGAAAAAACGTAAAAAAAACATGTTTTTTCCCCAGTTTTGTAGTATTGTAGTATTTTTTACAAAACCAGCACAGGTAAAAAAAAAATGCAATAAATACATTCATTTATTTGTCCTTTTATTTTTTATTTTTTTACACTTTTTTTTCTTTACACCTTTCACTATTTTTATTTTTTTTACACTTTTCACTATTTTTTTTAAACTTTTAAAAATTTTATTTTATTTATTTAATTACATCAAGCAGTCATTTTGAATTAATTTCACTATTACTGCTTGATAAATTAATACATTTTTGGTTATTATTAGGCTGTTTCAAACTTCAGAACAGCCAATAATAAGTTAGTGACACTGATCCTGCAGCAGTTCAGGATTCAGCTGTCACTAATTAAAGGTTTTCTTGAACGTTCCAACAACGATCAGAAAACTGAAACATTCTTCTTTCAGGAATAGATGCATTATGTTCCTGAAAGTGAAAGAAAAAAAAAGCCAGTAATCTATACGAGCTGTCAGAATGCCGGCTTTTGCCAGCATGTTTGCGGCTCTGCTTTGACTCTCAGACACCCGATATTAAGGTATCAGGTGTCTGAAAAAGGTTAACCCTTTCATTAATGAATGCCTCTATATTGAGGCATCCATTAATGAATGGTAACCGCTGATTCTCAGAGGTTACCATCCCTCTAATGCAGCAAATAACTTGTCACGTACAGTGTACGTGACAAGTCATTTGGTCCCTTTGTGGCGGGACGTACAGTGTACATCTCCCATCACGAAGGGGTTAAGGCATTTTTCAGCTGGGGTTATTGATAAATGAATGTGGAACCCATCTTCCTCCAATTGGTGCGAATGGGTAGTAGTGACCAGTATAAGTCTGTGGTCAATTAATATTGTCCTCCAGGCGGTTTATTGTGGCTGGGGGCAAGTACAAAATGTTGCCACAGATACAAGGTTTATGTTACGGTTTATAGTGCCTTTAAGGACCTGAAACCTGAATTTTTTTCTTATGGTCTTATTATTCATAATTATGTTATTTATACTGGTTTGTTAATAAAAGGCCGCTGTGGCCATTTGTGCTCCACCATTGTGTGTACTGGTAATTTTGGGGGCTACATGCGTATAAGGGGCTGGAGGATAGAGGGTAGCTCTGAACTATTTTAGTCATGATAGTTTATTTGTGAATAGTTCACATTTACAAAATATATGAAATAAACAAATAATAATATAAAACACTTATTTCAAAATGTAAGAATAAAAAAAGTGACCTAAAATAAAGTTGACCCCAAACCATTATAGTTTCCCTTATCATAATCATACCTAATCATAGTCCTGAAACAGCTGCTTATAGTGGTAGGACTGATGCCTAATTCAGACAATGGTCTGTTAGTATTACATCAGCCAAGAAACTATGCAATCCAACTAACAGCTGGGTTAGCTTAGCAAGTGATCCATTTCCAAATTAGTTTATTTTTATCATGTTTAGTAATATAAAACATTGTGCCAAATTTGCTTCCTGAAGCGTCTCGCTATTTTCCTGAGAATTTTCTTTTCTACAGGAATAGCATATTGTAGAATAATTACCAAGATTTCTCTTTTACATGTCTTGTTAACAAGTCCAGGTCTGCTCTTTTTTCAGATTGCTTACTGTACTTTCTTTTAGTGTGCTCAAGCTTTCTCTTAACCTAATTAGCTCCCTAATTATATGATAGTCTTTAGTCAGCTGAAGTATGGAGTGTAATGCTCTGTTAGTGACATTTTACTATGTTGCTGGTTTACTGTTGCATACTTTAGTTATTGATTTAATTTCCTTCTGTATATTGTGTACCCCATGTGTACACCATGTGCCATGAACTATACGTGATGCTGATAACACCCACACAAAGTTCAAGGACAGTGTTTAATTTTATGTCTCGAAGCCTAAAGGGAAATCATAACTGTCTGGGGCCAATTTCATTAAAGTGTGTACATTTCTTTTTGTTTTAAATGGTTTTAACTACCTACAGTACACACCGTTGCAAATTTACATTTAATATGTGACAAATTATTCCCAGAGCACTACAAATTAACTAAACAGAGAGCCCAGCAATAACATCCTGCTTTGAGACTGCCTTTGTCTGATTGAAACCTGAGCCATCACTCATTCATATATGTGTGTAAATTAAGGCTCTGTGCACCCCACACACAAACACATACGCACGCACATACCTCTATCTGCCCACTCCTATTCCTAAAATGATACGATTTCTAATAACCTCTTTACCTCTATAAACGTGCATTCTTTAATAAAAACTTTAAAGCTTTTATAACTAACAAAAATTAAGCTTGTTCAATTGATCTTTGTAAACAACAAGTTTTTTTCCAACAAGAAGATTACATCTCAATATGTTAAAAGGAGCCAAGATCCTCACCTTCCGCGCCATGCAGAGTACCTCTGTCAGAAACCACGTACCTCAGAGGAGTCTGAGTTGACGAGGATGGCCTCTCTTGTAGCTCAAGTCCAAGAACCCCTGGAGGTAGAACAGGTGCACTAGGACAGGAGGGGCACGAGTGCTGGTAGCAGCGAAGTCCAAGACAAGCCAGATCTGTAACAGTCAAGCATCGAGGTACCAGGACAGTAGACAAGGCGTAGTCAGGAACAGGCAGGATCAGCAACTTGCAGGCAGCGAGGTACAGAGCAGCAGACAGGAGCGTAGTCAGAAAACAAGCCGAAGTCGAGGGGATCCAGAAGAACAGCAGAGTGTATAGCCAAGCCGGGTCAAACAACAGGGGATCAGAGTCAGGATGCAGGGTTCAGGTTGCAGGAACAGGAAACAGCTGAAGACCAGTCAGCACTGGAGGTTAGAATGTCACAGCCTTAAATAGCCCTTTTAGCTTGAAAATCCGCAACACGCAAGCGCAGAGGCGCCCGGCGGTGCACAATTGTGTGAGCAAAACTATGCACATGCGCAGGTGCCCGTGCAGAATTCCGAGCGCAAGGGCCAAGTCTGGCTTCCTGACAACCTCAATTTTATGTGTATGCAACACATTAGTCTGTATGGGCCCTTAAAGAGATTGAATGGCCAAAGTGATAGTCTCCTTAAAGTCCACTGCCCGATCCGCTCATGTTCCACGTGTCAACCCCCAATTTGGTTGCACTGTATAAGCTGCCATAAAATACCCGGCACTTTTGGTTATAGTGAAGCATGTAGCCTCCTCCCATGATGCAGCCTTCCACATGCGCCAGGCTCACACATGTGTGGGTGAGTATGACATAATCAATTCAACGGAGCTTACACACTTTTTGAGCAATGGAACTGCAGGGGAACACAGACAGGTGAATATGAGGGGGTCAGGGGGTGGACTTTCAAAAGACTCTGTAATTTCTTTCTGCCTAATTTCCTGAATTATTATAGAGCAGCACACATTGCCCCTCTTGTACTTCTATCATCCAAAACATATTTGCCTTTATGGGTTTCCATCGATATAGTGGATGCCTTCCCTACTCTAATTTCTTATTTACTGTGGCTCCCACCCTCCTACAGGCCCCCTTGCCTAGGTCCTGCCATGCAACACTCTTTAAAAATATGGGACTCAGTGAAATGTATGGGCCGTCTAATATCTCCACATCTTCCTCTTCTGTCGCTTATTAATTGTCCTCTCTTTTACCCTGGGGTGGTTCACCCAAAAAGGTTTTCCTGGTGGACGACAGTTGGTTTGGAAAATGTAGTCTCCATGCTCACGCCCCAGGGGATTCGTACCTTAACTCAGCTTAGAGAATCATTCCAAATACCACAAACTGAATTATTCCACTACCACCAAATTTGTAACTTTGTACAATCATTGAGTTGTTTAGCTTCTCCACCCTATTCTATTACCCCTTTTGAACACAGATGTAGGTGTGATCCACACTCACCCGGCCTGATAACCTTAATCCAATCCTCCCTATCCGATCATCTTTCACAATCCACTATGCTCTACCAAACCAATTGGGTGGATGATTTAGGCTCCTCTATTTCCAAAACTAATTGGTCGGCAATCTGGGGGAATATAAACTCTTGTTCTCGAAATATCCTAACGCAAGAAAATTCCTATAAAATATTGTTTCGTTGGTATTACACACCGTCCTGCATCCACAAATGTTTTCCCTCTCAATCCCCTCAATGTTTTAGAAGGTGTGGACATTTAGGCACCATGAAACATATTTGGTGAGACTGTCCTAAAGCTAAACATTTATGGACCCGAATTTATGCTCTAATTAATGTAATTTTAAAGTGTGATCTGGTCAAAAAATCAGTGGGAAGCACTTTTACATAAACCCATAATAGGTTTACGCAAACATCAACAATGCTTGGTATCCAACATATTCATGGCCACTAAACAAACAATTGCTAGATCCTGGAAATCCCCTAAGCTTAGTTTTATGGAGGTTAAAAAACGCATTACTAGTGTGATGATTAATGAGCAACTGACATCTATTTTAGATGATTCCTTTACTAAATTCGAGAAAATATGGGAGCCCTGGACAACCTATGATAATTCCTTGAACTTTGACCCGGTCCATCTACAGATTTGATGGAATCTCCTGTGAATTAAAATGAATTAAAAATGCCTACCCGCCCTATAACAGTTTTTATACCTATTTAATTCCCCCTCTTCTTTACTTCATTCTCCATGTTGTTTACTTCTCCCAATGGGTATTATTAGCACATATGTCCCTATTTTTACTCACTAATGGGGCTCAAATCTCCAGATTTGGATTTCAATGGTGCACTCTATTAGTAGTTCAATGGTTTACTCTATTGACGATTTGTAGTGGTATCCTGTGTTCTATGTTGCCTCTATATGTTCTATGTAGCGGTCCTACTTGGTTGTTCATTCTTAAATTGTCATGTTATATATAACCTCCATGACGTTTTCTGATTACTTCGAATATGCTTTTTAAATTATTTCAATATGTTTTCTGTTTTATTGTATTGTCTTTTTGAAAACAATAAAATGTTGTGGGAAAAAAAAGAACTGTGGTCTAAATGATAACATGGATAGGAAGAATTGATAAAATCTCTAAATATGTGGAACCTGGAAATTCTAGTTTACTGCAGGCACACAAAATCAGGACAAATGAACTCTCATTTCTTTTTGGTATTTAGGCTCCAGTAGGGATTCAGTAACATTTTCTAATTTTCTCAGAGCGGGTTATCTAAGAGTGAGTATTTGTGCTGTCTCCATATCGTCCGTGTGAATGATGAGGGTAGAAAATGGCAGCTAATACTGGCACACCGAGGCCTTGAGTTTGTTATTGTAAATATTTTTACTGAAGATCTCAATTACTGTATGTGATACTTCTACAAGTACAGAAGATTGCTACACCTGGTATACAGAATATCCTGGCTGCTCTTATGCCTTACTCTCTAGACTCTGAATTGCCATTAGAAGCACATCAAGAAAATTGCTTTATGAAATTGTGACATGCAGGCACTTTAGCACTCATGCCAAGTTCTCTGATTGGATAATTTATCCTTGATGGGTGAGAAAAAAATGGCCTTAGGAGCTGCTGTTGATTCTCCCTCAGATTTTGTTTCTTCATCCAGTTTCTTGGAATTTATTATAGCATAGGCATGAAAACAGGTAGTTAAGCTGACGTTGTCAATTTAAACCTAAACTCCCTAAACTCCAGGCAAACAGCTGAATACATAGTTACATGTCTCATGTATATGAGCTGTTTCACTCACTAGTGGAAGTGGTAGTTTGAATTCTGCTCAGCCAATCTTCTTGTTCATACAATTTACAGGCTGTACAGACAGACAGGGGACAGCCCTGTTTGCTGGTTCAACAGTAGAACTTCCTGTCCCAATGCACAGCTTTGACCTGCTGATCTGATCATGATGAATCTGCATCATATCTCTGCAGATTCATTGTCCAAATAGCAGATAGTTGACAGAAGAAGAAAAAATCCTCTTCCTGACTATGCAGCAAAAGTGTGAATCACGAATAACAAAACCTTTGGTAGGTAAACTAGTTCACATACTGTATGGGGTTGATTTACTTAAAGCCAATAGGCCATTCACTTTACAAGGGAATTTTCCCTTAGCTTTGTGAATTTGGTGAAAATTAACTTTGCAAACACAATCACGTGCAAGAAATATAAATAATAAAACAAATTTAGGATGAAAGTCAACAGAGCTTCACCTCATTAATAAATCAATAATATACAGTTCTTAATGTATGGTAATGATACAATTACGACCACTTAAATAGTGATAAGTCCCCTTATATTGCCTAGTTGACATAAGCGTTGTTGTTATTAGAGCTTAGAATGTGAGAGACTGAGGCACCTAATAAACCATATACCAGCCCCTTATGATATCCTAATAGATTAACATACAGGTGCATATGATGGTGGTTCTTACAGAGAATGATCTGTGAGGATTAATTGTTGGCGTCATTACCTTGAGTGTTGTGCTGGAAGCAAGTATATGATTTATCCATTGGAGGAACTACCTGGTATAAAAAAACCAAGTATATTGAGATATGGAAAATCTTAGGGATACATTTGCCTTTGACAACAATCGATTCTGTAGAGCTAATTTCATTGCCAGAGAGGTCAATGTCTACTATGTAACTTGAATATACATCATTGCAGAACCATTGGAGTCTGCACCAGGATCCGGTTGTTTGGCATCTCTCTGGAGCCCACCACCATAATTGTATGCATTTAAGTAAATGGTAAATGCACCACATATCATGTACTATACGTATATATGTTCCCTATATATGTTTCTTGTAGAATACGCCTTAGCTTTGCTCCCTATGAAGCGGAGTTTATATTTGAGCAATGTGTAAAGAAATTCCATTCCAACACCTATTTAGCAAATGCACAATATGTGCACATACCATATGATTTGATGTACAGTATATGGGTGAATGTAATATATCATATGGATAGTGAATAGATGTTTAGATGGGGATAATATAATTTGAAGCTGCATATGACCATGTAGTAGTTATTTTGGCTACTTTTTTACATATGTTAACATATTAAACTTAAAGAAAACTTAAACTTAAGAAATTATTATTAATGTATTAAAATAATTTTAAAATGTTATGCAATCATGGAAGGTGTCTATCTGGGTACTTTAAAAGTCGGTTGTCTTTTCCTTTTTGTCTGTAGTGTAATAAGACAAAGATATAGAGATGTGTTACCCCACATATCAACCCGTTCTTACCTTCTACAACTTATTTATAAACATTAAACTGTAATATCTACAAAAATAATTTCTTTCTACACTTGGCATCTGAAAAATCGTTATGGTTCCATTCATGCCATCTGCTCTGGGTCTGCGCTGGCCTTGTTTCCAGCACAGCTCCAACGCAAACAAGGCAATTTGTCTTGTCACAGACGTGCTTGGTTCACACCACCACGTTGCAATGGGAACTTGGTGGTGTGCGCTGAAATTTTTTTTTTCAAAAGTACGGTACTTTTTCAGCACAGTGGGATGCAAAGCAGTACAACCACCTTGCACCCCGCTGTGCCCTTAGAACTGAATGAAATGTCACTTGTGACATTTCAGTAAAGTTCTAACTAAAGAATATACAGTGCGATTCACTGGGATCAGCGTCTTGACACTGTGCCAGGGCACCGCACACCAGATGCTGTGTGATCAACGCAATGTCTGGTGTGAATGAGCCCCAACAAACTACTCAAACTTATAATCTTTAGAGGTACATGGTTCGCTACAGCTGCCAAAATTCATTTAAAATGTATACTATATTCCAGAGTAAAAACTTTTATAGATGACTGCAGGCAAAATATTGCTTCACAAGATACATTTCAGTAATTTTGTAATTATTATATTTTTTAGAGGGCCTCTTCTATTAGGAGGCCTGGGGCAATTGCACATTTTGCCCTCTCAAAAATCTGACCCTGTGGACAAGTGATGTCAAGTGCTGCCCAACCAGTGTGTAACCCTTTAAAAAGTTTTTTCCTTCTTTTCTACTACTGAGAAGTTTCAGGAGGATATTGGATATAATTATGGGTAGATTAGAAATGTCTTTAAACATATAGCTCCATAAGCAATAGATAAGCTGCCATTCTGGCTCAATATTTAGTTAATCTTTGTCTTCATGGAATTGGGCTTTGTTGTCACAATCAATTCATCTTGTCATTTTTACATTCTTTAGTTCAGATTTCAGCAGATCCTCATTTTTATTACTTTCCGTTGAATAAAATCCCTCTGTCCTTCACTAAGCATCTGGCATATGCGGAATTCAACTTAACTGGGTTATGATCCCACATAAATTTACTCTGTTCTGCAGTTCACTTCCTCAGCTGTCACCTAATTATTTGCCTGGAAAATATATAGAATTGTGGTATTTTCCTCTGTGGTATATTCCAATAGAATATGGGTTCGCATGCTATTCCTCACCCTTTTGGGGTCCTACTCTTTTCCGTTTGTTGTACTAATAGCAAGTGTTCCGATTTAGTTTTGCATGGTAGAGATGATGGTCTCCACACTGAATGACGTAGCAGGCACCTAAGACAAGCTGCTAAGTTCAGATAATGGACCACCAACAATACTGCAACCTCAGGTGCTGGTATAAAGGGCATGCCTTAGACCTCCCAGCTAAACTGTGTGGAAAGCATAAACTCCCAGCTTAGACCTCCAAGCTAAACTGTGTGGAAAGAATCGTACGATTGTCGGCGGGTTTCTAGCCTGCTCGTTCGACAGCTGCGGAACGGGTCGGTGTGCACACTGCCCGTTCTGCATTGCGGTCATCGGAAGCCCGCCCCTCAGCGTGCAAGATGGGCAGATCGGCAGATCGTACGAGCTTTTAATAAGCTTACCACCATCGCAAGACAAAAGTCTTGCGATGGTCGTAAGGTGTATGGGCACCTTAAGAGTATTCTTCACTGGAAACACCATAACCTAGTCATTTGGAGGGGTGTCCACACTCATTTAGCCAAAAAATAATAAAGCGTTGATTGTGAAATACATTAATTTCCTCAAAACGACATAAAAAAAGACCGGTACTCACATGATAAAAAGATAGCTCAGAAAGCCCTAAGGTGCTGGTTTTAGCTCAGGCAATTATCAGACCTCGAACTCCTGACTTAAAATACAATCTACAACTTAAAATAAAATCTGTACAGCTTTATTTTTAAACATTAAGTCTTTATTAAAGTTTAAAACTTTACAGAAAGGATAAAAAAAACAAAAAAACAATTATTATGGTACATCTGAGTAACAGGGACATGTACCTGTTGTTGTATAGCGTTTAGAAATATGTATAGGAGCGAGGAAAAAGAGAGAAGCGGAGTAAGGGGAGGTTACAAAGGGAGGAGTGAAGTCTGTAGAAGAGAAAGGACCAATGAGAGTAATACAAGTTCCAGTCACTTATCAAGTTAAATATACCGTGCATCGAGGGTCATCAAGCCAGCATTTCCAGTTTTTGGCGAAGATCTCCCCCTTACATCGTACTTTTGCAAAAATACATTCAAATTGGGCATGGGTGAAAGTATATCAATTGTTTCTGATAGGGTAGGTGCAGTAATCTGTTTCCATTTCCTGGCAAGCGCCAGTCTAGCAGCTATTAGTGTATGAGTTACAAAGGTGCGCTGTGAAAGGGGCCAGATCTCCAAGCCAACACCTAGGAGAGCTGGTTGGGGAGAAGGCATGAACTGAGGGATGCTAGTAAGTGAGAAAATTAACCTGAAAACAATTTTCCAATACTGACGTATGGAGTCACATGCCCACCAAATATGAAGTAGTGATCCAATTTTTCCACATTCATGCCAGCATAGAGGGGAGGAAGAAGGGAAGATCTTCGCCAATCTCTGGGGAGTGAACTGTACAGCTTTATTTATCTGTAGATAAAGCTGTACAGGAGCGTTTCTCAACTTTTTTTCACTCATGGCACCTTTAAAATGTATGCAAAATCTAGAGGCACCCCCGTTCACAATGCAAGGAGGGGAGACCCCACCGAAACACACAAAAAAGTGGGGATCCTCTCTTTGGATTGAAGTCATTCCTTTAAATCATGAGCCGCCTTTCACATCAGAATTCTTCCCTTAATGTCAGAGTCCCCCTTTATATCATTAGCCTCGCTTCACAGCAGAATCCTCCCTTTCACATTAGAAGTCCCTCTTCATATTAGGAGCCCCCTTCCCATTGGAGACCCCCTTCATATCACAACCTCCCTTTCTTATTAGACCCCCCCCCCCCTCTTTTACATCATCATCCCCCCTTCACATCAGAGTCCTACCATCAGAAATTGCTGAGGCACTCCTGAGGAAGCAATATGGCACCCCGGTTGAGAACCAGTACCAGTATATGAGTGTAAATATAACTTAATATAAATTGATACTGCCTATAACAGTTATAATAATCTAAGGCAGTATTTATTTTCTGCTTCTCTTTATGTTGATGACCTCTATCTCATTATTACCAGAATCTACAGTACAGCACCTAGACTGAGACAAATTTTAATAAAAAAATAATTTTAATGTCTAGAGTCAAATGTTTGCAGTGAAACAATGGCTCCTTTACTGTATTTCCCTATTCAATTATGCACCATTTAATTGAAGGCATGCTCTGTAAGACTAGATGGTTAAGTAATTCTATAACAATTTCAAACAAAACTTTCAATTAGTGACCTTTTTATCCTTAAACATTACGAAGTTTGACGCGTCTCTGCAGTAACGCTGCTGTTAATCGGATGTTGCGGATGCAACGCTTTGAGAAATGCATTAATATGAAATAATTAAAAACAATGAATATTCATCGCAGGCATAGCAACAATTATCAACCATACTATGAAACCATGCTTTGTAAACTTGCAAAAGTAATCAAGTAAATGTGAGTTTAAATCATTAAGTCTTACTAATTGGTTGGACAAAATGATTTTTAAAAACCCAGAAGAGTGCAACAGATTCCTCCATCTACGCTAAACTGTATCGTGTCTATTACCCTCCCTATTTTGGTGTCATCCGCAAACACGGAAATATCGCTGTTAACACCCTCCCCGATGTTGCATCTGACCATAGGCTGATACAAAAAAAACTATAGAAAATCTATAGATCTATGGCCAGCTTATGGCCTACCTTTAGCACACAGGTAAGCACAGGATGCATGCTCAAACAAGCATGATTTACATAAGATGTGTTTGTAAAGAAAAGCTTGTTTAATCTGTATGCAAGGAGCCATAATGCTGCGAATTTATGAGAAGTTGAAAAGTTTAAAATGATAGCGATGCATCATACATATAACAGAAACATAACAACTCTTATTACTTACATATTCGCTTGCCCTGAAATGATAATACTTTTTGAACGCTGAGCAGGGAAAAGCTGACGGCTAGATTTGATTTCATTAGCTTCCTGTAATGGGTGTACTTCGGGGAACTCTCCCTGCCAGACTCGGCAGGACAGTAGCGGTGACAATGCCACCTCCCTTAGAGCATTCTGCTGTTTCCTTTCCTAATGATAGACAGCCGGAGTGGGCAAATGCTCGGTTTTTTTAATCCTGAGAAATGACTGTACAGGAAAGCCTTCACATTGCCTTATTTACAAAGACAGCTGCTAACAGAACTAGTGCTAAGATTCTGCCACTCAACCATTACTACCCGCTTTCGTATTCTCTCTGTTAGATATTCTCAGGATTTGTTCATGTTTAATTTTACTCAGCCCAAACGTATTGTGACAGTAACTGCAATTCTGAGCATTTTTTCATTATCCATGATTTATATAATGCCTCGTCATTTTCAGGCCTAAAATGTGGAATATAACATGGGTGCAAAAATGGAAAAAAGGGCCTCAGTCATGAAGGGGTTAATGGCAGAAAGTGATACAAACAAATAAAGTTATATAAATAAATGATGGATATACAGGTGAAACTCGAATAATTAGAATATTGTGCAAAAGTTAATTTATTTCACTAATGCAACTTAAAAGGTGAAACTAATATATGAGATACTCATTACATGCAAAGCAAGATAGTTCAAGCCATGATTTGTCATAATTGTGATGATTATGGCTTACAGCTCATGACCCGAAGTGCAGAAGGAGTTCGACTCCTGGCAGGCTACTCGCTGCTGTTCGGCCTGTTCTAATAGAGGCCGAACAGCAGTGAGTGAATAGCCGAATGCCGCCGAGCGGCATTCGGCTCGGCTATTCTGCTCGGTACCTCTGTGGTACCGAGCAGAATAGAAAAACTGTAAAAAAAAAGTAAAAAACGATTGGGCGGAGCTAGCAGTGACAGCTAGCTCCGCCCAACTGTTTTCTATTGGCCGGGACTCTGTTCTGTCATTACGTTGAGAGCTTAGCAGAGCCAGCTTTGATATCACCGCTGGCTCCGACAAGCTCTCATGACAGTTCAGCGTCCCCTGGTCACTAGGTAACCAGGGGATGCTGAACTGTCATTACACACTGAGAACTCGGCGGCTCCGCCGGGTTCTCAGTGTACTGACTGATCAGCGTCCCTGGTTACCTAGTAACACTGTTTCTGGGGACGCTGTCTCTGCATGCAAGTGGCTGGAGCCAGCCGTGAGATGACAGCTGGATCCGCCTAGCTTTCAGTAGCAGGCTGTCACCTCGGCTCAGTCGAGCCAAAGCATATGCCTTCGGCTCGACTGAGCCGCCTCGCCAACTTCAGGAGCTGTACGGGCTATAGTGAATAGCCTGTACAGCAGCCCTTTGGTTCTACTGAACCGAAGTGGTCCTGGGGCCGAAGCAAGCCGAAGAATCAGCCGAAGCTATGGCTAGATCCTTCGGCAGCTTTGTGAATAGACCCCATAATATCATCACAAGTTACTTCTGATTGTACTTTGTTTGTCATCTTTACCGTTTGTCATAATAGTCTTTTCATATATGACTCCACACTTTCTGAAATGGGAAGGAGTAAACATAGTGCCAAAAATTAGAACTTCAAAAAAGGGAATTTGATGTCAATTTTATTTTCATTTCTATAGTATTTAGTATTTTAAGCTTTTGGTTCCTATCATCTCCTATTATGTATACAATCTTTTTTTTTCTAAGTAAAGATTTAATACATAACAAAAGTTAGCCAATAAACTATGGGTTATCTTAAGATACAACACAGCAAAAGTTCCTTGCTTTGAGGTATGCTTTGTCTGATTGAAACCCAGATGGAGCTGACCAATTAGGATCATTGCTCTGACACCTGCTTCCATGATATCACAGGACAGCTATACACTGTTCTTTATGGGTTGTGATATCGGACAAGGTAATAAAGTGGAAGATGTGCAAACAAACACAACTTTTTAGACATTTAGGCCTGG
Source organism: Nanorana parkeri (assembly GCF_000935625.1). Classification (NCBI taxonomy): domain Eukaryota; kingdom Metazoa; phylum Chordata; class Amphibia; order Anura; family Dicroglossidae; genus Nanorana; species Nanorana parkeri. The sequence goes on along the minus strand of NW_017306448.1, from coordinate 3,472,361 downwards.
AACAGAACAGCATAGGTTGAGGTGTAAGACCTGCATGACTGAGTTCAGAGTGGTGAATAAGGTATAGTAAAGACTGGAAAAAGAAAAAGTTGGGATTTTGGGCACCAATTGACAAGAACCAAAGAGCATTCAAACAGCTATGAAGTATAAAAATATATTTTTAATTTGGTATAGAAGTTTAAAAATCATCAATATGATACATAGAAAGAGTAAAACAATGCATGATTAAATGAAAACCTCCTTGCACCCACTAGGCTCCATATATGAGGTAATAATACATGATCGGATAATAATTATAACATGATACAGAGTTGGATACAATCAATAAAGAAAACTACATCCATAAGCTGAAATACCCGGAACCTCTAATGGAGACACATATTGGTGGATGGTAGTGCAGTACTTACAGTAGTTGCAGAGCTCATTGGAGGTGCCGTACTAGCATTGGTGTGCTCAACGCGTTTCACGCCACGGGGCGCTTCATCAGGAGAAGAAGGTCTGAAGATCATACAAAAAACAGGGTATAAATACTAGAACATCAATCTAATTAGATACATCAACCCAAACTATTGATACTGAGATGTGCCAATATCTTACCCCCTTACAATGTAATCCACAAATGCGTGTGCACAGGTACTGCAGAACAGGGGGGCATGTGTTCTCTGTATGGAGGAGGCTGGGAAAAAACATCAGGGGCTGGTCCTTAGAGGTGCTATAGACATAGATAAAGGAATAATGATGTCCAGGATATATCCCACTGGAGTAAAGTATATTAAAGCAACTAGGTCTTAATGAAAAAGGAAACCTATATTTCATATCCCAGATATAGAAAAAAATCAAAACAGTCTATGTATGGTCTGGGTATATAGCAAGGCACTCAATATAGGTTTAAGGAAGATATAAGGCAGGGGTGCCCACATGGTCGATCGCACTGTCCTCTCCTCCCCAGCGTGGATCCGAGAAGAAGTGAAGGAACCGGCGGCGGGGGAGGGCGGAGGACGGAGCCGCTGTCACAGAACTAATGAAGAGCGGTGAGGAGAGAGAGAGACGCTCGGCCAGGATCTGACAGCCGGCACCTCTCTCTCCCCTCACTGCTTGTCTGTTCTGTCACAGCGGCTCCGCCCCCCCCCTGCGGCTGAAGTGCTCTTTCACTTCTCGTCGGATCCCCCGCTGCCTCTGCCCAGGAGAGCAGGGGGATCCAGAGGAGAAGCTGAGCCCCCTTGTGCATGGACGAGCGGCAGAGGATCGGTACATGTCACTAGTATGTACCAATCCTCTGTGCAGGACAAACACTGGAGCGATCGGCTGATCACTCCAGTGTTTGTAAATAACTGGGGACACATAGTATTATGTGTCCCCAGTTATAAATGAATGAACAGGAGGTGATTTACATCACCTCCTGTTCATTCATGAGTTTCTCAATGGGGAGAAGCACTCTGTACAGAGGCTCCTCCCCATTCAGAAACTGCTTGATAGTAAAATATTTTCTTAATGAATGGGAAGCCTCTTTGCTTTCCATTCATTTAGAATAGAGGCTGCAGAAAAAGAGATTGAGGACTATGTGTCCTCAATTTCTTTTTCTATTTTAAAAGGGAAATATCAGGGGGCTTTTTAGACCCCTAATATTTCCCCGAAGCCCCCCCAAGAGTAAAAAAAAAATACGAAATGTTTTTAAAAAATAAATAAATAATGAAAATAAAATAAAAAAATAGTAAAAAATAAATTAAAAAAACGTTGTTTTTTTTCTTGCCTCAGGCGCAAAAGGAGCTGGCTACGGCTATGCTCCCGTGGGGCTCGTGCGGCTGCCGGCTGAATGTGTCAGACACTGCAGATGGAAAGGTGCAGGAATGTAAGCCGGCCGACTCCCTGCGTTCAGGTGCGGGAGGGGGTGTGGATCTGTATTGAAGTCAATGGCATCCCCCACATTAGTGCCTGCATTCCGGTCCAGTGCGATCTGCAAACATAGTGCTGGCAGAATTTTTGCGGATCGCACTGGACTGGAACACAGGCACTAATGCAGGCGATCGCACTGTGGGCGAGGGGCCTGTCTGCGGTGCCATTGACTTCAATGCACCGCCACGCCCCCTCCCGCCCCTGAATGCAGGTGTTTTTTCGTTGGTAGATCTCAATGAGCTCGTCATTTGAAAAGTAGATATCCAGACGAAAAATAGTGGGCGCCCCTGATATAAGGTAAGCCATAGTCAAGATGGCAGGTAATTGGGAAAAGGAAACAATGAGTCCTTACCCAAGATCACAGTGGCAGTGTATGGACCTGGGGAATTCAGCCTCATAAGCGCCCTGGTGACAGCCTCCACCGTCTGCTGCCGCCGATGTGTGCAGAGCCGTCTCTAGCCGTGCACTGAGTGAGCATCAGCGGCCGTGTGTGGGCTTATGAAAGGCAGCGGCTGACGTAGGTAGCCAGCTGACTTCCTATTAGGATCCGCCCACCAGCCAATAGATGGCCGGTGGGCGGGACACTCCCATACTGGGTTGGAAAAGATCCAGGTGCCAATCAGGATGGTAAGGGGCCGGGAGATCGACGCAGTCGGTCGTTCCTTTTTAGGGTATTGCCTGGTTTTTGACAGGGATGGTTCTCCAGCCACTTGCATGCAGAGACAGCTTCCCCAGAGACAGTGTTACCAGGTAACCAAGGACGCTGATCTGTCAGTACGCTGAGAACCCGGCGGAGTAATGTAATACTACATTAAAGACACCTTTCCCACCTAATAGTAAATTATACAAATGTATATTCCAGAGCTAATAATGCGACAATTGTGGGGCAGATTGATTTAGATCCTAAAAAGGGACAGTTTGCATTTAGTATCCTTTTCCTTTACCCACTAAATGTGAGAATTGGTATATCGTATTATACAGTTCTGTCAAATGTATACATGGCTCCTTTTGTTCTCTTGCCTGTGGTTTTATCTGTGTGCTGTGTTTGATATTTCTGTTTGATGCGGCTGACATGGAGGTTGTACAGCTCTGCTGCATGTGATTGCAGTGTTCGGCGGTAAAGCCGCTGTTATGCAAATCTGCTCCAAACATTAGTACAGAAATGTCAGTTTCAAGCCATAATCTGGCAAATCATTTCTGTTTTCTCAGACTTTAATGTGTAGGCTGTGTGTATGGAAGTAATTACCAGTGAGAGGGATGAGATGGGGCGCAGACCAGAGCCTGCGAATAGGTGAAGCATGATGAACAAAAGAGTGTATGATTGTTGGCTGAGGTTAACAAGTAAAAAGGAAGTGCCGAAACCAGTGGTGATTAAATATAGGGGGCATCAAGTGTGGCCCCTGACATGGCCAGAGGACTGCACAAAAGTTTAGTGTTTTTAAACTTGCTCTTGTAAATGGCGTCCATTTAAAACAGAAACCAGACACTAGTGGTGTAGCACAAGTCTTGGTCATAGGACCTCTTCTGTTGATTGGAAGGGATATAACTGAATGACTGGTGGGTAAGGTATGCCTTGAAGACTCAAAGGTGTGTATTACAGGTTGACATTCCTGGAGGTGTTTGTAAAATGGAACATTGATTGAAAACATTGGTCAAAGTAGTGGACGAACTGAATACAATCACTAGAGGGATCACCAACAGGAAGATGGAGGTACTGATTCCAATTTACAGAGCTTAGTTAGACCTTATTTAGGGCCTGTTCATACCATCGTGCTGTGGGCAATGTGCATTGTGGTGCAGTGCCAAAAATACATGAAAAAAAATGCTTCATGCACCTTTTTTTGTGCTTTTGTTCATTATACAGCCCTTTCAAATGAATGTGCTAATTCAACGCAAAGGGCTGTCTAATGACCAAAAGCACCGAAAAAAAGTGCATGTAGCATCATTAGTATTTATTTTTGGCAGTGTACCACAATGCACATTGTGCTGTGATGTACATCCTTCGGCAAGGTGTGCAGCGCATTGATATGAATGGGCCATTAGAGTACTGTCTCTACTTCTCACTGGAGATAATGATAAGATAGAACGAGTCCGGATACGGACAACAAAAGTGGTGCAAGATCTCAGGGATGAAACATATCGGGAAAGACTGAAGGAACATAGCTTTCAGTTTGGAGTCTTCAGGAAAGTAGGGAAATGGGGACGTGATGGAAACCTTTTAAATGCTTTAAGAGTGTAAAATAGGTTTAAAAGGGCAGTATTTTCAAGAACACGGGGACAATACCTCAAACTAGCAAGATCACGGGATTGGGTCATGGGAGGACATAAACTAGCGTCCTCCCGTGACCCAAAGCTCAGTATTCAGCGAGCTACAGCTCACGGTATACTGAGACTGCCGCAGCCAGGACGGATCCCGACATTATCCCGACTGTCGAGATCCACCCAGCTGCATGATTGACAGCTGGCTCTGCCTATCTAGAGGCAGAGCCGGCTGTACCCGCCCCCTCCCCCGTTCGTTCATCCAGTCAGTGCTGGAGGATCGGAGAGTGGAGGGGGGAATCCCTGCATGGAGCCGTGAGTGACAGTCACGGTTCTCTGCAGGGACAGGATTGAGAAGTGAGCAAGCGATGGTATGTGTTCGCTCACTTCCCGATCTACTGAGCCGACGTGTTACAGTTTCATTGTCACATGTCGGCTCGAACTATGAGGTTGAGTGAAAATCCCTCACCTCATAGTTCTCCTTTAAGTATTATTGGACCAAAAGTTTAGTGGATGCTTGGAACGGAATTCCAGCAAAGGTAGTCAATCAATCAACAGTAAGAACATTTAAACATCCTTGGAATAAACACAAATCTCTCCTCAGACAAAAAAAGTTAACAAAAAAAGCGCATATTCAACTTTTTCTGCTGTCAGTCTTCTGTGCTTCTATCATTTATTAGGATGGTATTAATAAGACATTGGTGTTCTACCTTTTTTTGGGACAATCTCTACTAGAGTGTTCTCTCCTACAGCTCCTTCCCTGAATGGTTATGTGACAAAGTTACAAAGAAGAAATATTAATCTAGGAGAGCTTTTTCCTGCTTGAAATATTTTATTGTGATTCCCATATGAAACAAATGATCTGTTTATGTAAATTGTTAGCTGAACATTAGGATAGAATCTCGTTGGGTTTGCATTGACATAAATATTTCATGGCTGGCACTTACACAAGTCTGTGACCATCCAGAGCCTCCAATGTATTTTGTGGCACCTGGTGATGATAGAGGAGAGGGGATATTTTATTCTTTTATTTATTATTATTTATGCATTTTTCAAATTGGATTACATTTTTATATTTTTCTTATCTTATGAGAGTCCTGATTAGGTCAAGGAGGACACTTCTGCAAAAATCATCATCTAAAAGCAGGTGACCTGGCACTTTTCTGCCCTCCTCTAGGTAGCTTAACACCTTGACATTTTACTTGGGTGCCTCGTATACAACTATTTTTTAAAGGCTTTATATATAATGCTTTTCAGAACTTCTCACCTTTTTTGTGTCATTATTTTTCTGCACATCTTGCAGGAGACAATAGAAAGATGACTAGGAACTACCTGCCCCATGCCCATGGTCCACTATTAGTCCATTGGCCACAGTTTGAGAAACACTGCTGCTTTTAGGTCAGTTTATTAAAAAACAAAACAAAAAAAAAACAACTCCTTCTATGCAAGAGATCTAAATTCAGCTCCACCTACACATCTTTCAGCATCATTGAAGTGGGGAATATGCAGTCTTGCCAGAATAAGGAGTTTATTCCTAAATTATAATGGTGGCCAGGCTACGGACATTCAAATATTTACAAATTCTTACCAAGCAGTAAAACATCTTTAAAATAAGCCTTCAATGATCTCTGTAGTCACCAACACTGTTGAGAAGTTCATCTTTTCATGTCAAAATATAAGCATTCAGGAAATTCATTCAGGTCAGTTTTCATCACTCTGCTCTCACCTCTCTTGTTGCTCTGTGTTTTCATTGCATATTAGAAAGCTAGCACTGGCACACTGCTGGGAGGGAGGAACTGAGCTATCAAAAACAACTCTAGTGTGTATTACTATTACAATGCTAATGTTATAACAGGATAGTATATGGTAGGACTTTACAACTCCTTTAACCACTTTCTGTCTGGCCATTGCAACTAAACTGCCAGATGGTGGCTTCTTGAATGTAGGTGGGCGTTTTTAAAAGTCCCTTCCCCGCTTCAGCTCGTATGCACCGCTCAGCACATGCACGAGCCAGAAACCGACTGTAATTTAAACAGCCGCCGGTGTTTACGCTGTTTATGTATAAGCTGTTTACGTACAAGCTTGTATGTCGCCTGCACAGCCCTGTGAACGGAGATCGGAGGGATATCAGTACACGTCCTCCCACTGATCTCCCTTCTAATCTCTGAATGCGGAAGTTATGTTACACCGCTTCTGCCTTCAGCTGTCATTACTCCAGCTTCTATAGACGGGGAGAAGTTGGTGAAGCAGATCTCTGCTTCATCAGTTTCTTTGGGGGTTCCTAGGTGACATTAGGGGTCTAGTAGACCCCTGATGTTTTACATAAAGAGCCTCTTAGCCCATATGTGATAGCAATAAAAGTTAAGTGTAAAAAAAAAAAACTTTAAAAAAAACACAAAACAAGTTGAAAGTCCCCCACCCCCACACATTCAAATACAAACATGCGTTGGGTGCGCTTACATGTTACATATCACTGTGAACGTTGGAGCATGAGCAATAATTCTAGGCAGCTCAATCACCATTAATACTAAACTGATGAGCGGTAAAAGTTTTTAAAGCGGCGCCTATGGCCAATTTTTTGTATGGCAGGTTTTTTTGCGGTTTTCGTGTTTGGTGTTTATTTACCCAATTTGTCCTTACTTTTTCATGTTTTGCAAAAGTTGTGCAACAAAAACCTCTGTTTTCAACCTTAGTAGTTAGACAGTGTACTTGTTTTGCAGGCTGGCTGGTGGGTATGCCTTCCATGTGCACCTTGCTTTAAAGCTAGTTATGCATTGATGAGTGCATTTGTCATTCATTTGCCTTATTTACCTGACATGACCCCCATCTTATATATTTTACCAAAAAATTGGGTAATAATAAATGTTTCATAAAACAACGTAGGGAAAACAGTTTGTTTGTTTCTCAAAATGTTCTGTACTTCTTTCTTTACTCGGTAAAGAATTTAAAAAAAAAACAGTGGTGAATAAATACAACCAAAATAAAGCTCTATGTGTCCCCCAAAAAATGATATAAAATTAATTTAAGTACAGCGTTGTATGACAGACATAAATGTCAAAGTACTTTATACTGAACAAAAAAAATGACACAATATGCAATAAGCTTTGATTGCATTACCAAAAGCATCTCTAGTATGTATTGCTCTTCCAATGCTGATGTTATAACAAGATGGGATATGCTGTAACTTTAGAACTCCTTTAACATAAGAGGCCATTGGATGGTCATGCTCTCTCACCCATATATCCAATATTAGCTTGTAGGTGGAGTAAACCTTTATTTATAATGTCTGCTAAACTAATGCAATGCTTGGTTATCCACTGACAGCTTATATGGAACATTTTGGCACTTGGCAATTATGTACTGTTCCACATTGCTGCACAGTGTTTGAGCAGTAGACAACAGAATTTAAATAATTATTTACATATAAACACTTTTTTTTGAGACGGGCGTGCATAGAAAGCAATGAGATATTAACATACGGCGGTCTAAGATATTCAAAGTGCAGATTCCAGTTCATTTACATTACAAATTTCCTTCCTGGCATTAAAAATCTGCAGCTTCGTCCTCCTGAGGTTAGGATGCACTTAAAGCAAGTTATCCAATTCCTCATCGCTAATTCATTTTTAAGCTCCCGTTCGAGGGGAAATCTGGTTTGAGACTGCTGGTCTGATTTACAAAGGTTGTAAGTGGTAAACGTATTCGCTGGCCTGGTAATCTCTGGGCATGCAGCAAGGGTATCTTCCTCTGATCTGATGCAGCTGAACATGAGGCTCACACACAGCTCGGGACTATGTTCATGCTAATTCACTGAAGCTGAGCATGTATCTACGTAGCTGCAGCAGTTTTCTTCTAAGTATACATGCCCAGGTAACACACAGGAACAGGCGGCAGGGATTTCACAACTAAATATATGTTGATAGCCTGCACTGACAGGAATATATAGGCTGCAAGTTCTGATCGCTTCTTCTGTAGGTATTAGCTGTCTACAAAGCTGACTCCTTTAGCTTCAATACTTTGAGTCCCTGACCCAGAACAAGTATGCAGTTGGGGATAAGATACAGGCAGACAATTTGAATTTCAAGAGGGAGGTCAACAATGGCAGCTTGTGTATTTCTTATAGTATCTTTAAACCCAACTGAACTTTTAGTTTTAATCAGCTAAAATACATTCCAGATGCATCAAAATAAAGGTTGTTTCCCTTTGACACCTGTACAGGAAATAGGGAAGGGGTTCAGTTGTCACCAGGTTAGAAAGGCACAAACATCAATGAAAACATTGTTGTCATCCTAACCCCTCCTCAAACTATAATTTGCTTTTATTTGTGTCCCTGCTGGGGTGAATTCCCTTTACTGCCTGCTCTGAGACGGAGGGAGAATGTCTCCACTAGGCAAAAGAGATGGCAATAAAACCTGAACAAACGTTCTAACTCTTCCCAACTGTATATTATAAAGGATTGTGTTGTGTCATTTAGCTATGGGCTTACATTTTACATTCTTGGTTCACAAAAGTAGTTACTGTAGATTATCTCATAGCTCAGCAGCAGGATCATCAAGAGCTTCCCTTCTTTTGATTAGGCCCACTTTTGTACTGAGGAAATCCTATCAGTCCGGGTGAGAAATAAAAAATAATATATATAAGGAATACAAATAGTTTAGCAGAGACGGAGATGGAAGATGTTGATGAGTTCTGCAAGTTGTGAAAATTCAGTCCTGCCAAAATGTCCTTTAAAGAACACCTGGCTATTGCTTTTCCACGTTGTCTGCGGTCGAACTGACCTAATACAACACGTAACATATAGAATTTTTACTTTTGAAATGTTTATTTTTACATGCTGGGGTTTTGGCTAAAATACTCTGGTCTCTGCTGTTCATGAGTCACAGTTATGACATGTCTGTGGAATTGGATCGAAATTCGTGTAGTATCATTTTACTTTTAATGGCTGTTGTGCAAGTTGTAAAACTCATCTGCCCTTTAACACATTAGTCTGCATCCTGGTTTACAAGGAACAGTCTATAAAGGAACACATGGTCTTAGTGATGCTACAAAGTCATCCATGGAGGCAAAAACAATCTACAATTTGTATTCACATACTATATGATTGTTCTTGGATACAAGTAGAAAACTGCAGTATTTAAGATGTTTTTTTAAATTTTCTTTATTATTATTTGGACCAATGTTGACCATAAGATTAAAGTGGACCTTTAACCCCTTTCACTAAAAATCACCTCAGCATGCAGCTCTGCATGCTGATATGAAATCATCTTACATTCATGAGTTAAACAAACATATTTTTCTTTTACTTACAATTATTGTTTTTTTTACTTCCTGGTCCTCTTGGGCATTATTGATGTAATGTGCCCAAGTGTTGCATCCTGGGAAGATTACATCAACAGAGCATTGCTGGGAAATCTCATCTGTTATCTTACAAGCAGGGGAAGGCATTTTTCTCCCCTGAGATGTGCATGGTCACATGTGCCAGAGTTCCAGGAAGTAAAGGAGGATATAGCAATCTGCCCTTAATGAAAAAGGCCACTGTGAAGACTGGAGAGGAAAAGAAAAATAAGGTGTGCAAAGAATAAAAAGCCTGCACGCATCTATACATATCTGTTTGTAGATTGTCATTACTAAACATTTCTAAAGGTGTATTTGTTGTCATTTCAAAGATATACAGTAGGTAAAGTTCCTCTTTAAGTAGTCAGTCAATCATAGAATAAAACAATCTTTCCTTGCCAACCATAATTTAACACAACAAAGAAAAGGTTCAATTTGGTTCAAAACTGTTTGGTTGCCTAATAAAACTCATCATTACTTTATGCTGAAATGGAATTGCATCAATCATTGTATCACGATTTGGTATGGTTTCATGAGCAGACGCCATGACACTTTATTATTGAAGATAGATCTGTATTAAAGTGGTATTAAACTCTCAAACTGTCATTCAATAATGAATCCAGATCACACAAATCTACATTGCCCAGCAAAGTATTTCTTTACATTTTTGATTGAGCACTTCATCACATTCATCATCTTTCCAACAGCTGGCTCCAAGTCTCTCAGCTCCACTTCCTTGAACTTTCTGTCCAGCACAAGATCACAAGGGACAGCACAGGCTCCAGCAGGTATTCATCTACTAGCCTAAAGAGGGGAGAGGGAAGGTGAAGTAAGCTGCTGGGGTGTGGGTTGCCTTGCTGTGTCTGTGTGTTTGTGGAGACACCCACAGCTTACTAGCACACACAATAGAGGCTCCATAGGACCCTGCACTGCAAAGGAGCCACCCTAACACAGGATACCAGGACCAGTGCCCAGGAGAGCAGCTGATTATGGAGGAAATTAACACGTTTAAACATCAAGGAACAGCATCCATTATCAGTGATTTAATCAGCATTTGAAATAGCTTAAAAACATTTTGACTTTCGTACCACTTTAAGGTAGATCTCTGAAAATGTTTTCCGAAAAACCATACTGTTCCAAAAGTACCAACATCTTTGTCTTATATGATTCCACTAATAGAACCACAGCTAATGTTCTGCCCAGAGTAGTGTGTAAAGGTGCCCATACACCTGCGGATTATCATACGATAATCGCGGGTGATGCCACAATCGTACGATAATCGGCAGGTGTATGGAAGGCGTGCGGCCGTTTCTACTGTACGGTCGCACGTCTTTTGTCTTCTGAGCACGCTTGAAAACCTGCCGAAAATCGTAAGATTTTCGGCGGGTTAGTGGCGTGCTCGGAAGACAAATGTGCACACTGCCCTCTCAGCATTGGAATCATCGGAAGACCTGCCCTCAGCGGGGAGGGCTTGCGATGATCGCACGTACGATCTGCATGTCCAAGATGGGCAGATCGTACGAGATTTGAATTACCTTACAGCCATCGCACAACGAAAGTCGTGCGATGGTTGTAAGGTGTATGGCCAGCTTAACTCTCATCAAGCCAACACACCAGGACTGAAATATCTATAGCAGGACTGTCAAGTTGGTGTCCTGGGAGGATGTGAAGGACTTGTAGAGGCTTAGTGACGCATGCTGATGTGATTTTTAGTGAAAGAGGGTAAAGGTCCGCTTCAAATGACTAATAATTTGCCTGATTTATGAAACAGCCATGTGGTCAAGATTCACCAACCCATTCTATCATTCCAAATAAAATAATCAGCAACTAAATGTCTTCTGTTTTTTGTTAAATGATAGAGATATATAACATCTAAATAGGGATGTTCAGATACCAGTTCAGATACCAGTGCCGATACTTGGCATTTCACAGGAACCACAAGGGTTACAGCAGTTGCAGCTGGGACCTGGCTCTGGCTCTCCACCACTGTCCTGAAATCATTAGTCTGTATTGTTTAAGAAAAACTGTCACATGACAATAAACAAAAATGTATCAGTACTTGTATCTGTGAGTACTTGGACAAGTATCAGTACTTGTACTTGAAAAAAATGGTATCGGTGCATCCCTGTATTTATATTTATATAAAACAAGTCAGACATTAAAACAGAGATGCACAAATCCCAGGAGCCTTGTATGCTCCTTACAAATGACAGCTGCCTCCTAACTTTTGAGTTTTTCTCTAGTGTAGTCTTGGAGCTGGAAATGTATCTGTAACATCCCTAGTTTTAAAGCAAATGGAATAAGATTAACCCATTGATGTTCTTCACTTTGAACTAGGTGAAGCCCCAGAATCCAGGTGATAGAGAACCAGCACTGTTCTTTCTATTGAATGTTCCAGGATTCACACATCTTCTATAAATAGATCCCTTTGCCTGCAGAAGGCAATGCAATTAGTATTAGCAGTACACATCAGAATTCCTTGAACCCTGCCAGAGCAGGTATCTAGGAGGCATAAAAACAGGAGGCATGACCTCTTATCAGAGGACATAACTACAAAATGGGAGGGCAGAGGACAGTGGACATAACTACTAAACGCTTTACATATACTGTATTTATCTGTACTCTTTTTGCACATCCTCTGAATACACAGTCAAAGCATTTAGACCTGCTGCTTCCTAAATTGAAAAACTGCTAATCATAGACATATCAAGCAAAATACATCTGAAGTGACAAATGAAATAAAATCAAAATGTATTTTTATAATAACGGTAAATGTGTATTCACTGCAAGTACACCAAAGTTCCCCTTTCAGAGTTTGTATTTTCTTGAACAAAAGCTTATATGCTTTAATATTCTTGGCTCAGCATCTTCCCCAGATTAATGTCCAAAGAAATGTAATTGAAACATGTGCCTAGGAACGCCATCTTGCCACAGAGTTAAAAATGTCATGTGAAAGAGGTGAGAGAAAACCATGCTGACATGTTTATCTGCAAACTGCTGAAATTGGCCATTCTGCATTCAAGTCAGGATAGGGTGATTTTTTTTTATATTTTTTTTATGGCAGTAGCTCGGTATAAGAAGCATTACTGTGTTAATTACATATTCCAGGCAAGTCACAAAAGAATAGCGTTGAAAACAGGCAAGAGCTGCAGCTTTGTTTGACAATTCCAGTGGAGCCACTGTGGAAATTACTTTGCAGCCTCAGACATTATTTTGTCCTTTGATTGTTTTCTTCCAAAAAGCGGAAACTAAAGAGTTCTACAAACTTGGTGGCAGAAGAAATTAAAGAACAAATGCAGTATAGTCCTCATTCTTGAAGGGAATATACATCTTTGTTAGAGTAGAAAGACTTTCTTTTTTCATGAAAGCAGAATTGTAAAGTATGGTGATAAAGTGGCCAACATTGAGAACTGATATTGTGTATAGGGGTATGTATAAGCCTTGTAAGTTCCCTGCCACAACCCGGAAACATACAGAGAAGTTAAAGGGAATTTAAAATTTATTTTGTATGTTTTATTTATTTCATTTATGATAACTGCTAAAATAAGTATATTTTAATCTGAAAAAAATTTATTTTATATTAGACTTGGAGATTATATGACTTCACAGCAGGTAGCAAGCTGCAAGCAAGACCAACAGCTGTCTCCAGCTCCTTCTATGCATTTGATTTTCTGTGAGATAGGTCTAGGGAATAGGGTGTGAATCTACCTTGGTGGAGCTGCCCTCTGCCTGTGTGTGTGTGAACCCTCAACGGACATCCATAAGAGATTGTTTGGTCCTCCACTTGGCTATTGATTTTTGCTGAATATCCAGTGTGATTGCTTGAAAGCAAGCCTCCGTTAGCCATCTAAGAGGTATTCTTTGAACATGGGTACCATTCAATATGGGGTAGATATATATGGTTTTAATGGATGTTCCTCTCTGGATTGATGGGTCCGAGGTGGTACCCAAAGCATGGTCTCTTGATTGCTCCAATGGTGGCGCACAGAAGGGAGAAATTATATTTGGATGGGATTAAAGACCATTGGTCCTAACCATATACTATATTTTTTGTTTTCTAAAAAAACTTCTATATACTATCAGTTCTGAAGAAGCAGTAATCAATATTGGGAAAAATGTCAAACCATCATACGGTTTAACCCGGACTACTATTGTGATGGTTGTGTATTAAAAAAATATTTTTTTAATACACAACCATCACAATAGTAGTCCGGGTTAAACCATGTTATGCCTTTGAACTTTCATATAGTAGTCGAAACAGAAGGGAAATTTTACTTGAACCTGCAATCCCCTTCTTCTATGTTGGTACATTCCCTTGTTCCTTGCACTTGAGTTACATATACAGTATGTATGCACATGGCACATCAGGAAAAAGTATAAATACTGACACTGTGGCTTCTGAAAGCACCCCCAGTGATATTATAGTTTGTGTCAACCTCTGTAACTGTAATTTCTGTACAACAGCTTGTTCAGCAAAAAAAGATGGGAAAAAAATAAGACATTGCAAATAAAAAAAGGAATTTCTATACTAAATACCACCAATACCGATAGTAACCACTTACAGTTAACAAAATACTCAATTTTTATTTCAATGGTGGGCATGTAACAAACATGTCAAGTATGTACATACTATGTGTGTGGTTCCTGGCTCTGCCTCACCTACCTTGAAGTCCCTGCTGCCTCCTCCATAAAATAAAATAAATGCATCAGGTAGCATGAGATCTTTTAAGGGAAGGTGGGTGGATTTGACAACCTAAGCACTAAAACTGTGTAACCAGTAGGAATTTGTCACCAATGTGCTGCCTGAAAGGTTCAGTCCACCTAGTACCAATATTACAGTTTTTGTCTGAAGAATCCCTGATCCATATAAGAAGCTAAAGGGTAATTCAGCTGTCTGGAAGTATACGTTGTGACTGGACGGTTCCTTTAAGACCCTTTATTGCCTTGTCTTCTTTTTGACACTTTCATACATAAGACCATCTGTCTTTTGACTTTCCCTTATATTTTTCACCAGTACAGAATGGTTGGAATCCAAATGCGGTATTAAATTTAATTAGAAAACAACGTTTTTTTCCTAAGCCATATATCATATTTTACGACAGATCAGTAATGCTGAGGAGAAGTATATATATATATCCTAAGAGAGAACGAAATGGTAAAATTCTATACAAAGTACTATGCAATCTGTGGGAAAACTGAGCCTTATATTGAACAGACTGGCTTGGGTTTCTTTATCGATAAAATATGTTTTGTGGGAAGCTGAAATATTAAAAAATAATGTTTTCTTTTGGTTGAGCACACGGAACGATATTATTTTTGTATGAGGTTTAGCGCTATAGGATAACATACTCTCCATTTTCTCACATACCACATTCAATTCATCTTGTCTACACCGCTAATTGCTCTATGATGGGTGGTGGTTTCCAAACCCACCGCGCTGTTTTGTGGTCAGGGCAAGAGAGCAAGTCTGCACATTTTAGCCATAATATCAGATGTGAGATGAAAAACTCACTAAACTTTCTTAAAGACAAATATACCAAAAGAAAATGGGTTTCCTCCTATAGAATTCACCACGTTGCTTTGTTTGGAAAAAGAAAGAACAATGGGAAATGTCTTCATCCAGGGCTCAAAATTTCAAGTACTAAGCTACTAGCCAGGCCTTAAAAGTTACTTGCCACCAGTTGCCCCACCTAACCCCTACCCAGTACATCTGTCGGCGATGTAACGCACAGTACAGTGGTCAGCAATGTAACGCGCAGTACAGTGGTCAGCAATGTAACACGCAGTACAGAGGTCACCAATGTTACATGCAGTGCACCGGTCAGCAATGTGACGTGCAGTGCACCTGTCAAAAATGTGACTCGCAGTGCAGAGGTCAGCGTGATGCGCAGTGCAGAGGTCAGTGTGACACGCAGTGGAGAGGTCAGCGTAATGCGCAGTGCATGGGTCAGTGTGACGTGCAGTGCATGGGTCAGTGTGACACGCAGTGCAGAGGTCAGCGGTGTAAGGAAGAAAGGAAAGGGACTTACAGTGCACAAAGCTGATGGTATTCAGGTGCCGTGGGGGGAGTGTGATACAGAGATCCTCCATCTACCGAGATAGAACTTAGTTTTGCATAACTTTCTGGCCCGGTGCGGTGTCTCACTGTTTCTGCAGTCTTCCTCCCAGCCTGGCAGCTGAGGTGGGCGGAGGAAGCTGCAGGAGACAGCGGAAGGGAAGACAGCCAAACTAAATGTCATCGAAGGGGTGCGCCGCCGGCGGGACCAGGGATGGGACACTACCACCACGGCGATCGTCCGCTTCTGTTATCTCTTCTCCTTCTCGGCCGCTCTGTAGCTGCAGCGGCCAAAAAGGAGAAGAGAACAGAAGCGAGCAATCGCCGCACCGGTAGTGTCCCATCCCTGGTCCTGCCGGCGGCACACCCCCTCGATTAAATTCCACTAGCCCCCACGCAATTTTCACCCGCCAATTGCGAGGAGGCGAGTCACAATTTTTAGGCCTGTTGTCAATTCATCAATAGTTAGCAATCAGCTCCCACTGTGCTGTGATTAGATCAATTATAAGATGGTTTCATCATGGTTTGTTTACATCCAGCAACTTTCACTGTCCTGGCCACTCCAGCGCATTACAGCCCAATAGACTTCTATAGGGCTGTGCCCCGAGTTCGGAGACAGATGGCCCCATAGAAGTCAATGGGACTGTAATGTGCAGGGGCAGCAAAGATGGAAACTAACACTGGCATCTGTGAAGAGTGAGGGTGGGTTTGGTAAGGTCAGGGCAAAGGTGCAAACATGATAAGTGCACATTGTCTCAAAGTGCACCTATCCTTTAAGCTGCTGAGTCAATGCTGCAAGAAAAAAGCAAGGAAGCTGAGACACTGTGGGGAAATGGGAGTTGGGCTACTGAGTCACTGTTGCTAAGAGGAGGGAGCAGGGAGGGCTGAATTGCTGAGAGAACAACTTGCATTACTTAAGTGCTCCTACTGTGAACTTTGGAAATTAATTACTTCACTGTGGCTGTAACTACAGAGGTCACTGAGGGCTTGTTTCAAATGTAATATACTGCTTTTCAACATAATCCTCTCCCACCTACCCCAGTCTCTTACAAAATGTTTTGTTTCAGCAATTACCATGTTTTCCTGGTACTTGCTCTCACATTCTCATTCCTCATATAGGCGAGGATGATGTCCCCTTTATCTGCCTACCATCTTCCCCCTTCCACACATCCTACTGGGATAACGTCAGACATCCCAGAAGGCTATAGGACCAGTCTCGCTGCATTGCAGATTTCATGCATGCGCAGTAGGGAGCCATTTGGGAATCATCAAGAAATCAGTCACAGCTAACTCCCGAATCCAAGATGGCGGCACAAAAGCCCTGCGAAGAATCAGCTGTGTGCAAGATAACGCTGGACTTCATGGGCTGGTAAGTATGTGTTTCTTAAATGTCAGCAGTTCCAGTACTTGTAGTTGCTGGCTTTTAATTTTGTCCTAGCCCGGTGAGGTTCCTTTTTAAGAACATGTAAATATTTAAACGTCCAGTCACAGGTTTGTGTTAAGATATTACTGGCTTCTGTCTGGCAAAAGTTATGAGTTTCTAGGAGTTGTCTCTGGAGAACCAAAAATGCAGCCATTGGAGGTGGATAAAAAATACAGATCCAAAAGACCTAAAAGCTTTAAAAATATCTATTTCATGCAAAAAAAATGTACCTATTCCACTATGTTTGTGATGTCAACATTTCAGGGCAAAAGAGACAAATGCGGTCAAAATAGGTTACCCACTGTAGTGAATCTTCCCTTTAGTAAATAATAGTTAAAAACAGCTTGCCATATTTTTTTTTAAAACAACATGCTATTGCTCATTTCAGTTTATTTATTTGCCAGGTCCTCGGATTATGGAACAACGTATACAAAGCTAAACCTTCAGCCTGGAGTCACTACTGTGATTGATAACTTCTACATCTGCCCCACCAACAAGAAAAAGGTATGCTGGATCCATTTAATTAAAGTAAACAAATGTATTGTTGTTTCAACCTTTTCATAAGCTGCATCAACACAGAGTCCTGGGCTGAATGCTATATTGTCTTACAACTTTCTTGTACTAAATTCTTACTCCTTCATTGTAACCACAATGAAATATGTTATGCTCTTACAGAGCAATCTACCAAAAATAAGACTTCTGCTGTGGTTGGGCTACTCGGGGCTTAGCCCACAGCGAGGATAGTGCTAAGCAGGAGCACAACTAAGACTTCCAGGTCAAACACTTGGTTGTTGTTGTGTGTTCTGTGGAGAGTCCATTAGAGGGCTGATGCTACAGTATATTTGGCTCCCGCTTCCTTTATTGGATTCTGCAAAGGAGTATGCAAAGAATTTATATAGACTGGTGACGAGAATAGCTTTGCCTTAAAGATGATTACAGACACTTTTAAGGTTGAGGGATGGTCTCCCTGTGGCATTAATGGTACTTTTGGGCGAGCAAGCTCTGCCCCAGTCCATCCAAAACAAAGAAAGTGAGAGAAGCCTCAGTCCATCTAAAAAAGAGATGTTGGGGCAGCTCCACTCCACCCAAAACAGAGACATTGTGGGCAACCGCAGTCTCCCCAAAACAGAGACATTGAGAGCAGTTCCTTCCTTATGCATTGAGCTGACTCTTCACGTTACGTTCTGTTGCATCACCAAGGCCTTATGTCAAATGTGGGACTGGTAGTCTCATCTAGTCTGTTATACTGTTGTGCAGTCTTTCTAAGTTCTGTCTATGCAGCAGATTTGAATACAGAAAAGGTATGGAGTGAATCAATTTACCATTATTGTTTGTAGAGGCTGTCATAGTTGTTGGGTTGTTTGGACAGGACATGCAGAAATTCAGGCATTTGCCTCCAGTGTCTGGAAGCATTTGTGTGCAGTTGGGAGCTCTTGTTGAAGAAGTCTTTAAAAACATGGCAGCAGGGCTAAATGTATAGCAGAAAAGCTGCCACTTGTTTTGTACAAGTGACCTCGGCGATGTCGCTGAGATCACTTGTATGCAGCCTACATATAGGGGGGGCGCATTGAGGAACCTGGCATTGGGGCAGCAGAGGGAGTAAATATGGCTCTGTATACAAAGACTGATAACAATTCATATTCAGCTACTTATACTGCTTGCATTTAAAAAAAAATGAATTTAATGTGTTAATAATGAAAACAGAGCTGTATTAATTTGATCCTTTTACATCTGTGTAGAGTTCAGCTTTAATCAGCATCAATTGGTTCAGCTGCATTTTTGTATCTCTTACCTGTTCTGCATAACAGCTCTTCCATGTCCCTTCTATAGAATACTGCAGAATTTAAAGTACTGGTACAATATTCATGCTGAGGTCAAAGATCAGAGAACTGTCAAAGCAAAAGCAGGAGCTGTGATACAATATTTATTTTCTGGGATGCAAGCCATCTAGTAATGTACACTGTGTTTTGGGAATAATACATGTTTACTGCGACCATCACGGTATTTTATGAAATATGTGAAAAGAAAATCATTATTTCATTTTAAAGTAATGTCTGTCACATGTGCAAAGACTTTTAAAAAGATTTTCCATTCTCCTTTAAATTCCTCAGTTGTTAAGGTCTTTTGATAAAATTGCAGCCCAAACAAACAAAAAAAACTTTGAGAAAGGAGACAAAAAAAAGTTTAGCCGAGTGCAAATGTTGTTAGTTGAGTGACAGATGAGAAGAGGTGTGTCTAATTGAGATAAAAGATGGAGATTTGCATACTAAGCCTACACCAGGCCTGTAATTCTTCATTCATGATTGCCTTCCTTTGAAATGAGCCTGAAACACGAGCAAAACAGTGAATAAGAGGAGAAATGAAAACACTTTCAGAGCTTTTCTGAGCCGGCTTTTATTGTACTTATAAATTTCTCCCACAGGAACATTCAAGTGAAATTAAAGGGGAGTTTCACATTGAAATTAATTAGATGTATTGACCTGTGCATGTAACAATGCATTACCTTTCTCATGTAGCTTTTGTCTAACTGTAGTGTTATGGTGCTTAATCTCAGAATTTAATGATCAGATCTTAAATAGATCTCCATTTGACTGAATTTGTCCATCTTTAGTTCTTTTGGCAATGGCCCCCAAGAAAAATTGATTGCTGCATATTTTAAAGGTAAACCCCAGGTATAAATGATTATGTATACTTATGTAGCTACATTAGCCTAAGCGGGGGTGACTCCTTAAATGTAGTTCTGCTGGACTGTATCCAGTCTAGCTATTTGATAGTTTGTGCTCATTTGGTTTTCCCTAACCACTCTGTTACTGTTTGCATCGGCCTGTTGCTGGGTGTGCCTTGCATCCAATAATGCTAGGAGGTTGATGGCCAGTGGTGCATGCTGGGGAAGGGCATAAATACTTAGGGCTGATCATGTGAGAGTCTTTTCCCCTCCGGGTCTTCTGCTTGGGGAAGAGTGCATAAAGTGTGTGCTGTCTGACCAGGCCTGCAAACTGCAGGTGGTCAGTTATGATGACGTGAAAGGTTTTTTCCCCCGGGCCTCCTGCCGGAGGGAGGGTGCGTAAAGTGTGTGCTGTCTAACCAGGCCTACAGACTGCTTGTGGTCAGGTATAGATCAAGTCAGGATATTAATCAGGGACGAACATCTTCTGCTGGAGATGCCAGAGAAGCTTGGATAGGCTTAGGCCTCACAGGAAGTCCGTTGTCTCCCCTAGGGAATTCTGTGTGTTACTGAAATTAGTTTAAAGGCCCTCTGCACTTTGAAGCTGGAGAGTAGTCGTTGAATCTGGCGTTATGTACTGTCCTAGATGTCTGTAGCCCTTTACCTTCTCTCCCATTGAGTTGCTGATGGAATAAAGCCTTCAAAGATCCTGAAAGTGACTGGATCTCAACTTTAGATTTACATCCCACAACCAGCTAAGGACCTGAGCCCTAAGGTAAAATGTCAGCTCACCCTGCCTCTGAAGTCCCCCACATGCTCCTAGGGGTCAGGGGGGATGCTACATGCTCCCTGCTGCTTGGAGATCTTAGCAGGGGCATGTTGGACCTCTGCAGAGAAACTACTGCTTTACTTCAGAGAACAGGGTCCTTCGCTACAGCAGTAAGACTTTATTCACCTTTTGTTTTAATGCATTTGGAATGTACAGCATTATCTGAAGTTGAAAGCTAATTGGGCTTTTATATGATGGCCAGAAACATCCTCCTTTTTTGGCTCAGACCAGCCTTTCTTTTATCCCAAATAATGTGTGAGGGTTTGTACTACCAGTGTCCCACATTTTAGTAACCTTAAAGGAGAATTATGAGGTGAGTGCTTTTCACTCAGCCTCATAATCTGAGCCGACCTGTGACAATTAAACTGTCACAGGTCGGCTCAGTAGATCGGGAAGTGAGCGAACACATACCGGCGCTCGCTCACTTCTTGATCCTGTCACTGCAGAGAGCCGTGACAGGGGAGAGACTGGATTCTCCCCTCCTTTGTCCTATCCTCCAGCGCTGACTGGCAGAACGGACGGGGGAGGGGGCGGGTACAGCTGGCTCTGCCTCTAGATAGGCAGAGCCAGCTGTCACTCACGCAGCTGGGTGGATCCAGACATAATTGTCGGGATCCGTTTCAGCTGCGGCGTACCAGTATACAGAGCTTTGGGTAACGGGAGGACGCTAGATTGTGTCCTCCTGTTACCCTTCGGAGAACTATGGGGAAAAGCCCTAACCCCATAGTTCTCCTTTAATAAAGTATATTTTTAGCATTGTCAGGTGTGTGATAGAACAAGTCATGTCTGCTTTGTACTGCTGATTTCAAGCTGTCGTAATGTCAGTGAACACCTTCAACCTCCCAACCCACTCCTCTCATCTACACACAGCCATGGCAGTGTACCGGCTTCAACCTTTGCATTACCTTACGCCTAACTCTTTTGTTTATGCCGATCTACGTGCCTAGAACAAGAGAACCTTTTCTTCCCCCCCTCCTAATGGATAGGTGCAGTGTCAACTCCATATCGCGCGGTTATCTGCCTATGCTGTGTAGCTATTGTCAGGGGTTACTTCTAAATGACAGGAGTGCAATAGCAGTACGATAATGGCTTTTCAATGTGCAGTTGTGTGCCTTCCTGAAAAATAAAGCCTGTCAGCAATTCAGGCCCTTTAAAGTTACAGGGGGGAAAAATGCGGTAATGGCCGTAGCGAAAATATCTTTCCGTACTCAGGGGATAACAACGAGGAAAGGATGTGAATTATTCACACTAGGATGAGGGGACATGAGCACTTTCCATTTCGTCAGACCTGGGCTAAAATATTGTACTATCTAAAAGTTGGAGAAATTCAAGATGCTGCTGTGATTATAGTCCTGTTCACTAAAATGTGTATTGTGGTATATATTAAGAAGAGCCAACAAATCATACATGCTTCCCCTGTATTGCCCCCCCTGCATGTATTAATCAGCATCATAGCTTTAAATGCACAACCTTAGAGTTTTAGCCTTTTAATTTCAAATGTCCAAAGTACAAATAGAGAAACAATTCGATGCAGGTTGCCTACAGGGTCCATTAAAAGACATATGACCATGCTTTTATGAACTGCTTTTTGGGAAATTGAGAAAAGACTTATAAATAATGTCTTTGTTTGCATGCCTACCCTGTTGGTTGTTTAAAGTAAACTTATTGGAGGAAAACAAGGCTCTAACAAGCAGCAGTACCAAGAAGCTTACAGCAGAAGCTTTTAGCAAACACCACTTATCTTAAAGTGTATTTCCACTTTTGCAGCCAAATTGAAATAACACCTGTTTTATGTTTTTTACATGTTTATTATCATATAGCATAACTTGAAAAAAAATTGCTTCTTGCACAATACAATTCTGAAAGAAAAGTTTGTTCTCTGTACTGAATTTCCCTCTGGCATGCAAGGGGGGGGGGGGGTTTTTGTGGGGTTTGATTGCAAAGCACTTCTGTCTTGCAGCACTGGGGGTCCACAGTTCAAATCCTGGTCAGGACACTATCTCTAAGGAGTTTGCATGTTTCCCTGTGCTTGTATGGGCTTCCTCCGGTTACTTCGGTTTCCTCCCACACTGTGTGTATAGGAACGCATAACAAATGTATAGAGGGGTTTTCTCAATTTTGACTGCAAAAGTGGAAATACACTTGAAAGTTTGTGTAAACCCTAACACTGAACTTCTCTTATGTGCTACCTTTTTGTCTGTTAAATATACCGTTGAAAGCACTTTGTTATATTTGTTTGATACCTGTTCATCAAATCAGAAATTCAGAGTCTAATTAGACCTACTAGTTTTCCATATATATATCACATGAAGAAGAAATCACATATGTATCAATATCTATCGTTTTTACCCAAAACAAGTTTGATCAGTAAAACATATGTACTTTTTCACACACCTTTTCTTAAAAATTATTAAAAACTACATAAAGAAGCTATTTGACCTTTGTGATTTTTTTTTGTGCGCAGAATTCAAAATTGAGAACACCTAAGGGCGGTTCGGTCGGCGGATTTGTCAGCGCTGAACCGCCTGCCGCCCAAAATGCTCCCAGCACTGAAACGCCCTTTTAAATTCAACGCAGAAACCCAGCTGAAACGCATCCGCCCTGGTGTGAATGGGGCCTAATAGTGTCCTCTGGTACCAAGTCTTCTCAGTATTTAACATGGTATCAAATAGGGAAAGCCACACACCACATAATCAAAATTGCACATATATTCCAAGTTCATGAAATGCAAAAATGGCCCCAACATCGATAATGAATTGCTCAATACTATATAGGTATGTGACTCTCGCATTATGAGTCACAACATGAAAATTCATCGATGGGCACAACCCACAGTTCTCTATATAGTACATCTAATAATGCTGATATGTATCAATCCAAAAAAAGGTGCAATGAATTATTATTGTATACAGTAAGTGACCCTTAAAGGAACAGCTGAATTTAACAACCCCCCTACCCTTTCTACTAGTGCAATGGCTTGCTACCCCAAATCAATCACTGACCCACAAGCAGTGGCTGAATGGGTGAATGACTGATGTGAGTTCTGTCAATCTTTGTTTGAAGGAGTTATTGGCTCAAAATCCAGCAACGAGACAGATAGGGGGTTACAGGATACTCAAATAGCATAAAAAACCCTCCGTTTAAATAGAGTAATAACTTCAGCCCATCTCATGGACTAAGGGTGTGCTTTTAAGACAAGACCAGCAATTCTCCAATGTGTGCCTTTAGACTAAGACCGCAATTAACTGAGCAAGCTTTTCTAAGGTGTTCCCTTTTCTTGTCACCGTCCTACCTCCTAAGCCCTAGCATAGGCCAAATTGCAATCCCCTGGCACTGGATTCTAAAGCTGCTGAGTCCTCCCCGGGCAGCAGGCCTGAGAAGCAATGCAATCCTGTATTTAGAGATTTGGTACGCCACTTCCCACTCCTCTCCATATAAAACACTTCACTGACCTATCGGCAGTTATGTACGAAAAGTGTGCTAAAAAGAAAATGTTTTATCGTCCTCAGTAACTAATCAGAATCCTATTGAACAATCAGATTTTGGGGTTCCCGAGTTATTCTAGGGGATGACCAATGGAAATTGCTGGCAGCTCTACGAGCCTACATTTTACTTCTATTGATGGTGGGGACACAACTTCTACTACAGGTACACTTTAAAAAGTGTCATCACAGAAAAATTGGAAGGATGCAGTCACTATGTCATCCATATGCCATCACACCCAATCTCCAAACACTCTTCCTCCTCTGCAGCTAAAAATGTATACGTTATGTAGCCCTAGTCCTGAACACTGAAATATTTAGCTTTACAAGCAAGCAGTTCTCCTTTTCTGGAAGCAATCTTGTTATTAAAAAATAATTGAGTGTCAGACTTAACAGGTTGTACCAGCCAAGGGAATTTATGATCAAATGATTTATGGTATGGTAGGTGCGAATAAAAATTTAGGAATTTCCCTCTGCATGCAAATATTTGTACTTAGATCCTCACAGGGAAACGTATTTGCTGAATAGGGGCTTCCGGCAGCTCAGAACCTAATTTAAGGTACACTTTAGTTAGGTAAGATACATTTTGCTCAAGGAGACAAAGCCAGTCCGTTAAGTGTTTTCTGGGCATTCATCTTCTGTATATGGCTTCATCATTCTAAAGCGCTATAGTTGCCTTTATCCTCATCTTCCCAAGGGTTTTGAATCTTGAATACAGAATGCAGTTAAAGCACCGTATAGGATCAGGACACAAGGCTGTGTCATTCTGATCACTGGTCATTGTTCATATCAATGAACTATAAATTCTGATTGCTTGCTGTGTAATTTAGAAAATACACTCAGCGTTATACATCTTAGCCAAAGTGCTAACAACAGCATACAAAGCCATCTCTAACTCTTGCCCCGGTTACATCTTCAACCTTTTTTCAATATATCACTCTAGCCACCCTCTCCGCTACTCCCAAAACCTCCCGCTGTCTGGCTCCCTCCTGCTCACTCCAGTGCTCACCTCCGGGACTTCTCCAGAGCCTCTCCCATCCTCTGGAACTCCCTATCCCAACTCCTCTGGCTATATCCTACTCTGTCTGCCTTTAGGTAATCCCCGAAAAAGCATCTCTTCAGGAAAGACTGTTTCACCTCTGAAAAATTGTATTCTATTCCTTCAATCGATCAGCTTGTTCCTTACAGTTATTACCTTTTATATTGCTCTTTTTAGATTGTAAACTCTCACAAGCAGGGTTCTTCTAATCCTCTTGTATGAGATTGTATTGTATTGTATTGTACTGTCTCCCTTTTTTTGTAAAGTACTGCACAAACTGTTGGCACTATATAAACCCTGTGTAATAATATTATAATATAATATAAATGCAAAGCAGCCCAGGACAGCAGCTCAAATAAATGTATATGAAGTAAAAAGGCAAACGTGACCTCTTGGAATCCACTATATCATTATTCCAGCATTATTCTTTTATGATTCCATTATTCTAGCACATGATTAGATGAAATGTAGGTGTCATGGTCTTTTGCTTTTACTCCGGTCAACCAGTTCTTGGCACTATTCATGACAAAAAGACTTGGATTAGGCAGAATATACAACTTGTGATTTTGTCTGGCAGTAAGTGTCAGTATAATGCCAGCAGAGAATAGGGTGTGTATGGGAGCCTTGGCAGAATCAGAAATGTATCTTTATATATAAGTATTATTCTTAGAAAATGTGTTTAACTGATACAATGTCTGGAAGAGCCAACCTTAGAATAATCAAGCTGCATGTAACTTGAGGACAAACCATTTCCTTTCTCCTCTCGCACTTTTGGCTGACTTCTATATTGGTCACCTTCCCAGCTCCTCCTACACTAATGCTTCCATTACAATACATTACAGCTGATAGCAGAGCTATCCAGTAACCCCGTGCCATTCATACTGTATATGAAGAACTATTAAGAAAGAGAATAATACATATTAAGTAAATGATTGTTTAAGGATTGTTACTCACTAGTTGGCTTCTTTTCTATAAATAGTTGAACTATAAAGAAACATAACTTTAGAAACACTGCTGAGACAAACAAACAGCTCAGGTTTACAGACTAATCCAATGAAATCCATCAGCCACTGCAGGTATTATAAACTCAGAAAGTTCATTAAAGTGACACTAAACTCAGTGGAGTTTAGTGATTTATCCTGAATAGGATAAAGCTTAAAAATGTATTCAGGTACCCCAACTATTAACAGAAATGTATCTTAGATTTTAAAGTGTATTTCCACTTTCGCAACCAAATTAGGACAACACCAATTTTACAGTATATTTGTTAAATGTTCCCATTCACACTGCATAATTTAAAAAAAAAATAAAAATAGCTTGCAGTTAAAAATGCTTTTACTTGGTTTAGGGTTTTTTGGCTTTCTTTGTAATGTTAGGAGGGGCTTGAGGGATTACAGGATTACAAGCCTGGCTTCTCCATTGTATGTTAATGAAGTTAATGAGATAAACACTATCCTTGAGTTTCAGTTCAAAGTTTTTCTATAAGTACCGATCCCTGTGAAGGTGTTTAGAAAAACCTGGAATCAGCCATGTTGCATGCTGCAACAAAACATCTAAAAATTTCAAAAACATGTTATTTTTTTCGTTATTCTATGTGAATGGGAACACACAACAAACATATAGAGGGGGTTTTCTCAAATTTGACTACAAAAGTAGAAATATAATTTAAAGTTGCACTAAACCCAGCAGTTAAATCTTAAAAATACATTCAAGTACCTTAACTATTAACTAAAATGTATCTTATTTGTGTGTCACTCAGCTGTAGATCCTCAAATCATCTCTGAATTGGTGCTGACACTGTCTCCGTGTAAGAATTTTAAGGTTTCGTGTTTCAAACCTGTAGGTTATCTTTAATCCTAGGGAGGTTTTGCTTGCACTATAAAATGGCAGCTAACACATACAGGTCGTGATTGGACCTCTGTCTGATAAGGACAAAGACAGGAACTAATAAACATTTATTTAGTAGTGTGGGAAGGTTTTAGCATATCTGTCAAGTTTCTATTGCTATCTGTGTATTTCTGTCCTTTAGACAGGTTCTCATTTTTTTTGGGGGGGGGGGGGCAAAAAAAAACTTACAATAAAAACTTGACAGAAGTTCTGAATCTTACCCACAATATCAAAAACTAAAATAAACAATGTTTGGCTGGAGTTGGGCTCTAAGGTAAGAACACAGAACTAGTTTTCCGTGATCTGGAAGCTAGATGTAACTCTTAACTATAGACCCTTGGTGAAACCATACTTACAGAGTTATGAACATGCGTTAGATTCTATATAAATGCAAAACAGCCAAAGACATCATTCCAGATAAATGTATACATTACAGAAGGCAAAACGTGACCTGCAGACGCTAAAGGTGACCCGCATCAGCAGAATCCATTACGTACGCCGGCGGAAAATACACAGAACAATAGACTATTCACGGAGGAGGCTATCTATGTATAAACCACCTATTACAGACATTTCTGAAGAAGAATAAAAATATACAGTGCGTATTTTAAACCTGAAGCAGAAAACACATTTTGTGGATAAGGAAGATTGAAGAAAATCATATGGTAGAGTTTGTAAGTTTTCAAGAGAAAATCATATGTTACGTGGAGCTTATTTGGTGTTCATTTTCTTCAGAACATGCCAACAATGATAGCGTTCATACCATCCACTTCCTAGACTGTAATTTCCATCCCGAGTACATCTAGTTAAGAA
Source organism: Nanorana parkeri (assembly GCF_000935625.1). Classification (NCBI taxonomy): domain Eukaryota; kingdom Metazoa; phylum Chordata; class Amphibia; order Anura; family Dicroglossidae; genus Nanorana; species Nanorana parkeri. Next base: position 3,444,685 of record NW_017306448.1, on the reverse strand, counting down.
AATTATCCCCGCAATGACAATTATCCTGCTGCATTGTGTTTAGAAATAATGAGAACAAAAACCGGTACATAGAGTAAATAAAACACAATCTTGCCCAATTATGTATTCATTTTGTATTGGTAACGGAGAGGTGCACATGAAGGCCAACTCCAGCCAGAACTCTTGTTTTTTCTATGTTAGTTTTGTATTGAGTGAACAGAACCTCTGCCAGTTTTTAATAGTTGTTTGAGCATATTTCTCCTCACTCCCTGTTCTGTGAGTAAGACTCCCATCAATGAGTTAAAAAGGTTGCACCTCACTTCCTATTATAAATAGACAGGAAGTGGGGAGAATACCCCACACATTCCTTTCTCTTTGTCTGATACCCGTCACAAAGAACAGAAAGTGGGAAGATTTTCTCTTAGTCACTCTTTTGTCTCATAGCCATCAAATGTAAAGGAAGTAGGAAGCGTTTTCCTCACCTTTCCAACACCCATTAAATAGGAACTGGTTAGATATACCCTCATTCCCTGTTCTGTATGACACTTGTCAGATAGGCAGGAAGTGAGGAAATTTACCTCAATTCCTGTTCTGTCTGATATCTGTCAAATAGACAGTAAAGGTAGAAATGTCTCTTACTTTCCATTACATCTGAAGCCTGGGAAACAGACAGGAAGTGCAGAAATGTTGCTGAGTCAGTGTTCTGACACTCATCAAATAGCCATGAAGTAAGGCAATATCTTAGTAACTCAAACACACACACGAATACACACACTCACACGAATACACACACTCACACAGTCTCAAAGGTTGAACTTGATGGATTCGTGTCTTTATTGAACCTTAACAAGTATGTAATTTTCCCGGACTTCCCATTCTGTCTGACACCTGTCTAATAGACAAAAATAAAGGGAAATTTTCCCTGATATTCTATTCTATCTAAGACTTATTTAGTAGACAGGAAGTAGACAAATTTCACCTCAAGTTCCATTCTGTCTGATTTTTTAATGTTTTCTAATTCCAGGAAGCAATTGCTTGTACCAGGAAAGAGCTGGCTTCTCTCTGGCTTCTGGGTGGAGTCTTTCTGAGTCATGGACATAACCTGTCCTTCTCAGCAGGAGCCCTGAACACACTCCAGCACCCTCCTCATGAGGGATGCACACAGGTGCACAATCAGGTGCTGGCTGCCACTAAAGCATGGACCCAGGAATGGAGATTTCATCCCATCCAGAGCTCTAAGAAATCTCCCAACTAGGATCTGAGAAAACCTGGAAAGGACTGAGAAGCCAGCTCATTTCTGGTACAAGCAATTGCTTCCTGGAGCCACTCCGCCCCTCTGGCTGAGAATCCTGGGTGACTTTTAGGCCACCTAACACTGTGGTATTGCCACGCAATGCCACAATATATATAAGCTCTCTCTATATCTACTGTATCTCTATTTGATATTTAGTTATGTTTGGGTGGTACTCAATTAGAGTAATTGTTTCTTGTGTACCCTCTGCAGTGAGTACTTATTGTGGGGATAGAATCTGTCAAAATGTCATAGAGTCGAACAGCTATAACTAAGGCCCTTGGATACTGAAAGACGTCAGTATGTTTGACACACAGGTCTTATACCCTATGCCGTGAAGTAATAAAAAGGGTCTAGTTATGTGGCATCTATTTGCTGTATGTGCTTTGAGAGGCGAACAGGAGCTGAAGTTGTGCACCAGGGTCCCAAGTAACTGAAACTGGACTGGAAAAATAGAGCTCCCTCTATTCATTTTACCCATTCTGTCTGACATCTGTCAAATAGACAGGAAGTAGAGAGATTTTCCGACTTCCTATTCTGTCTGACACCCCTAAGATACCCAGAAAGTACCCAGAAAGTAGAAAGTTTCCCTGGCAGAAGGATAGTCAGGCAGAAGGATGATTTCCCAACTTCCTATTCTATCCGACATCCATTAAATAGAAAAGAAGTGGGGGGAAATCTTTCAAACCGGGACACATGGCATCAACCAGAAGTTAACAGAGGTTCTAACTTCTCTGTATCCAAAACTAGAAAAATAAAAATTTGCCACCAACCTCAGCAACATTTTTCATAGAATCCATAAGAGCACTATGTAGCCATGCTTTATTCACATTCTATTGCTTTTCTATCAGACAGGCTCTGAAAAGTTAAATAAAGTTTTTTGGGTTTTTTGGTACTAAATATTATTTGTGACAAAATAAGACATATTATGTTCCCAATTAATGAAATCAATTGTCCTAGTTATGTTGGAGTTTCAGACTGTAATGAATGCCACAGCTTGCTGCCAAAAACTGATAGCTGTGAGTACCACAAAAGTTCATTGCCAAAACAGCAATGAGAAGTGTGGGAACAAAGTAAATATCACATGGGGGATTTGTTATATGTATTGATTTTTTTTTCATACTGCAAAGTGCAAGGTTTACATAAATAAAGGCAATCCGTGGCTTACGCTGTGGGCATGCAAACCTTGTAATGTAAGTCTGCTTTTATCTCAGCTATGTAGGTCATTTGCCGTACTTGAAAATAAATGCAGCAATACCAGTTTAATTAATCGCCTCTTCATCTTCCTGAGCTGTTTCTACTTAATTTCTTTGCATTTTGATATCATACGCTAATGGGCTGCTAATGTACATGTAAATGTTAACACAGTTATTAACACAGTTGGTCATGAAAGCATTAAGTCATGGTGAGCTCAGTGTTGGCTCTGTTGCCTTGAAGTGTTGGAGTCTTACCAGGGGTCCAACCTGCATTAAGTTTGTAGCCCTTATCTCTGCTTTTATGTGTTGCTTCACAGCCAAAAACATGCTAGCTTCAGTTCTATCTGTGTGCATGCTTGTATGAGCCCTGTGCAGTATGCAGACCCCAAATGGATACATAAAAATAAGTGTATCTGTAAAAAAAAAAGTCAAGGCAACTGGACTTGCTGTATTTTTCTGAAAGAAAAACAAACAAAAAAAAGAAAAAGTCCAGTTGCCTTGACTTATTATTTACAGATATACCATGACTTGGATGAATGAGAACCTTCAGGGCTTGTTCACACCGAAAGCATGTGCGTTCCAGAGCGGTAGCGATCGCTAAGAAACTTCCCCCCGCGTTCTGGGGCAGGAGAGGGCGTGGCGGTGCATTGAATTCAATGGCACCGTTCCCACGCCCCCCCCCACAGTGCGATTGGACGCGTGGCAAAACTTTGCCAGCGTTCCGTTCCACTGCAAACGCAAAAAATAGTGCTTGCTCTATTTTTTGCGTTTGCAGTGGAGCAGAACTCTAGCAACGTTTTCCCACGTATCCGATCGCACGGCGGGGGGGGTGGGGGGGCCCGCCCCCCCCCGCCCCAGAACGCGGGGGAAATTTCTTAGTGATCGTGGTGCGTTCCAGCAGCTACCGCTCTGGAATGCACAAGCTTCCGGTGTGAACAAGCCCTCACAGACATAAAATTAAGTGGTTTAAAACTAAACTCCAGGCAAACAGCAAAACACATAACTGAATACATACTCTTTATGGAACTCTTTTACATGGCAAAAAGTAACGTTTCTTTTCAGAATGTCTTTTGATCGAGGGCCTGGACTTCTTGAGACCATTCGGGAGACTATGTTGCAGCTAAGTAGTATAAACTGGTCTAGGATCCACCCCAGCCCTGTGATTGGACAATGAAGGAGCAGCAGTACTGAGGGAATCACTCTCTTTTTAGATGGGCAGCAAGCCTGATAGGTTTCCAGTGCTGCCCCTACCTACCCCCGCCATATTACTGGAAGCTCATTTTAAGATTCTGTTACTTATGACAGCTAATACTTCTGGAGTACATTCACGTACATGAACTCCGGAATAAATGTAATATTGTCTAAATACAATGTGTATGTGTATTCTTACTTAAATCTTGGTGTCTTTCTTCCAGATCTGTACAGTATTCCAGTGTAAAACTTTGCCTCTTTGCAGGCGCTTCCTGCCATAAAGACCTGGTCACTGCTGCTCTCTCTGCTTGTGCAGGGTGATTGTTCTTGTGCATGCTCCATTCTTAAATTTATTCCCCTTTGCCCCCTTCCCTGACTTAAACGATTCCAATCTCCCCCTCCACAGATGCATACTTACTGAGATCTGATGCCCAGGACCTTCAAATTTTTTTTTTACATCCCATGCCAAAATTCTCCTTCTGCTGGTGTCACCTGTGTAGTAGAGCACCATAGAATTCTATGGGGCCAGGAGATGGAGATAGATAGGCCCCATAGAATTCTATGAGGACTCTACTGCTTACGTGTTGCCAGCAGAGAGAGAACTATATCTACTTGGAGATTGCCTTTAACTACTACCTCCCTGTGACTCCTTAGCCAAATAATTGCCTTAGCCAAACAAATGGTATAACAATAGTTATTCTCTCTGATTTCAGACCCCCTTACTATTCCAATACTTGCATGGTTTATTAAAAATATTAAAAAGGAAAAAAGAAAATAGCACTGCGCTTCAAACTCAAAAATTATATTCCTAAAATGTGAAAAAAAAATAGTATAAACTGTGGAATTGTCACAAAGGGATACACAATTTTGTGTCATACACAACACCTGTGTTGCACAATGCCTGTGCTAATGATAGTAAAAAAAACACACAAAAAATATGTACATATAGAAAATCCTGTGTTGAATCTCACAAGTGATGTATAACTCCCACCTAATCTGCATAACCATGTGTGAAGTCCATTACTTCTGTATACAATAAAGTCCTTGTATGTGAGGATATATCTTCTTGCTTTTATAATCAACACCAACGTCCGTGAATGCAAAAACAATTGGTGACTCAGTGCTCTCCAGTCTCCACCGTGCTCAAAGATAAAATCTGGCCACACTCACCGACTCCTATTGCTCACCATATTTCAGATGAACAATTAGCGCTTTGCTGATCTATATAGAACCAAAATGTTCTCCTTTGTTTTTAATCCGACAATAAATTGGGGTAGATTCCTCCCAACTCTGGCTTATCTTTCCAAAATCGTGTAAAACTATTCCTCCATCTTCCACCTTCTCTTGTGCTCAAAGAGAGAAAAAAAGGCTTCCCATAGTGTAGTATGTCAGAATAAATTTATTTAAAACGATTAAAATGCACTTACAATTAAAATAAGGCAATTGCAGATGGATTGTGTCCACTGGAGCTCCTGTCTCTATGATTGCAATGCTCACATAGATCCGCCCACCTGATGCATTTCGTCACTATTACTCACCTATTAATGTGAATCACCTATTAAGCACATCTGCTCTTAGAGTGTTATTTGATTCCTAGCGCAGTTTCTTTCTATCTAACATTATTAAAAATATTGTTGGTCTTACAATGGCGTTTGAGGCTATAATCTTCTCATTTTTGGCTATGGATTTTTTTTTAGATCACATGAAGAATGTTAGAAATTGTCCGGGTGTACCACAGTTACCTAAGTTGCCTCTAATATCAGTTTAGTTCTCAAAATTATGGAGGGTGATAGATTTAGGCTGCAATTCCTCCCCAGAATGAATGATGTACCCTATATATCCTACATAAGAATGTACTATTATTTCCTGCATAATGAAGGTGCAAAACAACAGCTACATATTACTATACCTGTTACTTTGTAAGAATTACTGACACAAGAATTAGACAGTCCTATCATCATTAAGATCATGTGTCTGTAAAAAAGTTTAGTTGAGTTTTCTGGAGTAGTTGTCCATAAAAACATTCATGTTCTATAGGCAATGCCACCTGTGAAATACAGTATATGGGCTGCTATACTGATCCAGAGCCCCTACTACTTCCTTAGTCACTGACCCAAAACAAGTATCAAGTATGTTGTAAGGATCATCTAAACCAGCATGTCTCAACATTTCTTCAGTCACTGAACCCTTTGAAAGCATGCAAAATTGCTTGGCGTCCCAGACTAAAATGTAAAGATGTAAAAACATGATGTGTACCTCCCCCTTCCTAAAATTCATACCAGACCCTTAGCCTAGATAGGGGTCTGGTATAGATTTTAAGGGAGGACCCAATTAAAAAAAGTTCCCCTCTTTCACACCATTATCCCCCCTTTCCCAGCAGAGTTCCCTTTACATCAGGAGCCCTTTTTCATATTAGGAGCTACATTCTTTTGAAGCAGAGTCCCATCTGTTCACACCAGGGGTCCCCCTTCACACTATATCATAAGATAATAAGCCCCCCCCCCCCCCCATCCATGGAAACACATCATGATGCTGTGTGAAAATGTTAAGGCACCCCTGAGGAAGCAGAAAAGTTGATATAAGCAATTAATTCAGAATATTTGCAATCAAGTAGTCCCTGCTTGTTGGTAAATCTAGAGGGGATTGTGGCATGTGTGGGCATCTTTACATGTGTGTGCAACTGAGCTATGGACACATAACGCATGTTGATGCAGGTGACATCTGCTCTTCTCAGGCATGTTTCACCTCCAAAATAAAATCTTGTGAAACAACCTTTTGTTACCCTTATTGCCCCCTTAGGTTTTTCTTCTATTTTTTTTTTTAAATAAGGGCTTATCCCACCTATACAAATAAACCCTACCTCAGAAGATATGGCTCAGCCAGCTGCCACCCACTCAATAAGAGCACTCTGTGTACAAAAGGTATGGTGGAATGACAAGTTCTACCTTTGAGGTTGGAGCTTAGCTGGGTCTGGACAGTGAAGGTTTTTCTGGCTAACAAAGGTAAAAGCTGACATCTTGTGGTACCTGAAGGACTTTTACCATCAAACGTTCAAAACAGCTGACAAGCTGAATATAATCCAAATTTCATAAAGCTGCCTTTATTTTCACACATGCCTTCCATATGTCAGAACACTCGCACTGTCTAACTGATATATTAATTTGGGAAAGGCCAAATATATTAAATAAAGTGATGTTACCTTTAGCATATTTACTTGATCATTAGAAAATCAGTATCTTTCTGGAAGGTTAAGCCAATGATTATTGTGTGTAGGTACTCTGATCACCTATTACAGCTGGTCTCTGCCTGGGGACAAACCACAGGAACCTCCTAGTGCTGGGAAAACAGCTGGGTACTTGGTTTGTTGTACTTCCTCTCCAAGCTGCATTCCTCTGCTTTCTCCAGGACTTGGATGAAAAGATGAGGTGCAGCTGCACATTACAGCAGAGGCCAGCTTTTCTCCCATTCTGACATATTTCAAAAAACGGCAATCAAAACTAAAGACTGACATTTGTTATGTACATCTGTGGGCCAAAAAATAAAAACCCCAGTTTGCACACCAGCTAGTACTCATCATGACAGTTACTCCACAGGGGTCTCGTAGTGTTAAAGTATTAAAGTTAAGTAAGCAGACATGAATGCATCACACAACTGCCCAAGTTTTAGAGATGGATACTACCACTTACAGACACTACTTTCTTATACTCCATATCTTGAAGCGTATTGGACCAGATTACAGATTTTTGGACAATTGACCAGAGCTGAAATCCCTTAGTGCACTGCATATTGTTACTTTTATGTAGGCATTTACTTCACATTTTTGTATGTTATGGACATGCATGTTAAGTATGGGATAAATGTAACAATTGGAGGTATTTATTATCTCTCAAAGAGATCACAGTACTCCCCACTTGTGCCCTTCTTCCTGAAGAGTTGGTACTATCATTGTTCGGGCATCTTTTTCCTGGACTAAGGTGCTGACCCATTAATGACCCAGCTATGTAAACCCTAGTGGCTGCACGGTAACCTGAATGATCCAACTGCCTCTCATATTTTGACTACAACCTTATAATGTTACTCTTTGCTGGAGGGGAGACTGAGGAAATGCTTCTTTCTACTTGAAGCAGACTATTGACATCATTTTCCCAGAAAACACTTCTCAGCTTATGCACAGACACTTGCTTGAAGCTCTATGACTGCTTTTTCATTGTAATATATTTGAAAAATATATTTTTTGCTGTAAATATTGCAATATTAGAAATGTATTCATGCAGACTAGCAAAGTTTCTGATAGATCCACTTGAATGGACCCTTGTGGACTTTGGGTGTGCTACACATGCCCCAAAAAACTTTTATCAAAGTATATAGGGCTTGTGTAGTATGCTCAGTCCTTCTGTCCTGCTTACCATTCCCCCTTGCATTTGCTGGTGTTCTATCAAAGTTTGTGACTGCATTAGAACGTGTGACCAGTGACGTGGTCACACATTTTAACCTAATCCCGCCCAGTTTTTTGGCGGTAGAATGTGTGACCGGTCACGTAGTCACACATTTTAACCTAATCCCGCCCAGTTTTTCGGCGGTGGAATATGTGAACGGTCACGTAGTCACACATATTAACCTAATCCCGCCCAGTTTTTCGGCGGTGGAATATGTGACCGGCAAAATGTGAAGAATTCCAGCTGTTCCAGGGCAGATTGGCATCGCAGATCGTATGTGCAGGAGAACCGATTTTGCCCTGGAACAGCGGATCGGTCATGAAATGTCACTTCTATCCGACTTTGTGACTGCGATCTCACATTCCACAAAGTCGGATAGAAGTGACATTTCAGGACTGATCAGCTGTTTCAGGGCAGATCGGTTCTCCTGCACATACCATCTGCGATACCGATCTGCCCTGGAACAGCTGAGAAAGCGCTGGAATTCTTCTCCTTTTGCCGGTCACATATTCCAACGCTGGAAAATTGGGCGTGATTATGTTACAATGTGTGACCACGTGAGCGGTCACACATTCCAACCCAGTCACAATCTTTCACAGAACACCGGTAATTTCGTATGTGTCCGAATTTTCATTTCAGAATGATCCGCAACGGGAAGTCACATGACCGTGCCTGTAATGCAATCTTCAACGGCAAAAAAAACCCAGCCAGAGGAAAGTCACATGTCCGATTTAGTTTCATTTTGAATAAAATTCGGACAGATCCGAATTCTCATTACACAAACATTTGGATTCGTTCGCATCCAGATGCATTCAATTTTTGAAATTTGGATGCATACGAATGTCTGAATTTACCAAAATTCGTACGAATATCCATTCAGAACGGTAATGAAATGTACATGTCTAGTATTTATAAACACTGTTCAGATGCAAGATAGAGAGATACATTATAATGTTTCAGTCATCTGCAGATCAAGCAAATGAGCTTTGATCTGCATATGATGTCAGTTAATGCAACCTAATTAAGGAAAACAATATATCAAAATAAAATGTGTTCCTCTTTAACCTCCTCTTAACCCTTAGTTTACCCTAATCAGCACTAAATACTCCTCCCCTAAGCTATTATTTTCATGCTGATTTTTATGTTTATTTCTATGTTTCTAAGCAATAATATTCATTTTTTTTGTTTTTATTCATCTTGTTCATTATATTTTTAGTGTTGCGTCTAATAAAGCTTAACATTTAAAAATCTTAAATGTGTACTAATTATCTACAGTAACACAATTTAAACTAGCGCTGATTAATGTAAATAAAAGAAAAAACATTTTTTTTCATATTTTGTCTATAGATTCCATAATAAAATAAAATTCTTTTTGCAAGAAAATATCACCCAAAAAAACCTTTTCTCCTTCAAAAAACAATATACGGTTATGTTGTTATTGTAAGCAATGGCAAGATTATTGCCAAAGAAATGTAAAAATTGCTCTAGTCCATGGGAAAGGGGGGTGCATATGTGAGAGCTGAAGTGGGTAAAGTGAAAGGAAAGAATCCCTTCAGCATTTCTCACCTTGAGATAACTAAACAAGGAAATAGAAAATGTACATAACTGATGACTCATTGAAAATAAGGAAAATGTCCTGTGCAGTCCTGTAGCGGAGCCCGGTGGGGGGGACAGCGGAGGAGGGGGGGGGCCGCACCGATCGTTGCAAAATACAAGCGATCCGCCGTCTCTACAGCCGGCGGATCGCTTGTATGTTAACAGGCACCGCTGCCTGTTTTTAAATTGCAGTCATTTCCCACTCACGTTTTTTTACTACGGCCGGCCCGGAGGTGGTTAACCACCATGCTTAAAAGTGATATTAAAGTCAATACTTTTTTATGCTATTTCAAATGCTGATTAAATCACTTACAATGGATGCTGCTCTTTGAAGTTTAAAATGTTGATGTTTCCTGCAGAAACAGCTGGTCCCCTGAGTGCTGTCTCTGATATCTTGTTTTAAGGTGGCTCTTTACCCTTGCAAGGTCCTATGGAGCCATCCTTGTGTGTGCTAACATGATGACTGTAAGGGTTTGGTCAAAAATTCACAGAATTATTTTGCTGAGCAATGTATATTTGTTTGATCTGGTTACTTAAGTGTGTGCAGACTTTTGGAAGCCAATACAGCGAAATATGAGAAACTGTGAGGTGGTTTTCCTTTCCACAAGCTACCACAAATTGATGTCAATGTCCTGTGGACCTTTCAGTAATCTTACAAGTCTGCATAAAATACATTCTCAGTATGTCACAATATACAGCAACTGTATCTCTTTATCTGTAAAAAAATAAGTCAAGGCAACTGGACTTGCTGTATTTTTCTTGAAGACGTTTCACTGGCCATCCAACCAGCTTTCTCCATTCAGAATGACCTGTACAAAAATTCTCTGGGAATAAATATGGTGAATGATGGAAAAAAAAAAATCCCCACCTTTTGTCATTAAAAAGCCGTGCTTGCTCTGCAATCAAGTGACTTTGTCTAGGCTGAGATGATGGTATTATTTTGCTGCAGACAGACAGAGCCGGCGCTACCCTACAAACAAGTCAAGCGGCTGCTTGAGGGTGCCGTGGGGGGCGGAAAGTTGCAGACGGGGAGTGGGGCCTCTTTAAGACGGACATTAATAATGTCTGAAAGATGTGGACTGGGAGGGGGGCCTCTTTTAGGCCCCGTTCACATGTAGCGTATCAGAGCCGCCACTCTCAGTGCCTGCTTCGTGGAGCTGAAGCTGCAGCGGCCGGGAAGAGAGAGAGGGAGCGCTGACAGGTGCGATCAGAGCCGCCACTCTCAGTGCCTGCTTCGTGGAGCTGAAGCTGCAGCGGCCGGGAGGAGAGAGAGGGATCGCTCAGCGGTGTGATCAGAGCAGTCTTAAAGATGCCCCCCTCCCAGTCCACATCTTTCGGACATTATTAATCTGAGTTGCCCCACTCAGTATGCCTGTCGCTTGCCTGTCTGTTGTAATGGAACTACTTCTACCTGCTGTGAGAGTAGGTGAAGCTTGATATCCATGCAGAGACTGGCAGTAAAGAAATGTTGCTTTACTAAAGGGTATTCCAACCCTTTAGTCTCCTGTTTTGCTTTTTTAATAAATCTCTGCTAGGCATTCCAGGACATTATTACAAGAGAGTCAACTACTGTGAGCACTAGGCCTGGGGACAAGGTGATCTCCACTGGAAAACCCATTTGCATTAGACAAGCTGGGTGGAGGCAGTGCCATAAAAGAGAAATGTTATCAAAGTCCCATACTCCCATTTTGCTGAAGCTCTGGTCTGTCTGTTTACCTACAGGTTAGAGGTTAGCGTGTAGCTGATTGGTGAGGGCCGCTTCACTTGATTACCCCCCAACCCGAAATAGGGCTACACATGTAAAGATACACTATATTACCAAAAGTATTGGGACACCCCTCCAAATCATTGGATTCAGGTGTTCCGGGAAATTCCTTGCTACTAAATATTCTGCGGTCACTTGTTAGTGGTATTATAACACAGTGGAAGCAACTGGGAACAACAGCAACTCAGCCACGAAGTGGTAGGCCACGTAAAATGACAGAGCGGGGTCAGCGCATGCTGAAGCGCACAGTGCGCAGAAGTCGCCAACTGTCTGCAGAGTCAATAGTTACAGATCTCCAAACTTCATGTGGCTTCATGGAATGGGTTTCCATGGCCGAGCAGCTGCATCCAAGCCTTACACCAGCAAGTGCAATGCAAAGTGTAAAACACACCGCCACTGGACTCTACAAAAGTGGAGACGTGTTTTTTGGAGTGACGAATAACGCTTCTCTGGCAATCCGATGGACGTGTCTGGGTTTGGCGGTTGCCAGGAGAACGGTACTTGCCTGACTGCGTTGTGCCAAGTGTAAAGTTTGGTGGAAGGGGGATTATGGTGTGGGGTTGTTTTTCAGGGGTTGGGCTTGGTCCTTTAGTTCCAGTGAAGGGAACTCTTATGGGATCAGCATAACAAGACATTTTGGGCAATTTCATGCTTCCAACTTTGTGGGAACAGTTTGGGGATGGTCTCTTCCTGTTTCCATATGACTGCGCACGAGTGCACAAAGCAAGGTCCATAAAGACATGGATGAGCGAGTTCGGGGTAGAGGAAGTTGATTGGCCTGTACAGAGTCCTGACCTCAACCCAATAGAATACCTTTGGGATGAATTAGAACGGAGACTCCGAGCCAAGCCTTCTCGTCCAACATCAGTACCTGACCTCACAAATGTGCTTCTGGAAGAATGGTCAAACATTCCCATAGACACACTCCCAAACCTTGTGGACGCCTTCCCAGAAGAGTTGAAGCTGTTATAGCTGCAAAGGGTGGGCCAACTCAATATTGAACCCTACGGACTAAGACTGGGATGCCATTAAACTTCATGTGCGTGTAAAGGCAGACGCCCCAATACTTTTGGTAATATAGTGTATATCTGATGGAAGCCCAGCTTTAGAGTCTAACTTTTTTTTCAGGAACTGTGGGAACCAAGGACTTTTTTTGCATAAGAAAAGATTTTCCAGATAGGTAGGGGTCCGGAGTTATCTTTTTTTAAGAACAGATTTGTCTTCTCCTTGACTGCGGTGTCTCTTATACACTGAATATAATGGAGAAGTTCTGAAATAAGAGACCACTGTAGCTGACGGAGACTGCTAATTAGTTATGTGAAATAAAACCGTTTAGTGCGCTTTTCTTCAGCCGAGGATCTTCCAGAAGTTTTATGTTTGATCCCAGTGGACTCGTACACACCTGATTCTGAATACTTTGTGACACAGGACTTCAAAGACTGCTGACAGGCCTCTTAGACACTGCTGTCAAGTGAGCGTGTGTATTCAAAACAGTAGAAGAGAATCAAGGGTGGGAAAAAAGAGGGAGAATTAACAATGCAGGTTCCACTTGGCTTTTATTCAGTGGCACTTTTATGGTTTGGTAGAATGTTTCATAGTTTTATAGGGTCCTTCTGGGAAGACTATTAATCATTAAAATGCTTTTAATATATGTAATATTAAAGTGTACTTATATTTTTACTATTCTTTTTATATTCTTGCATTTTAAAATATTTTCCTTCTTAGAGCCTCATGGTTTTTGATTAGCTTTGTAAAAATACGGCTATAGGCATTTACAGACTAATATTTTATGTCATGTTTTATTTATTTATGTGAAGACCTTTATGGTACTCTAAGACAATTAACACCAAGTACATTCACAACCATTCTCAAAACCATACTCATATCACCTTGGGGTCTATTTGCAAACAAATTGCAGGGCCATTCACCCTGCAAAACTCATTGACTATTCTATGTGAATGGAGCCCAAAGCAAAAGTTCCTTTTTTTCCAGTTTGAATGTATTATATATAAAATACCACATTATGGTCACTAGTTGGAGCTGAGGAGCCTAAAACAATAATATATTTCCTTTGCTCTTCTGCTCCATCTAGAGGCCATAATGCAGTATTACAGGATGACGTTTGTAATTATATTGGAAATATACTAAGAACATTTGTTTTGTGCGTCCATTTGCACAGAATGAACATTTACAAAGATTCACAGAGGGAATAGTTCTGAAAATTGTTTATAAATAGATAGAACCCCTTTTGTAAGGCAAAGCAGAACCATAGATTGGCAATCTTACTTGCTTTTAGAGGTAAAAGAAAGGTGTGTATCGCTTATATGATTCAGTTTGCAGCGCTGATCTCCCTTCTTTAGATATGCTTTAGAGCAGCAGCTGGCCTTTTTCTTGCTAGCCATATGTAGCATGATTTTTTCTTGTTCAGCCTGCTTTACAGCTTCCTGTGTCACCTGCCTGATCTTTGGAATATAAAACAGCAGTGGAATAATAGTGTACAGTAATATGCAATGGGCAGTCATGGTACACAGGAACCTGCCAATCTAAAAATTGTGGATAGAGGTGTCACTCTCCCCTCCTTCCCCGACTGTACTGTGTGGCAAAGGTATGTTACTTACAGGTCTGTCTGATCAGAATTAAAAATTCTTAAGGAAATAAACAAGTCCCATAGCTGTATTTCAACTAGATATGTTGCTTTTATTGACTTTTTTTTAATTAACTGAGGTAAATAATCTCACTTCTGGTTAAAAATAGGAACACATTTCTGTGGATCTGAAATACCATTACAATTTTCTTTTTTTATGATTTTGCCTAAAGTAAGTGACATTTTCCCTTTAACTTTAATAGTTATGTTTTTCCACATCTTTTGCTACATGCCGTTGAGCCCCAATACGCACATTGGAGAAGGTAATTTATAGGGTTGCATATCCCTTGTATTTTTTGCTAAGCAGAGCCTGCCACCAAGGCCATTTTAAGGAAATTTTAAGTCTTCTATTGACAAAAACATAAAAGCCCCAAAAAAACAACATATTTCTGTGACGGAAAGGCCCCAACACACACAGGCATTTGTTATTCTTAGCTTGTAAACGTGAGTCTGAAGACCATCAGTTTCAGCAGGGATTTAGAAAGCTGCAAGTAGTTTTCTTCAAGTCTTTTAGGTGACCCTATCATATAATTAAAATACTCATAATGAAGAACATATCTGTATTGAAGAGACTTTGAAGAAGGATAAACGTAGGCAGAAAAAAAGGCCAAGTGGTCCATCAAGTCTACCCTTTTTTTGTTCTCTTTCTGTCTGAGTATAGATCTGTATTTGTTCCCAGTATGTTTAATGTGGAGCCCCCTATACCCTTACAGCCAATGAAGGTGCCATCTTAGGGGTTCTTCTTGTTGCTGGTGCCATGAGGGAGCTCTCCACCTTTAATGGAATGTCCTGGCATAATATTATCCTCCCCTGAAAACGATGCTTCAATGAAACGCATCAGTAAATTTGCATTCCAACTTTAGAGAATGTGTCTCTGTGTGTTTGCATACAACGCATAGAGAATGCTGATTGACAATATGTTTGAGTTTTTAAATGCTTTTAATGATTTTGTAAAGAAAAATGCTAGCTTCCCTTGCTGCTGAACACCGCTGATCCCGAGAAGGGGTCCCCTCTTTTCCTGAGTTCCCTTTAGCTCTCACTGGTTTCTACTGTTGATCTTCACCCATTGCTGGAGATAGTAATAATGTCCAGGTCAGCAGGGGAGCGAGATTTGCTGGGGGACCCAGGAGATTGGCCTGCCCAGTGGACTTTACATGAAGATTTCCACTGAACAGAGTGGTGTTTGGCTTCACTGGCAGTGGGAAAGGTGAGTATTTACATTCGTCTTTCAAAAGTATGGCTTTATTGGCAAAGTATAGTGAGAGTCACTTTAAAGCCTAATTCTAGCCACTTTTTTTATAGTTTGGGATAGAGTTAGGAAAAGTTGAAATGTTTCTCACTTTTTTTTATTTCTGTTTGTGACTCCATGAAATACATTGGAAGTGCTGTTGTGACCAGAACTGGAAGGGATGGACAGAAATAAAAACATTGCCAGAAGTTATTATCATTGGTATTTATATAGCGCCGACAATTTACGCAGCGCTTTACACAGTGCACATTCACATCAGTCCCTACCCTCAAGGAGCTTACAATCTAATGTCCCTATCTCTCATGCATACATACGAGGGCCAATTTAGACAGGAGCCAATTAACCTACCAGCATGTCTTAGGAGTGTGGGAGGAAACCAGAGTACCTGGAGGAAACCCACACAAGAACAGGGAGAACATTCAAACTCCTTGTAGATAGTGACCTGGCAGTATAAGTTCTAACAGTTCACTGTCCTGAAAAGAAGTGAGGGAGAACCTTACAGGCATTCTAACCCTTCTCCACTCTATCCAAAACTAAACAAAATGCTTTGGCTAGAGTTAGGATTTATTGGACTGGTGTGAGGGTTTCTCTAGGCCACAGTTCCAGTAATATTCCAGCTGTTGCTGAGTAATGCTTGCCCTTGTGATAGGGTCCATGGGAGTTGTGATGCAAGATGACTTTGCAGGAACAAGGCAGAAATCATTTCTGTACAATTCAGTGCTGCTCTCATGAAGTATCACTAGACTGAGCTCATCCTTGATTAACAATTTATTTTGCTTTGCCTGTTATAAAGATTGACTGGATCACGGGCCATTTCATTTAGGCTCAATGCAAGAGCTTTGTTGATTTTTAATTTTCCGTCATTGATTTCCAGCATCTAGAGAGTAATCTTTCTGTTACCACTCTCTGAGCTGCTGTTTGCTTGCAGAATAAAATGACAGATAAATGGTTTGCAGAATTGTATCTCTAGTAGACCCTTCACGACAAATGGGAGGAGGCCAGAGCTCCAGAACAAGTGAGCAGGCTGGGGATTCTGACTTCACTGGCAACATACTGTATTTGTTCCTG
Source organism: Nanorana parkeri (assembly GCF_000935625.1). Classification (NCBI taxonomy): domain Eukaryota; kingdom Metazoa; phylum Chordata; class Amphibia; order Anura; family Dicroglossidae; genus Nanorana; species Nanorana parkeri. The sequence continues at coordinate 3,428,270 of NW_017306448.1, read as the reverse complement.
CGGAGAGACTCACTAGCTTATAAACTCATTTTATAATTTACTACAGGTATTCATATAGCACTGACAATTTACGCTGCACTCTACATACTGTACATTCACATAATCAAGAAGCTTACAATGTATGGTCCCTATTGTACACACATACAGAGCTAATTTACACAGGAGCCAATTAAGCTTCCAACGTGTCTTTGGATTGTGGGAGGAAACCGGAGTACCTGGAGGAAACCCATGCAAGTACAGGGAGAACACGCAAACTCCATTCAGATAGTGTCCTGAAAGGAATTTAAACTGGGACCCCCAGTGCTGCAAGGTAGAAGTGTTACCCACTAAGCTACTATAAAGCCATACGCTGAGTACACTTGAGTATGTCAACAAGGGGTTTCGCGAATTCTACAAGGGATTAGTGGAAGCGGAAACCCTCATATTTCTTACATATATACACACACACGCACTGTATATAGGCTCTTGCATTTGATTTGTAACGTCTCTGCAGCGCAAGCCTTGGATCACAACTGCGGAGAGGGTACCTTGCGGTTTGGTCAGTTGATGGTCTCAAATTACTCACTTAGTAACGTAGAGAAATATAGGAGACCTTTAACATCATATAAACCGTACTGAGAGGTTGTGTATGTCAACTGAATGAAATAGGTGGGAGAGGGTTAACTTCTGCGGGGTTATACTGTGGTGAGACCCGGTACTGCACAGGCAATCCCAGTAGACGTATACTAAGAGAGACAAGTAACTTCCTTATACTGACAGTCAGCTGGACTTGACTACAAGCAAGTTATACAGTTATTCCCCTGGTCACACAATACGGATTTAACAGTCCCGGCTTAAGTACGGATAGTACAATGTAAATGGCAACAATGTCCCCCTGTACTTGCGATTTGGAAGAGCACTCCTGGATGTCTCCTATGGCTGATGGTGGTGAGCACAGCAGTCCACTCTCTAGCCGTCCTGGACGGCAATCTCAGAATTCCCTCCTGACGTGCCTTAGAGCTACCCCCTAAGTGGGGTTTGCGAGGTGCTGGTCCCTGGTCGCTGCGGTCTGCGGTTGCAGAGTGTGAATCTTCGGCGTTCACTGTTTAAGGAGCCTCGTGCGCCTGCGCTAGTAGGAGGAGGAGCCAAGGGTCTACGTGCGCGTGCGCCGCGAGGAGACGCTACAGCCCGTTGTGCGCATGCGCGGTCCCGGATCGTGATCCCGGGACGTAACGAGGTAGGCTTCTTACAGTATTTTTTAGTGGTGGGAATGAGACCTAGTGCCAAGGGCAGCCATTAAACTGTATTTTAAAGTAGAACTGTGACCAGGCTATGGACATTTACCTGTTTACATATTCCTAACAAACAAGAAAAATGCTTTAAAACGAGCCCTCATAGACCTCTGTAATGGCAGGATTCACCCTTAAAGTTGTGGAAAAATCACAATGCCCACAGTTCGGCTTTATTGACTTCACTGGATCTCATGTGAACTTTGATGATGAATTGCAGCACAGTGTTTGCAGGTATTGAGGTCAGTCAGGGCTTTTTTTTTTAAAGCTTACTTGGTGCTTGTGAAGACTAAAAATCTTCTGCCCAGCTGAAGCATAACTGAGTGAATGCTGTTCACATGGCATTCACATGGAATTCCTATGTTCCTTGGCTCCATCTAGTAGCCATAATGTCATGCAAACATTATTCATCCAGCTATACACTGGGCAGAAGTTGTATACATCTGTCCTGGTGACCATTGTCAACCAAAGTTTCTACAGCTGCTTTGGTTATTCTGAAGCCCAGTAATAACCCCGGTCTGTGATGCGGGGCACCCTGCAGTTGTACTATCCGCATCAGTTGAAGGCATTTTTCCTTTTTGAGCCAAGGAAAGAAAACATACTTTAAGAAGTCAAGCAGTCAGTCAGTCTCAGGCTTGTGTCCCCAAAATCCCTTTATCTGATCTACAGAAAAAGAAAAAAATGTCAGCTTCTTTCTTGTAAAATGTATAATAATGATAACAAATAAATATAGTATTCTTAAAGTGCTAACTTTTATTTCAATTGAATTGTTAAAAACTATTTTGGATTGAGAGCTGCTGGCCTAGTAGCCAATAAATAGCTCAAAACATAACTCATAGAATATGTATTCTTTATGAAAAGTTAGAGACAAGCGGCTTGAATGTGATTGTTTGTGACACCATGATGAGATGTTGCACAGAATGCCTGCCAAGGTCACTTATTCAGACATTTTATAGCCTCAGCGCTGCGATTTCCTGACCTTCCTCATGGATTAAGTAAACTTGTGAGGTGGTGACGTTCATCTGTAGAGACGTGTACTTTCCCTTGTAATCTACTTCAAAAACTCTTAGAAAGGTTTAGCGGAACTTAGCAATAACGCGCTCCCTAAGTTTACGTAGCGCTGATTGGCAGCTGTGTAGTCTACAGTATTCCATTTTCTATGCAAGACCTTCTCCAGATTGGAACGACTGATAAGACAACGGCTCAGGAACCCTGAGGGATTTAAATGCACATTGGCTCTCTGTTTATTTTAGTTAAAGGCTTTCAATCATTTGTAATCAACTTTCACAAAGACCAGCTCTGTTTAGTCATTAAAGAGCAATTCCTGGCAACAAGTTACACCATCCAGTAAACTGCTAATGCCATTCAGTTACCACTACTAGAGTGAGATAAAGGTCACTCAATTTCAAAAATGTTTGTACGATTATTAATTTTAGCCAGATTTGATTTGATTTAACAGGTTATTCCTAGAGCCTATTTAGATCTATGCATGCATGTAAAAGTGATTTGGTAGCATTGGGCAGATGCAATGCCCTGCGTTAACGTGCATTTCATTTGTGCATTGTCATGCATTTTGACTCACTTGATTATATGTTTTTGAATTTAGAATTTGGAGTGGATAGTGGCCATTGACCAAGGCTTGCTAATAGCTGTTGCAAGTTGGACTCATGAGATGCATTTAAGTGTGTTGCAAAATGTGTTGCTAACCTTTGTAAATCGGCCCTTTAAAGTATATATTTGGAGTAGAGAAGGGTTAAAACCTCCATCATTGTTTACAGCTTTCTGTGCCCCCTTTGAGTAGATATACTTCATGTGCTGGTGCAGTGTTATAACCAGGACTGGAAGGAAGAAGAAATCTTCAGCAGAAACATGGACATCAATAAAACAAACACTCTTTTTATTAGAGTAGGGGGAAGGCTAGAGACCGCTCTCCGCTTTTTATTGCTACCTGTGTCCCTATTTCAGTTTTTTCCTCACTTCCTTTCCTGGTCCATTTGTTATCATTGGGACAGGAAGCGAGAAGAAGCCTCTTTGATTAAACCCAGACAGCAATAAACAATTTCACCTCTATCCTGCTACATAGGCCTAACAAAGAATGGCCAATACATTTGTCCACGTTTATGGCTGTCACAGATACTTGAGGGTCGTCAGGCTATACCTACACGATGCCCTCCAGTATGTACATGGCTAGTTTAACATACACATGCACATCCTCTTTAATTCTGACAGACCATTATTAGGATGTTTAGAAATCTATTGTCTCTGGGCATTGTTAATAACTTTAGGGCTCATTCACACCAGCCCGCACACAGTATGCTCTGTATAAAGCATGGGCGCAGGTGTACATTGTGAAGGCCGGTGCAATGCTTTGTTACACTTGTTTACTTTTTCTTTTTTTTTAAACTTTATTGAACTGTTACAAAATGGGATTTAATTCAACTATATGCACTGCAGCACGGATGGCAGTACAGTGACATGCATTGCAGTGCATTGCTGCATTTTTATGCAATGCGCACCACCACACATATTTAGCGGATCAATGCAGATCAACACAGCTTGATGCACCTGACGTGAACGGGCACCTTAGCCTAGATCAAATTAAAAGTGTGATTTGCTAACAACTAGCCAACTAACAATATATAAGCTCTTTCTCTTGCACCCTCTCTCATGGCCCAACTCAGTCAGACTTTTGAAGGTAAATTTGATTTTTACTGTCTGTCTGGATACAGTGACATCAGCCTTTTTTCCTAATCGGCTTTAACTATATTATTGTATATTTTTTTGTCAGCAAAAAGAAAAAATGATTAATTCCAGCCAGTCTGGAAAGGAAGCCAAAGTGAATGTGGATTTTTACACAGAGCTTTCACAGCTGTCATATCAGGATGGTCAGAGAGCTGTGATGTGAGACAGCGAGCAATAAACAGCCTATATTGTAGATGGGATAGCACTGGCAATGGCATGAGCCAGTTTAAGAATGATAATTTACAAGTCCAGCAAGTGCTGCCTTATATTAAAGCGTATTTTCACTTTTGCAGTCAAATTGGGATAACACCTATTTTATATTTGTTACATGTTTCCATTAACATAGCATAAACTAAAAAAAAACATATTTTAAAATGCTTCTTGCAATTTAAACTGCTTCTACTTTGGCTAGGGCTTTAAGGGTTAACGTTTCTACTTGCTTATCTCTCTATGCAATGTTAGGAGAGGATGTGAGGGGTGAGGGGTCTGAGGTGGTTTGTGAGGGGTCTGAGGTGGATGTTAATAAGCGAATGAGAGAAACACGATCCTCAAATTTCAGACCTAAAACTGGCCATACACCTACAGATTTTCTGCAGATTTTCTATGGTCAGATGGAAAAAGTGCAACAGATTCCTCCATCTACGCTAAACTGTGTGGATGGAGGAATCTTCCACTGGGCCAAGCTTCAGTATCTTGCTAGTCGACTTGCAAGATACTGAAGCTTGGCCCAGTGGGAAATTGCTTTAGACACACAGTTTAGCATAGGTGAAGGAATCTGTTGCACTTTTTCGATCTGACCATAGGCCGATAGAAGAAAATCCATAGGTGTATGGCCAGCTTATGCCTATCCATTGGGAAAGCAGCTTAAGCCTTTCCATTGTACTGAAGCTTGGCCCAGTGGGAAATTCCTTTATCCACAAAGTTTAGAGTAGGTGGAGGAATCTGTTGCACTTTTTCCATCTGACCATAGGCCGATAGAAGAAAATCCATAGGTGTTTGGCCACCTTGAGCCTTTCCACTGGGAAGGTGCAGAAAAAAACCCTGGAATCAGCCATCTTTCCTGCTCTAACAAAACATCTTAAAAGGTAAGAAATATTTTTGTTTTATTATTTTTCTTTATGCTGTGTGAATAGGATCACATATAAACATATAGAGGGGTTTTCTAAAATTCGACTGCAAAAGTGGAAATACACCTTAGGGCTGGCCATAGTTTTGTATGTAAAGTCAAATAAAAGATAAAAGTAGGTTTAAAAGGCAATAGAACTCATGGATAGACATTTGCCTATTCAGTGTAAGAGCTGTATTAGCAGAAGTCTCTAATTACTGAGACTTCACACATGCAGATGACAAAAGTTATCTGGCTGCCTGCTGGCTTGGCTTCTGCTCTTTCAGGACAGACAAGAGTTTTTGTCTCGTTTGAGAAAAAACATCAAGAATTCTATGAAGAGAAGAAATTAATGGTCAGCCTGTTGTAAACAAGGTGACACAAGATAGCTGTTTTTGTAGTTCTGTGTATTTATATATTGGTCACATAGCTGCCTTGCCAATTATCCAGTCCCCCTTTTCACACAAGTGTTCTAATTTGCAAACATGTTAGAAGAGCTGAAGTAATGGGAGAGATGTGGGGAGCATTGTTCAGTGTCTGGGGAAATGAATGCTAAAAAGCTTCTGTGGTCAGGCTTTCATTTGCACATTTCATCTGACAATCTCTCTTAATTGGATGCTAGATAGAAATTGTCCCCATTAGTTTAGGACACCGCTTCATCCTCAAATGTTACTGTGTTTGTGATAAGCTGAATAGAATAAAGCATGGATAGTTATTTGTTCTTTAAAAAGAAGTGGAGAAGTAACAGCCCCAACTACCCCCTTTCTGTAAATGTGGCCTTCCCCCTTCAGGGTCTGTTTTGATAGACTTTTGTTAACTTTATTTCTGCTTTTCTCAGCATATAAGTCTAAAGGAATGCAAAAGCAGCTTAAGAAAGGTCAACTGCAGGCCACGTACACCTGTCAATGAATTCTGAATGATCTCAGAAGCATCTGAAGCATCTTAAACTGAAACAAAAGCATGCTGCTGCTAATGAAAGCCCATCTACATTGGCCCTTAGTACGCTTCCACCCTGCCATCTCACTCTACTGACTGATCAGGTGTACCAGCTTCCTCTCTTTTCTGCCTATCCCAAACCTGGGCAAATCAAACTTAGTATAGGATGAAAAAAAAATACATAAGCAGAAGTTACCTCCAATGAACATTGCATGTCAAATAATGAGTAGATTCAGATATAAAGTAAAACGTTTGAGATTTTGTCTACATGAGTCAAGCTTGGCCTTGCCCCTTCCTACCACCTTATTGGTCTTGTGTTATGATTGATGGACTTACTGACCAATAGAAAGGCTCAGCAGGTTGGACAGGGTAGGAACAAGCAGCTGTCCATTTACTAGCTTGGAGGTGGGAGGAAAGAGTGGCTTGCCTTGCTGTGCCTCTTTGTTTGTGGAGACACACTTACTAGAACACACAAGGGTGGCTCCATAGGACCCTGCAAGGCAAATGAGCAACTCTAAAGCAGGATATCAGGACCAGTGCTGAGGGTACCATCTGGTTCTGCAGAAAACTTTAAACATCAAGGAGCAAAATCCATTCTATGTGATTTAATCAACATTTGAAATAGCTCAGCAATGGCATCCAATGTATTTATTTAAGAACAACTTTCATTTAATTATAAAAAAAAGTTATCTAATATGTATTGGCTCCAGCAATATTTTCACCCACAAAACCTGGATAGTAGCGAAGGAAGCCATCAATAAAGGAATGTTGGTTTGCAAAGACAAGCAAATTCCCAAGACTCTTCTCTCTGTTTGCTTATTCTTAAATATTTTATTCTCTCACAGTAGCCTTACAAATATCTTGTATAAGTATCGACATTTTTCATCAAAGCAATACATCCTGTTTGTATACTTTTTTTTATAAATCTAAGAAGTACAAAGCTGGTTCCTCTTATTATTTTTACTCTCAGAGATATTTGAAGTATGCCTGCTGCATGGAGTAGCGGAAGCCAATGTGTCGGCTGCACTTCTAGTTTTAAACAGTGTTAGTATTGAGCTGTCAAAAAGCTGTTGTTACACATGCAGAGTTTATGTGGAACCACTGATAACCAGCTGCCTTTCCTTCAGGCTGCAGATATTATGATTAAAGCATCTGTGGGGGTACAATCCCCACTATTGACACCATAGATTTGTTTTTGTTTTTTAAAGTCCGCAGTGCATGCACTAAAACTAAACACCATAGTGAACAAAAAAATTCACTAGGGTGTGTCAACTGGTCCATCTCCCGAAGAAATAGACCAGGGCACAGGGTGGCTGACAGGGGCAAGGCACTCGTGTCCACTTGGCCAAAGCAAAACAAAACAAAAAAAATAACAAAGGTGTACGGGTGCAGATACTGTAGTTTTAGTAGCCAGGAACTGAGAGCCTCTGTTGCCAGCTAATGGAGACCTACAGGGTTATTCACAAGAGGGTGAAGAGTTTGGAGAAGGCAGGAGAAGTGAACAATCTAGGACAACATAGCTGAACTGGAAAGTGAGCTGAATTGGAGAATTTCTCCAAATCAGCTATTTTGGCCTAGATTGTTCACTTCTGCCTTATCCAAACTCGTCACCCTTTTGTGAATAACCCTGATAGTAAAAACATTTAGGGGTCTATTCACGAAGCTGCCGAAGGATCTGGCCGTAGCTTCAGCCGATACTTCGGCTAGTACTATTGGCTATTGCAAATTGAAATAGCCAATAGTAATGTACCAATGCTTTTCAATGTGAAAATTTATTTTCTTTTTTTTCTATTTTGACATCGCTCGTGTCAGAATAAAGAAAAAAAAAAGAAAAATCAGTGTTTCTCTCTTAAATCAGCCGTACCAGCCTGAAGTGAATAGCCGAACAGTGTTCGGCTCACTTCACTTCAGATCGGTCATTCACTCAGCTGCCCTCGGCAGCTTAGTGAATAGACCCCTATGTGTAAATTTACACTTATGCCCGCACATTAACGTGTGCTTTTTAGGTCAATGTACATTAAGTTTGGTGTAGCAAAACACGGTAGCTTGGACTGTGTACAGCACAGCTTTGCCAATGGAAGAACAAAGAAAAACTATAATGGTTTGGGCTACATCTTATTTATTTATTTTTGTTTATAAGTGTGCAATGTTTGTTTTACAAATAAATATGTTGTACATAATAGAGGACTGCGAGAGCACTGTGAGATAGCTAATGATGCAACACACCGGCTGCTGCTTTCCGTGTGGCTGGTTTAGTGGGATTAAAACTTTGGCCTGAGGTGTCTGATAAGAGATGCATCATTCACTTTTATGTAAATTGCAGCTTGAGCCACAGAAAGAGACGTACATGTTAAAAAAATGCTTAAAGTTCCTCCTGTTGGTTTAAAAAAAAAAAAATCTGATTAATATTCAATACCTCATATTTGCATATTTTCTTATTTTTTATGTTCTATGTTTTTTTCTTAGTCCTGATCATATTACATAAAGAAATTATGTACAAAACCCCTGCACCTTCCTTCCAATGCACACAGTCTTTTACGGTTTATTTTTATTTCTTTGACATGCCAGCAGTCTCTAACAGAATTTCATTACATGTAGAGAGTCTTTGTCAATCCTATGGGAACAGTAACAAAAAATAGCAGGTAGGGTTGGCATACCTACCAACTATCCATGCAGTGATTGTATACCTCTCTTTTAAACCCCTGTTTTCTACTTGTTGCAAATGTTATAATTTTAAGGGGTAGAGGTTGCATCAGGAGACCACTGTGCCAGCAAATCACGGGTGTGCTTTCATACCCACCAACTAGCTGAAATGAGAAAGAGGGACACATTGCAGCACAATGTATTTAGGCCAGCCTTTCTCATCCAGGGTGCCGTGGCACATTGGGGTGCCTTCAGGCTTCCTCAGGGCTGCTCAAAATTTTGATGTGAAGAGGGCTCCTAATGTGAAAGAGGGGAACTCTGATGTGAAAGAAGGGGACTTATGGTATAAAGGGGGCTACTGATGTAAAGAGGGTCCTTGATGTGAAAAGGGGGATTTTGATGTGAATAGTGGGCTTTGTTGTAAAGGGGAGGTTTTCTAGGGCCACATGTTTTTTTAAAATTTCCAGTTTTTTCATATTAGACTGGGGTGCCTCAAGATTTTACATACTTTTAAAGGGTACCATGACTGAGAAAAGGTTGAGAAACACCCATGACATGCCCCAGTTATGCAGACCATTAAGAATGTATACGCTAAAAATTATTAGATAAACCCCCAAATTGTTTTTTTTTCACACTTACTTACTTACTTTTCCACACCAGCCACAGCGCGCTGCGACCCTATTGGTGCCGGAACGCACTGGATCGCATTCCGGCCGACTCACTTTGTTTTGGGGCGGGAGGGGACGTGGCAGTGCATTGAAGTGAATGGCACCTCTGGCCACAATGCGATCGCCCACACTGGAATGAGTGGCACATCAGTGCCTGCTTTTGGTGCGGTGCAGTCAGAAAAAATTGCATTTTTTTACTGCACCGGACTGGAAAATACAGACACTTATATGCCACTTCAATGTACATCCACGCCCCTTCCCGCCCGAAAACAAAGTGAGCCGGCCGGAATGCGATCCAGTGCGTCTCGGCATCAATCGGGCCGGAACGCCTTGTGGCTGGTGTGAACTAGCCCTCAGAGAGGATGACTTTCTTTCTTCTCAACAACATTTTTCCTTTTAATAAAACATGACGGTTTTTTAATTGCTGTTTTCAGCTTGATTCTCCTGTCTAGTCTTTTAGGCGTCATTAAAAAAAAGAAAACGAAAGTGAGTGAAAAAAAAAAAACTAAAGTCATCATTAACAAATGCCTTTTGCTGACGTCTTGCTCTTGCCTAGGCCCCCAGTTGGGCAACATTGACACAAAGTCATCGTGTCTCCAAATATATGTTCTGAAGCGATGGTCTTATTTTTGATTCATAGCCGTAAAAATAACTCTTGTGATTTGAAATGTCAGTCGGGTCATTAGATTCAACTTTTCTGAATGTTACCATGAAATATGCTTGACACATCCCTGAGCGTCACCAAGGTTCAGAGATGTTCTCTGTGGAATCAAAGACCTCACACGCCAAATGTTTCTGACTACGTTTGAGTCACCCTGTCAAATGTGCTCACTGTCACTCAGTTCCTGATGATATATTCAGACAAGTAAATATTTCACCTTAGTTAAAAAATATATATATATGTTTTTTCTTGAGAAGACTTCAGAGTACCGTCGGCAAACTCGAGGATGTTTGACGTATTGCGTACTGTCATCAGTAGTTTAAATTATGAAGGACATATCTGTGACACAATGAGAAAATTAGGAAGGAAGCATACAAGGCCAAACAAAATGTATCTCTTGTTCAGATTCACAGCAAAGTGAGAAGTCCTTGCACAGCCTCTTTCTTTTCCTTGCATTTT